>NC_092411.1:216737032-217043997 GCF_040894005.1 Engystomops pustulosus
AATCATGTGTACTATTGATTTATGCACTCAAAATGTGGTTTAAAGGTCTAGTTACATTTTAATTTATGCTATTTAGCTATTTTTCATGTCATATAAGATCAAATTTCATACAGTAAGAATGTTTAATTATTCTCTATATTCATAATAGGTACAGTTATATTTGACATAAAGAACCTAAGAACCTATTGAGAATTGTAATAAGTATTCCAATTTATTTTGTATCACAACAAGGATTTTATTGTTCTCATATCATATTCAGTAGCTGCAACCTTCCAGGGTAACATCCAACTAGGCAATCTATGCTCTTCTTGACAAGTTTTCAGCTAAACCTGGAACATAGCCTAGCCCGATGAAATGTCCCACTGGGGCTTGCAGAACATTTCTAGCTACTTTAGAGTCCAGGAGGTTTATTCTTTGAAATCATTGCATATATGTTAACATAACACAAAGTGACAAGTAACATACGTGACTGGAGAATATCAAGTGCAACTGGTACCAATTACTTGGTTATATGTTAACCTGTATCATGTAACCACATGCAAGTATCCATATCATGTCTAATTCTAGTTTTATCTTATGTTTGCCAGTTAAAAGCACTAATACTAAAAGGGAACTGACATAAACATGCTCATATGGACTCTGTAGCTACTTCAAGCAATATACCCATAAGACAACAAAAACACATATTCTACAAATCAAAACAACATCATCATATCAGAATATAATCTGCAGAAATATAATGGTCACAAATTTATATTAAAAATTAAAAAAAAAATCGAATCCTAAATAATATCATCAATGTTGCAGAAATAATGGCTGACTCTGTCAGGACAGGTATCTTTCAGCTACACTGGTGTGGGTAATTTGTGCCAATTTTTATCATGTTATTTTTATCATCACGTACTGTGTAGTAACATAGAAATATTTACAGCTGGTTCATTTCTGGATTTTTTATACTGACAACCTAACCTAACCACCACCAGTTTGAGTACTGACCTGTGATTCTGGCTCCACTCACTGGGGGTCAGTGCACTTTGTCCTTATTTCTTCTTTATTTCCTGTTTGTTTGTTTTTTAAGTTTTACTGTGTTAAATTTGTCAATTCACTATTCTGTTACTGTCTTTCAATTGGTGCAATTTGTCCCTTTTTTCTTCTTCCATAACAGAAACTTTCTAACGACAAAGTTTTGCTGGCATAGTATTACACCTTTTTTAAATCAGTCGATTTGCACCAATAAAGTATACCAGATTAAAGCAAGTTCTACCAGTAGGTCCATATACAAAGGAAGCAATAAAGGCGCAAATCAAACAGGCACATCTGCCTTAGGGTTCATTCACAAGCGGTATGCCCGCCGTGTGCTGGAGAGGAGGAGGAGGTAACCCCTCCTCCCTCCATAGAAAACAGTGGTGCACAGCCGCAAGCTCTTTTTGCGGTGTGGCACCGTGTGTGGCACCGTATCCCCGCCGTGCCGCTATTGCCGTCTATGGGGACATACATGCGGCCATGTAAATTTACCCTTAGAAAAATAGTGCAAACATGTGGTAACATCCAAAAAGGTGCAGCAAAATATATAAAAAAAAAACAACAACTATGATAAATGACCTTCATAAGTGTGTATGACTTCTACCAATTTGATATTAAGTATATTATCTTAAAACCTGCTCAGTACCTCAAGCTATCTGACAGGACTCCCACCATGCACTGTTTTCTGGTAAGCTTTGTAGGTTAAGGCTTTTCCTGAAATACATTTTCTAATACATTGTCACGGATGGACTCATGCCCCCCCCCACGTTCCCCTGCTCTGCGGCACATTAACGTAACTGTCCTTGCTCCTGCTTCCGCGTCCTCGGCCGTTTGCACGCGTCCCGGTGTCCTAGGGGGCGCGCGTGCTGGCTTCACTAGATTTAAAGGGCTAGGGTGCCGTTAGTTGGTGCTGTCCTTACCCAGAATTCTATTTAACCCAGCCAATCCCCAGACACCCTGCTGGATCTTTGAGCCTTAGAGAAAGCTTTCCTGAAACCCTGTGTGATTATCCTAATTTTCCGTTGTGACCTTGATTCTGTTGCTGAACTCACTCCTCTGCTGCCCATCCTGACCTTCCTCAACACCCCCGACTCTGATCCTGTGCTGCCTGTCTCAACCTCTCTGCCTGTGCCGGACTACTATCTTGCCTTACGACTCTGTACTTTGCCTTTGCCGCCACCGCAGACAAATCACACCTGTGGAACGACCTGGTGGTACCCTGACACAGCAAGTCTAACCCGCTTTGCAGCAGGGCCCTGGTGAAAACCAGGTGCCACTTAGACTCCAGTCCCAGGCGTCAGCTTACGTCAGTGTCCACGGTAGTCCAGAGGATCCACTACCACTGATCCTGACATACATCTTCAATTTGAGAAATCTACCGGAGCTACTAAAAGGTAAGCTTCTGGAAAGGAACAGAAATTACTTTTGTAGATTTCCACTTTGGGATAATGTAAATATTTTATATAAAAGTGACGTTTTTCTGCATAAGCAACAGCTAAGATCTAACTATGATATATACTTTATTTTTTATGTGTTTCTTTTCACAACACAAATTACTATATGGCTGTATTTCTAATAACTATTCATCAGGACTGTTTATTACTTTTGGGTTGCTTACTAGGTTACACTGTGTGTGGTTTATGGCTACATTGTAGCAGCCCAAATGTAAAGCTCTCAGGAGCTTTGGAGAAATTATTTTTTACTGTATGATCTCCAAATTTAAATAGTAATTTATCTGATGCAAAGTTTTCTTTTTTGTCATTGAACTAGTTATTGCTATGAACCAAAGAAAACCCTAATTATTTTAATTTAAAGTAGAATCTTCTTATAGAACAAACTGTGCACAGCAGGACCAGTTGTATCTTCTTAATAATGGATGGTTACTTGTTCATAATTGTTCTGCCCAAACCAGCAGGATTCATTTCAGTTCAATAGCTAATGCCATGCTAACATTTTACACTTCATTTTTCCTGCACTTCATTTTTCATGTGTACTAATACTAGAACATTACATTACATCAACTTATTTCCCCCAATGTGCATACTAAAAGCATATTTATACCATAGCACAAAACTGTATTGTCTGTATAAGCTAACTTTCACTTGACATAAATATCTGGACATCTCCAGCCAAGATAAAAGGTAAAGAAAGACACATCTGTAATTGCTAAACCAATGTGGAAGAAATTATATGGGATTTTCAGTTTCTGTACATGTGTAACTTTTTAATCAATGAGAATACAAAGTTAACACATTCATTACATGCAGATTCATTGCAGATATCCAACTAAATTCAGAAGAGTCTACCCTCAATATTACTGTGGGTTTAACATGGATGAAGGTCATGTTAACAAAATAGAAGTGAAGGAGAATTTGACGTTATTATAATGAAGTTAATTTGTTCTTCTGTGTATTTGATAACCATAGTGTCAGTTTCAGAGCCAAAAAAAGCAAAAAAACTAAAAGATACAAGAGAAGATTTTTCAAAACAACCACATATCAACCAGTTTACTTATTTAATTTCTGAAAAAGCCCTTGAAAATGTTCTGCCTGTTTTTTTTAATTTTGTTTAGTTTCAAAAGCCACCTTCTCTGCGCTTCTAATGCTCACTTTAAATGTTCCCCCCTGTAGTACATATGGAACTACTACCAGACATCTGGTTACAGTGTCCTCCTCTGTGTGATGTACATTCAAATTCACTATGATAGCTTACACTATCTTCGATTGTGTGTTTCTACAATGCTAGCCAATTCAATATGGAGGTCTAAAAGACAGAGTCAAGCCACAGCTGCTGAATATTACATTGCTGCAGTATGTACTACAATGAGATTTTTGTGAGCTCACTTGAATGGTGCGGAATTATAAGTTTCTTAAATCGTTTTTCGGTTTTCATCTCTACATTTCATTCATCTAAATTATTCATTGTGGCAACTTTTTAAATCTGTTACCATATTGGAGTAGACATTATTTATACAGTTTAGAATGATAACATCTATTCTTTCAGCTCCTCAATCCCAATTTTCCAAAGTGTCTGTATAATTTACCGTCAGTCCTAAATTACATTGTGTTATGCAGGAAAATAGTCGGAACTCATTTGTCAGGTGTTTTTCTCTTGCACAGTAGGATTATTCATATCAATCATCTTTGCACCTAGCTGGGGCATACGTGTCCATTCAAGTTTAATCACAAACAGCTGTTCCACAACACCAAATCACATGGCAATGGCCAGAGAAAAAGCCGCAATGTGCAAAGTTATATTTGTGGGATAAATTCCTCATATTATTGTTATTATTGGAAATGTGTGTGGAAAGAAATGTAATGCTGCGGTTTGTGACACATTTTCATGAAGTCATGATTATTGCTTGTTGCCTGCAAAATGAATGAGCAGTGTAGCTAGATGTGACATTTCTGTCAAGGTTGATGCATTACGATATCACTTTGTCCATCCAGGAGTTAAATTTTATCATACAGACATAAGGCAATGAGAAAGCTTACACTGTTAACCGCTCAATGAGCAGCTATTCATGGCGGTCAATAAGGGGACTTCTTCTGAAGCGACGACTTGCGACCTAGCACCCTACCCTAGTATCTTGGCTGGGATAACAGCCCCGGCACTAATACCCAGGATCAGAAAAACTGTGATCCCAGGTGTTTAATCCCTTAGTGAAATATGGAACTCAGTGTCTAAGTGGGTGCAGAGGTGTTTTTCAAAAAACAGCACCACACACAAAAATCACACCTTTAAAAAAAATACACACACATTTTGGAACTCCATACCAAGCAAGTCTTCAAAATTATAATAGTATGACAAAAAACTAAAATAAATGAAACATAAATGAAAAATGAATTTAAATTTTTAATCACTCATCACAGAAAAAATTATATTACTCAAGATCAAAATATTTTATGAACCCCACATGTGTATGAATAAAATCTACAGATAGTTTTGCAAAAATGAAGTCCTCACATAGCCACATTGACAAAAACTTCCAAAAGATATGGCGCTTGGAAAGAAGAGCTGTCATCAGGATTTTATCCTTCAAACCAGTAATACTTGCTGGAAAAGGGTAAAAGTCCTCCCTATATCACCTAAAATTGTTTGCCACCGAGGCACTGTTACTTCATTACAGGATTTTCTGAGTAAATATGAGTCAACATCTGAAGAGAAGAGTAAAATTTTCAACCACGCCTCTTGATTTTGACTGACAGACCTCTTCAAATCTCAACCTAAGCAGACCATAAGTCCTCTACCTGTGTTTACCAGATTTTTGTCCCTCTCACCTGCATTATGTATTTAGCAGTGAGTACTGTGTGGGAAAAAGCAGATCTTTTAACCATTTCACACACCTTGCAATGGGCGAGGCCAAGTGGTGTTTGCTAAGAGTCACATGTGCATTTGTGGTACCAATATAGAGAAAAGTTAGATAAGAAAAAGTTTGTTGAACAATTTTACTGGTGGAAGGAGCTGAGATATTTTCGTTGTAATTTTCAACAAAGGCACAATGGAGGGGGTAGTAGGAGGGGAGGTGAGTTAGGTTTATTGTTCCTGTTCTTTCTGATAAGTTCCCTTTTAGGTCATTTGGTACAAATGTCATATTTTCTTATGCAAATCATCATACTTTATTGTAAAACCTTCCTCTCATAATTTGCAGACTGTTTTTGTTCATTCCTTTACACAGGGTTGGTCCAGGTTTCAGTAGGCCCCTGGGCAACAGGGCCTCAGTGGGCCCCTTTGCAGTAAACTCACATGGCAGCATTAGAAATTAAAAAACGAAACAGTTTCCTGTTCCCTACATATTCCCTAGTTTATCATTTCAAACAGCCCCCTCATGGGTATTTTACATAAAGCCCCCCTTGCACCCTTTGGATATATTAGATATAGCCTTACATAGGACCCCCAGCAGCTCTGGGCCCTGGCAATTGCCTGGGTATGCCTAGTGCTGGCACCTGCCCTGCTTTTAAATATAGGAAATATTTGTATTTAACCCATTGTTAAACCCATAATTCACGGGTTACACATAGATAATGTTTCTATTGATGTAAAATCGATCAAAAGTTCTTGCTAATTCTACTTGAAATGATGAAAGTGTTGCAGAGGTTCTTGGAAGTGACACAGTAAATTTGTACTTACTTCACTCTGCTTGTTGAAACATGACCCAAATGTGACCCGTAATTTGCTTGAGCTTAAACAAAAGATTATTACCAGATGAAATTCACGTATCTGCATGGGAGACAAGTAACACTGACAGAACGGATGCTCTCTTACATGCAAATAAACAGTACATAAGCAGTGTCCCTATGGAAAGTGAGGTTCCGTTGAACTGGAGCAAAGTCGCTTCTCATCACAGAGCTAAAAGAGAAACAAACAGTCACTAATTAAAAAGAAACTAAGCTCCTTAACATGGCAGGCCAGTGGTATACACTGTCATAAATGCATTATTGAACAAACAGTTACTTTTTGGCATTCAACATATTAAATAGCAAAAATTACATTTTAGCCACAAAATTCTAATTAGCATTTGACCCAATAAAAAGCTATCGAAAAGTTACGTTTGCTACAACTGTTAAGCATCATAGGGTACTACATATCCTTTCAGTAGGCTTTTAACTAGATGTCCATCTCTAATGTCTGTACTGTAAAATGATTCCATTTAAAAAAACCTAAATTAAACTAGATCGTCGACCAGTATAGCAGTCTTGCATCTATAATAAAATCTACTGGTCATGACAATAGGAAATGAGACAGATATCCAGATTTACCTCATTCCACTGCTTTCAAAAGCAATTATGATGGAGCCTGACAGTGGAGCCTGGAATGAAAGTTTGTTTTTGAGTTTTTGAATTCGACTTTGGTCTTGGAGACAATAATAGTCTGAAGACCAAATAGCCAAAGCCTTAAAGGAAAAAGATATGATTGTTGTACTCCTGGGACTGGACTACTCTACTCTTAATTCCTGCTACATTAACTGCTCTTCATTATATATTGATTTGGTCCTACAACCAATGATATGGCCATCTCTCTAAAGTGTCCAAAGCACCAGCTTATCTGGAAAGCTGGAAGCTGGGGAGCTTTTTCCAAGGGAATATGCTGAGCACCCCTTAGTTTTTCTTGGATCGCTGGGTACCTGAGAAGTTAGTGTAGTGGTCTATGGGTCTCTACTGGGCTGCTGGATTTCAACCGATCTTGTCCCGGGCAGCAGGAGTGCAGAGAAGGGCATCTGCCATGTAGCACAGTCAGGTACCGCCCTCCTATTCCAGGATTATTTATTTAAAATTATTAAACATAAATAATTCAAACATTATTTTTACATTAACTGGGAGATTGTTAGGGCATTTTGTCAGTTGATTACTATACTGTAATCATATCATCATATCATATACTGTAATCATATACTGTAATCATATCAACATATCATATACTGTAATCATATACTGTAATCATATCAATATCAATGCAAATCGATGCATTTTTCCTTAAGCAACAAATGCTGAGAAATCCATTGACAACAAAGATTAGCTTTAATCTTCTAGAAGACATCTTTTCTTTGCAATGTGTGCTTTTCGAAAAAAATAAGAAACTGACATTCTTAAAATGTGGCTTGTAGCAGCTATATCATGGATTGCCATTAAATAATTTAAGTCAGGCAAAAGCAAAGGTTAATTGAACTAAAGATCTATCCAATAAAGAATATCAAATTAATTTTACTGGCGGAAGGTTAATAGCAGCAAATCCATTCTTCACAAGGTAATACGTAATGTTATGGAGAGCACATTTTTAAACTACTTTTTACTACCATTTTAAACTCTGTAGTGATCAACAATGTAATTCATTGTTCTGCTTCTTAATTCCCACAGTATCATATTATGACTGTTTCTCTAGTAATACAGACTATATGGATGCGTCATTGGGCAAAAATTTGTAGATATTGGGCTGTGATCATTTGTAGGAAGCTACCAGGTTTTAGGAATAGGGTAAATTACCTGTTCCATCATCTTACAGATACAGTAGATCAATCCCAGAGTATTATTTCTTTTAGTATTTGAAACCATGTGGCCTCAATTAAGTCACAGAAGAAAGAATGTGGGGAAAAAAAGCTATAATTAATCACTCTATTGGATTTACCTTACCTGAATATAGCCTTATGGATCACAAACTGAAAAAAAACGAATATGAAATTATAAAAGGTCATAAGGTCATTTGGGAAATGGCATGATTGAAAATATTCCTTGACTGTAGCTCTGAATGTTGGTGCTTATACTTAGATTAATGGTCTACATTAGGTAATGTGTTCAAGCTATCAAGTTTCCAAGCATTTCACACAAAAAAGTCCATGGGGCTTATTTACTAAGGGTCCCGTGGCTGCATTTTCTCCGGGTTTCCCGACTTTAGGGGGATTGCGTCGGGGATACAATTGCACCAGCTTTCACGTGCCACAAATTGGGGGGCAGGTCGTTGTACGATCCAACAGATTCAGACTGAGCGCAGGATTTAACATTTAAATTTGTTTCACAAGCCAAGCACTTACATGCACCAGAAAGAAGATGGTGAACTCCTGCAGACCTGAGCGGGGAGTGACAAATGCAGGATATCGAGTGCAGGATCTACATGGATGGCGGCACAATGCATCATCGTCAGGGAACGTACCTCGGGGATCGCAACTTGGATGGGTAAGTAAATGTGCCCCAATTAGATGATAAGAGTTCCAGCTTTCCATCAATACATTAGTAGTATACTGGGAGTAATTATTAATTCTAAAATTATGGTCTACACATAACAAACATTCCAGGTCATACCACAATAAAAGAATCTAAAACAATTTTTTTCTAATATGCTCATTTAGTGCCCCTTTTTTAATACTTCTCTATAATACTTATTTATTATCTCCTTTCTTAGTCCATGGAATTGGCTAACATTTGCAATAGAAAATTTGGCTCAATAAAGGGATTGCACAAGTAACGTTATTGCATAAAATCGATAGACCTAAAATCACAAAGTTGGTCAATACTACTATTACTTTACTCTTGATATTTTGAACTGTACTACATCTCTATCTTTTGATGTCCGTGCAGAGCAACAACTTAAACATAACTTATGTAAGAGATTCTTTCTGGGACATTGTTTCCTTATGAACTACAGATGTCCAGAAAGTAGGGGGTCAAAATAAATCCAGTTTATGGATTATACTTGCTTTCCAACCATGTTCCAAAGTTAGGGTTGGTAGGACCATGGCAATGTTTTTACATTTTTCATGTGCTTCTCAAAGACTGACAACATTTCTATACATAAATTATTAATGGAAAAGAAAACATAAGAAAATTGTTAAAGCAAGATTATTGAGCTGTAAAATATGCAATTAGTAAAATTAGTATATTGGTAAAATATAGTAGATTTGATACTTTAATATTTGAACAATTTAGTAAAACTAACATTTTGAATATAAATTTTTAAGTGTAGTCCATGAGTCATATATATGGTACATCAACATATTCAACAAAAGTATGCTAGCTGTTATGAAAAGCACTTATGACAAGTAAAGAAAATTGAAGATGCCATTGTGAAACTGTGCTGTGACCCCTCTATTCCTGTATGAGTCTGGGTCACCAAAGGATCCTGTGATACTCAAGTGGACCTATCGAACATTGCCTAAGGGTCTCAAGCAGCATCTCTCTGGAAATGGAAAAAGCAAAAGAGAACAGTGTGCCAAGTGTGAACTGCGAGAGGTGAATGTAGTGTGAAATGTTCAATGTACATGGCCTCACAATAAGTTAACTAACATTAGACAAGATAATCTGAAAATATATAACAATTATAGGTAACATTGCACTATTGGAGGAAATGTGAGATAAAGCACAAGGGCTTCTCCTATACCCAAATCATTTTCCTACTTTGCACTAATGAGAAGTTTTTACAGTGAAACATTGGCTTACTGCAAATTGGAGCAAATACTCAGAAAGAGCTCTTTTCTGCAAACAGGAGTTATTTGGCACAATATTAAGTCATGATTACAAGACTTCTTGAGATTCTGCATTTATTTATGCCTTCTAAGATGCCTTCTAAAAGGTAGCATTGGAGACAAAATTTTCCTTTTTCAATACAGGAAATCCTATTGAAATATTTATTTCTATGGTGTGTCTCTATGACATTTCTTAAGGCACTTAAAAAGACAGTAAAGACAGTAACTTTGAATTTCTGAAAGATCGATTTAGTCTTTATTTTTAAATTATTGAAACAAATGGTGTTTTGCAGGCAAAGTGCAATGTCCCCGTTTCAGAACTCTAGGGCTGTTTGGACTACTGATAAATATATAGAGAAAATTATAAACTGAAAGTTAAACTTTGTTCCAATGGACACTGGAAACAGTTCTATCACAATTGTTTGCAAGAACATGCAACATTCAGATCACATGGGAAACAGAAAGGGTGAACATTTGATTTAATTAATGGCACTTTGTCAAATGAAGCAGTGGCTGAAAGATTCACTAAACTCTTCACGTTAAATACCCTCACCATAAATGGCAGGTGTCTGCTGGTTTATATAGCTGACATCATATGTTAACACTAGAGATGAGCGAACATCCTCGTCCGAGCTTGATGCTCGGTCGAGCATTAGCGTACTCGAAACTGCTCGTTGCTCAGACGAATACTTCGCCCGCTCGAGAAAGTGGCAGCTCCCGCCGTTTTGCCTTTTGGCGGCCAGAAACAGAGCCAATCACAAGCCAGGAGACTCTGCACTCCACCCAGCATGACGTGGTACCCTTACACGTCGATAGCAGTGGTTGGCTGGCCAGATCAGGTGACCCTGGGATAGACTAGCCGCTGCCCGCGCTGCTCGGATCATTCTGTGTCTGGATGCCGCTAGGGAGAGAGCTGCTGCTGGTCAGGGAAAGCGTTAGGGTGTTCTATTAGCTTACTGTTAGGCAGGAGTGATTCTACAAGAACCCAACAGCCCTTCTTAGGGCTACAATAATGTTATACTTTTTTTTTTTTTTATTTGCAGCTAGTACCATATTGTGAGGAATTTGCAGGGGGACTTGCTACCGTTGTGTTTAGCTCTTAGTGACACACATATCCACCTCAAACACCAAAGTGGGAAAATTTATTAGGGGTTTGATTTCAATTAGGCACAGTCTGCCATTTACTTTTTATTTTACGTTTATTTTTTTAATAACTCAGTGTCATCTAATCTTGCATAGTAGTGTGCTTTCATACTTGGCTAGAAAATAGCCATAGGAGAATCCAAACGGCTTACTTACGCCTACAGTAGCGTTATATATATTTGATTTCTGGTTGATCTGCTGGTGGCTGTACTTGCTGCAGTGCATCTACTAGCAAATTGTGAGCAATTTGTAGTGAGAGTTGCGACCGCTGTGTTTTGCGCTTAGTGACGCACATATCCATCGCAAAGACCGAAGTGGGAAAATTTATTAGGGGTTGGATTTCAATTAGGCACAGTCTGCCATTTCCTTTTTTATTTTACGTTTATTTTTTTAATAACTCAGCGTCATCTCATCTGGCATAGCAGTGTGCTTTCATACTTGGCTAGAAAATAGCCATAGGAGAATCTAAACGGCTTACTTACGCCTACAGTAGCGTTATATATATTTGATTTCTGGTTGATCTGTTGGTGGCTGTACTTGCTGCAGTGCATCTACTAGCAAATTGTGAGCAATTTGTAGTGAGAGTTGCGACCGCTGTGTTTTGCGCTTAGTGACGCACATATCCATCGCAAAGACCGAAGTGGGAAAATTTATTAGGGGTTGGATTTCAATTAGGCACAGTCTGCCATTTCCTTTTTTATTTTACGTTTATTTTTTTAATAACTCAGCGTCATCTCATCTGGCATAGCAGTGTGCTTTCATACTTGGCTAGAAAATAGCCATAGGAGAATCCAAACGGCTTACTTACGCCTACAGTAGCATTATATATCTTTGATTTCTGGTTGATCTGCTGGTGGCTGTCCTTGCTGCAGTGCATCTACTAGCAAATTGTGAGCAATTTGTAGTGAGACTTGCGACCGCTGTGTTTTGCGCTTAGTGACGCACATATCCATCGCAAAGACCGAAGTGGGAAAATTTATTAGGGGTTGGATTTCAATTAGGCACAGTCTGCCATTTCCTTTTTTATTTTACGTTTATTTTTTTCATAACTCAGCGTCATCTCATCTGGCATAGCAGTGTGCTTTCATACTTGGCTAGAAAATAGCCATAGCAATAGGATAGCATCGTTTGGTTTTAAAAACTAAAAAACACAAAAAAAAAACTAAAAAACACAAAAAAACACAAAAAAAGTTTAAAAAAAATTAAAGTTATAACTTTTATTTTCAAAATGTTTAACCCGAGGGCTAGGGGTAGAGGACGAGGGCGGGGACGTGGGCGTCCAACTACTGCAGGGGTCAGAGGCCGTGGTCCTGGGCGGGGTGAGACACCACCTGCTTATGAGGGAGCAGGGGAATGCCGCAGAGCTACACTCCCTAGGTTCATGTCTGAAGTTACTGGGACTCGTGGTAGAGCACTGTTGAGGCCAGAACAGTGCGAACAGGTGATGTCGTGGATTGCCGACAATGCTTCGAGCAATTTGTCCACCAGTCAGTCTTCCACGCAGTCCACCCATGTCACCGAAATCGGCACTCCTCCAGCTCCTGCACCTCAGCCTCCTCCCCCCCAGTCTGCCCCCTCCCAGGAAAATTTGGCATTTGAACCGGCATACTCTGAGGAACTGTTTTCTGGACCCTTCCCACAGTCACAAACCACTTGTCCGGTTGCTGCTGAGCAATTTTCCGATGCCCAGGTTTTCCACCAGTCGCAGTCTGTGGGTGATGATGACCTTCTTGACGTAGTGGAAGAAGTGTGTAAAGAGGTGTCCGACGATGAGGAGACACGGTTGTCAGACAGTGGGGAAGTTGTTGTCAGGGCAGGAAGTCCGAGGGGGGAGCAGACTGAGGGATCGGAGGATGATGAGGTGACAGACCCAAGCTGGGTTGATAGGCCGGGTGAACACAGTGCTTCTGAGACGGAGGAGAGTCCTCGACCAGAACAGGTTGGAAGAGGCAGTGGTGGGGCCAGACGGAGAGGCAGGGCCAGAGCTGGTGCATCAGCGCCAAATGTGTCAACTAGTGAAGCTCCCGTGGCGAGGGCTCCTGCGGCGAGGGCTAGATTTTCAGAAGTCTGGAGGTTCTTTAAGGAAACACCGGATGACCGACGGACTGTGGTGTGCAACATTTGCCAAACCAGGATCAGCAGGGTTTCCACCACTAATAGCTTAACTACCACCAGTATGCGCAGGCATATGAATGCTAAACACCCCACTCAGTGGCAACAAGCCCGTTCACCTCCGGCCGTGCACACCACTGCTCCTTCCCCTGTGTCAGTTGATAGTCAGCCCCCTGCCCAGGACCCTGCCACAAAAACCCCATCGTCGCCTCCACGATCCTCCACAGCATCCACCAGCGTTCAGCTCTCCATACCCCAGACGCTGGAGCGGAAACGCAAATATAGTGCAACCCACCCGCACGCCCAAGCCCTTAATGTCCACATCTCCAGATTGCTCAGCCTGGAGATGCTGCCCTATAGGCTAGTAGAGACCGAGGCCTTTCGCAACCTCATGGCGGCGGCCGCCCCTCGGTATTCGGTCCCCAGCCGCCACTACTTTTCCCGATGTGCCGTCCCAGCCCTGCACCAGCACGTGTCAGACAACATCATCCGTGCCCTGACCAACGCCGTTTCTGACAAGGTCCACCTGACCACGGACACGTGGACGAGTGCTGCTGGGCAGGGCCACTATATATCGCTGACGGCACATTGGGTTAACTTGGTGGAGGCTGGGACCGAGTCTGACCCTGCGGCTGGTTATATACTGCCGACGCCGAGGATTGCGGGGCCTACCTCGGTCCAGGTGTTTCAGGCCTACTATGCCTCCTCCTCCTCCCACCCCTCCTCCACCTCCTCCTCCGAACGACCATCCGTGGGCATGGCGCCATCAGTTGGTAGCTCTAGGCACAGCAGTAGTGCCGTCGCTAAGCGACAGCAGGCGGTGCTCAAACTGCTGAGCCTAGGCGATAAAAGGCACACCGCCCAAGAACTATTACAGGGCATCACGGCGCAGACTGATCTGTGGCTGGCACCGCTTAACCTGAAGCCAGGCATGGTTGTGTGTGACAACGGCCGTAACCTGGTGGCGGCTCTGCAACTCGGCAGACTGACACATGTGCCATGCCTGGCCCATGTGTTAAATCTGATAGTTCAGCGTTTCCTCAAGACATACCCCAATCTGTCTGATTTGCTCACGAAGGTGCGCCGCATCTGTGCGCATTTCAGGAAGTCCAGCACAGATGCTGCCACTCTCAGGGCAGCGCAGCGCCGCCTCCAACTGCCCGCTCACCGACTGTTGTGCGACGTGCCCACGAGGTGGAATTCAACACTGACCATGTTATCCAGAGTTTACCAGCAGCGCCGAGCGATTGTAGACTGCCAGATGTCAACTTCCACCAGAACTGGTAGTCAGGTCAGTCAGCTTCCTCAAGTCTACAATGAGGAGTGGACGTGGATGTCTGATATCTGTCAGGTGCTGAGTAACTTTGAGGAGTCAACACAGATGGTCAGTGGCGATGCCGCCATCATCAGCCTCACCATCCCGCTGCTTGGCCTGTTGAAAAACTCTCTGATCAGCATGAAGTCGGAAGCTTTGCACTCTTCACAAGAGACGGGGGAAGAAGATTCCCTTGTTGATAGCCAAAGCACCCTTAGGTCTGTTTCTCAGCGCATATCGGAGGAGGTGGAGGTGGAGGAGGATGAGGAGGAAGAGGAGGAGAATGTTGGTGAGACACAAGAGGGGACCATTGTTGAGTCCTTCACTGTTCAGCGTGTATGGGCAGAAGAAGAGGAGTTGGAGGAGTTGGAGGAGGAGGAAATGGACAGTCAGGCCAGTGAGGGGAGTGAATTCTTACGCGTTGGTACTCTGGCGCATATGGCAGATTTCATGCTAGGCTGCCTATCCCGTGACCCTCGCGTTCAAAGAATTTATTCCAGCACCGATTACTGGGTGTTCACTCTCCTGGACCCACGGTACAAGCAAAATCTTTCCACTCTCATCCCTGGAGAGGAAAGGAGTGTGAGAATGCATGAATACCAGCAGGCCCTGGTGCACAAGCTGAAACAGTATTTCCCTTCTGACAGCGCTAGCGGCAGAGTGCGTAGTTCTGCGGGACAAGTAGCGAGGGAGAGTAGGCGAGCAGGCAGCTTGTCCAGCACTGGCAAGGGTACGCTTTACAAGGCTTTTGCCAGCTTTATGTCACCCCAGCAAGACACTGTCACCTGTCCCCAGTCTCGGCAGAGTAGGGCTGATCTTTACAGAAAGATGGTGAGGGAGTACGTAGCTGACCATACCATCATCCTAAATGATCACACAGCTCCCTACAACTACTGGGTTTCAAAGCTGGACATGTGGCACGAACTGGCGCTGTACGCCTTGGAGGTTCTTGCCTGCCCTGTCGCTAGCGTCTTGTCCGAGCGGGTTTTCAGTGCAGCTGGTGGCATCATCACCGATAAGCGTACACGCCTGTCGACTGACAGCGCTGACAGGCTGACGCTTATTAAGATGAATAAAGCCTGGATTTCTCATAATTTCCAATCTCCACCAGGTGAAGGAAGCTCAACCTGAATAATTTATCCACTCCTCCTCCTCCTCATTTTCCTCCTTCTCCTCCTCTTTGTACAGTAAAGCAGAGGAAACTGGCTATTTTTTGACAGGGTCCACTGGCTCTAGCTATAGTACTTTATGCATTTAATTTTTCTGGAGGGCCACCGACCCGGTCCTCTGTTTTAAACAATTTTTGGGAGTGCCACATACAGGCACTCAATCTATTCAATGTTTCTGGAGGGCCACCTACCTGCTCCTCTGGTTTGAAAACTTTTTTGGACTGCCACATACAGGCACTCAATCTATTCCATTTTACTGGAGGGCCACCTACCTGCTCCTCTGGTTTGAAAACTTTTTTGGACTGCCACATACAGGCACTCAATCTATTCAATTTTTCTGGAGGGCCACCTACCTGCTCCTCTGGTTTGAAAGCTTTTTTGGACTGCCACATACAGGCACTCAATCTATTCAATTTTTCTGGAGGGCCACCTACCTGCTCCTCTGGTTTGAAAACTTTTTTGGACTGCCACATACAGGCACTCAATCTATTTCATTTTTCTGGAGGGCCACCTACCTGCTCCTCTGGTTTGAAAACTTTTTTGGACTGCCACATACAGGCACTCAATCTATTTCATTTTTCTGGAGGGCCACCTACCTGCTCCTCTGGTTTGAAAACTTTTTTGGACTGCCACATACAGGCACTATCCAAATTAAATTGTCTCCATAGCAGCCTCCACACGTTGTCTCCATTGCTACCTCCAAAAGTCGTCCATATAGCTGCCTCCATACATCGTCCCCTTATCAAACTAGGTGTGTCAGGCAGAAATTTGGGTTGTTTTCATGGATTCCACATCAAAGTTGTTAACTTTGTCGCCACCCTGCTGTGTTATCCACAAAATATACTGGCAAACTTTTATCATTTACCAATATTATTTCAGCGCTTCTTGCGTATCTGTTTACATTCCCCTCACCCGCCATATCCTAAACTTATAAGAACGCTACTACACTTGATCTTATACAAAAGGTTCTTAGAAGTGCTGTTTGGGGAGTAGCCTAGAGACAGGGGCTTGGATTGGCGAAAGCTCGCCTGGCAGCGGAGCGCCAGCTCCATGCGCATCATGCGCTTCTTGCGCATCTGTTTACATTCCCCTCACCCGCCATATCCCAAACTTATAAGAACGCTACTACACTTGATCTTATACAAAAGGTTCTTAGAAGTGCTGTTTGGGGAGTAGCCTAGAGACAGGGGCTTGGATTGGCGAAAGCTCGCCTGGCAGCGGAGCGCCAGCTCCATGCGCATCATGCGCTTCTTGCGCATCTGTTTACATTCCCCTCACCCGCCATATCCCAAACTTATAAGAACGCTACTACACTTAACTTGGTGCAGGCTGGGACCGAGTCTGACCCTGGGGCTGGTCATATACTGCCGACGCAGAGAATTGCGGGGCCTACCTCGGTCCAGGTCTCAAAGGCCTAGTATACCTCCTCCTCCTCCCACCCCTCCTCCACCTCCTCCTCCTCCGAATTACCATCCGTGGCCATGGCGCCATCAGTTGGTAGCTCTAGGCACAGCAGCAGTGCCGTCGCTAAGCGACAGCAGGCGGTGCTCAAACTGCTGAGCCTAGGCGATAAAAGGCACACCGCCCAAGAGCTATTACAGGGCATTCCACATCAAACTTGTTAACTTTGTCGCCACCCTGCTGTGTAATCCACAAAATATACTGGCAAACTTTTATCATTTACCGATATTATTTCAGCGCTTCTTGCGCATCTGTTTACATTCCCCTCACCCACCATATCCCAAACTTATAAGAACGCTACTACACTTGATCTTATACAAAAGGTTCTTAGAAGTGCTGTTTGGGGAGTAGCCTAGAGACAGGGGCTTGGATTGGCGAAAGCTCACCTGGCAGCGGAGCGCCAGCTCCATGCGCATCATGCGCTTCTTGCGCATCTGTTTACATTCCCCTCACCCGCCATATCCCAAACTTATAAGAACGCTACTACACTTGATCTTATACAAAAGGTTCTTAGAAGTGCTGTTTGGGGAGTAGCCTAGAGACAGGGGCTTGGATTGGCGAAAGCTCGCCTGGCAGCGGAGCGCCAGCTCCATGCCAAGATCCAACTAACATAGTTTTAACTGCAGCACCTTTAATCTACTACTAGTTCACTGCCTCCATACATGGTCCCCTTATCAAACGAGCTGTGTCAGGCAGAATTTTGGGTTGTTTTCATGGCTTCCATGTTAACTTTGTCGCCACCCTGCTGTGTAATCCACAAAATATACTGGCAAACTTTTATCATGTACCGATATTATTTGAGCGCTTCTTGCTCACCTCCTTCGGTTCCTCTCTGCCACCCATTGGTTTGAAGCCTGAGTCCATTTAGGGTATGTCGCCATGCCACTCTCTAGCCTGCCGCTGCTGCCGCTGCCTCTGCATGCCGTCCCCTATAGTGTCAGGGTCAATTATTGGATGTTTTACATGCTATCTAGCTTCATTCTGTCACTCTGTCATGGCCATGCTGTTGCCCATAATTTTGGCATAATGGTGCGATTAAGCAGCCTCAGAGGCATCCATGCATGCTGCCCCTGCTGTTTCCTGTCCATTTCCGTGGTGTTTCCATCCTTTTCTGAGGTTCCCAGGTGTTTGGCCAAGCTTCCCTGTGCAGAGCCTTGGTCCCCTTGAAAAATGCTCGAGTCTCCCATTGACTTCAATGGGGCTCGTTATTCGAGACGAGCACTCGAGCATCGGGAAAAATTCGTCTCGAATAACGAGTACCCGAGCATTTTAGTGCTCGCTCATCTCTAGTTAACACCTATGATTACGGTAATATGACAATTGTACAGCTCTGCTATTTGTCCTGCTTTCCAGTAGATTGCATGGAGTGCACTAGGAAGTACAATCTGTCCCAATAAATCCAGCCCTCATATAGCTGCAAGTAAAATATGGACATGCAAAAATCACATTTTGCAGTACTACTACGTTATACTTCTGGCACGGGCTCCTTAACAGAGCCAGAACAAGAAGCAGCGGGTGCCAGCTGTAAGCTGCAGCTGGCACCCGTCTCTAGCACCAGTTATGGGCATTAACCACTTACATGCATGACCGAGGTGTGCAAGGGTCTTCTGCACAAAATTGGACCCCCCCTGCAGTGCTTACCGTGGGGAGTCCGATCCCTCACTGGCAGCCATGGGGTCTTCCTGTGCCTTGTGTCTGCACGGATTCTTCTCCTTCTGGCAGGATCCAGCTGTAACACACTGAGCATGTGCAGCATGCTCAGAGGGTTACATAACACAGTGTAATACATCTGCATTACACTGTATTAGGTAAGGAAAAGCTTGAACAAGTGATCAGAGCCAACCTGTAAAAGAAAATAAAACATTTGAAAACACTTAATAAAAATACTTTTTAATAAAAAGAATAAAATAAATGAAGTTAAAGTCTCCTAGATACAAACATTCCCTATAGATCTAATAAAGTAAAAAAAACCACAAAATCAGCAAAGAAGCCCCACATATTTGGTATTGACGCGTCCGTAACTATCTGTAAAATAAAAACATTATTGGATCCATTGCTTGAGCGCTGTAAAAATAAAATGTCAAAAACTACAAAATGTAATTTTTTCATAAAATCCCTTCATAAAAATGTTCTAAAAAGTGATCAAAAATGTTGTGTGACAAAATGGTACCAGTGAAAAGGACAACTCAACACATAAAAAAGAAGCCCTAAACCATCTCTGTCAATCAAATATTAAAGTTACGGTATGTCTCCAAAAAATTGGCGATACATAGATAAATGAGATTTTCTCTATATTAGTTTTTTTTCAGTAAAATTGTAAAAATATGTAAAAACTATATAAATAAGGTATCACAATAATCATAGTGATCTATAGGACAAAGATTATATGTTATTTTTATTTTTTATAAATACAAGAAAAAAGGAAAACAAAATTGATGATTCTCTTTTCATCCATACATTCAAGAGTTAATAAAATCTCATCAATGAGTTAATGACTAGAGATGAGCGAGCACTAAAATGCTCGGGTACTCGTTATTCGAGACGAACTTTTCCCGATCCTCGAGTGCTCGTCTCGAATAACGAGCCCCATTGAAGTCAATGGGAGACTCGAGCATTTTTCAAGGGGACCAAGGCTCTGCACAGGGAAGCTTGGCCAAACACCTGGGAACCTCAGAAAAGGATGGAAACACCACGGAAATGGACAGGAAACAGCAGGGGCAGCATGCATGGATGCCTCTGAGGCTGCTTAATCGCACCATTATGCCAAAATTATGGGCAACAGCATGGCCATGACAGAGTGACAGAATGAAGCTAGATAGCATGTAAAACATCCAATAATTGACCCTGACACTATAGGGGACGGCATGCAGAGGCAGCGGCAGCAGCGGCAGGCTAGAGAGTGGCATGGCGACATACCCTAAATGCACTCAGGCTTCAAACCAATGGGTGGCAGAGAGGAACCAAAGGAGGTGAGCAAGAAGCGCTCAAATAATATCGGTACATAATAAAAGTTTGCCAGTATATTTTGTGGATTACACAGCAGGGTGGCGACAAAGTTAACATGGAAGCCATGAAAACAACCCAAAATTCTGCCTGACACAGCTCGTTTGATAAGGGGACCATGTATGGAGGCAGTGAACTAGTAGTAGATTAAAGGTGCTGCAGTTAAAACTATGCTAGTTGGATCTTGGCATGGAGCTGGCGCTCCGCTGCCAGGCGAGCTTTCGCCAATCCAAGCCCCTATCTCTAGGCTACTCCCCAAACAGCACTTCTAAGAACCTTTTGTATAAGATCAAGTGTAGTAGCGTTCTTATAAGTTTAGGATATGGCGGGTGAGGGGAATGTAAACAGATGCGCAAGAAGCGCTGAAATAATATCGGTAAATGATAAAAGTTTGCCAGTATATTTTGTGGATTACACAGCAGGGTGGCGACAAAGTTAACAAGTTTGTTGTGGAAGCCATGAAAACAACCCAAAATTCTGCCTGACACAGCTCGTTTGATAAGGGGACCATGTATGCCTACAGTTCATGCCAGTCGCTGCACTGGCTGCCAGTCTCCTTTCGAATACAGTTTAAAATAATAACCCTCATCCATAAAGCTCTGTATAATGCTGCACCCCCCTACCTCTCCTCTCTTATCTCAGTCTATCGCCCAACCCGTGCTCTTAGATCCGCCAGTGATCTTAGATTAACCTCTACCCTAGTGCGGACCTCCCACTCGCGTCTCCAAGACTTCTCTAGAGCTGCACCAATTCTATGGAATGCTCTGCCCCGGACTATGAGACTAATACCTAACCTCCAAAGTTTCAAACGTGCTCTTAAAACCCATTTCTTTAGGCAAGCCTATAACACTCATTAACTGCATGAAGTTTTAACTCTTCTACTAACCCGTCCTGTGTCGTCCTCCCATCTGTTATCCAGCAACCAACAGGCACCAGACTTCTCTGCAGTCCCATTCACCCTGGACCTGGTATATAAGATGACGGCTGAGTGGTTCAAGCGACAGCAATTCCATTTATTATATTTTGTTCTATTCCCTAAGAAGAATGGCTTGACCATTAAATATTCTTTTACCTCGTGTTACCCCATCATCTTCATAAACCGTAAGCTCTGGCGAGCAGGGACCTCACTCCTGTTGTTCCATACAAATGTTGTGCTCTGTTACATTACATTTGTATTTGTTTCCTATGATTTGTAAAGCGCTACGGAATATGATGGCGCTATATAAATAAAGATTATTATTATTATTATTATGGAGGCAGTGAACTAGTAGTAGATTAAAGGTGCTGCAGTTAAAACTATGTTAGTTGGATCTTGGGTTGGAGCTGGCGCTCCGCTTCCAGGCGAGCTTTCGCCAATCCAAGCCCCTGTCTCTAGGCTACTCCCCAAACAGCACTTCTAAGAACCTTTTGTATAAGATCAAGTGTAGTAGCGTTCTTATAAGTTTGGGATATGGCGGGTGAGGGGAATGTAAACAGATGCGCAAGAAGCGCTGAAATAATATCGGTAAATGATAAAAGTTTGCCAGTATATTTTGTGGATTACACAGCAGGGTGGCGACAAAGTTAACAAGTTTGATGTGGAATGCCCTGTAATAGCTCTTGGGCGGTGTGCCTATTATCGCCTAGGCTCAGCAGTTTGAGCACCGCCTGCTGTCGCTTAGCGACGGCACTGCTGCTGTGCCTAGAGCTGCCGACTGATGGCGCCATGGCCACGGATGGTAATTCGGAGGAGGAGGAGGTGGAGGAGAAGTGGGAGGAGGAGGAGGTATACTAGGCCTTTGAGACCTGGACCGAGGTAGGCCCCGCAATCCTCTGCGTCGGCAGTATATGACCAGCCCCAGGGTCAGACCCGGTCCCAGCCTGCACCAAGTTAAGTGTAGTAGCGTTCTTATAAGTTTGGGATATGGCGGGTGAGGGGAATGTAAACAGATGCGCAAGAAGCGCATGATGCGCATGGAGCTGGCGCTCCACTGCCAGGCGAGCTTTCGCCAATCCAAGCCCCTGTCTCTAGGCTACTCCCTAAACAGCACTTCTAAGAACCTTTTGTATAAGATCAAGTGTAGTAGCGTTCTTATAAGTTTAGGATATGGCGGGTGAGGGGAATGTAAACAGATGCGCAAGAAGCGCTGAAATAATATCCGTAAATGGTAAAAGTTTGCCAGTATATTTTGTGGATAACACAGCAGGGTGGCGACAAAGTTAACAACTTTGATGTGGAATCCATGAAAACAACCCAAATTTCTGCCTGACACACCTCGTTTGATAAGGGGACGATGTATGGAGGCAGCTATATGGACGACTTCTGGAGGTAGCAATGGAGACAACGTGTGGAGGCTGCTATGGAGACAATTTAATTTGGATAGTGCCTGTATGTGGCAGTCCAAAAAAGTTTTCAAACCAGAGGAGCAGGTAGGTGGCCCTCCAGAAAAATGAAATAGATTGAGTGCCTGTATGTGGCAGTCCAAAAAAGTTTTCAAACCAGAGGAGCAGGTAGGTGGCCCTCCAATAAAATGAAATAGATTGAGTGCCTGTATGTGGCAGTCCAAAAAAGTTTTCAAACCAGAGGAGCAGGTAGGTGGCCCTCCAGAAAAATGAAATAGATTGAGTGCCTGTATGTGGCAGTCCAAAAAAGTTTTCAAACCAGAGGAGCAGGTAGGTGGCCCTCCAATGAAATGAAATAGATTGAGTGCCTGTATGTGGCAGTCCAAAAAAGTTTTCAAACCAGAGGAGCAGGTAGGTGGCCCTCCAGAAAAATGAAATAGATTGAGTGCCTGTATGTGGCAGTCCAAAAAAGTTTTCAAACCAGAGGAGCAGGTATGTGGCCCTCCAGAAAAATGAAATAGATTGAGTGCCTGTATGTGGCAGTCCAAAAAAGTTTTCAAACCAGAGGAGCAGGTAGGTGGCCCTCCAGATAAATGAAATAGATTGAGTGCCTGTATGTGGCAGTCCAAAAAAGTTTTCAAACCAGAGGAGCAGGTAGGTGGCCCTCCAGAAAAATTGAATAGATTGAGTGCCTGTATGTGGCACTCCCAAAAATTGTTTAAAACAGAGGACCGGGTAGGTGGCCCTCCAGAAAAATTTAATGCATAAAGTACTATAGCTAGAGCCAGTGGGCCCTGTCAAAAAATAGCCAGTTTCCTCTGCTTTAGTGTACAAAGAGGAGGAGAAGGAGGAAAATGAGGAGGAGGAGGAGTGCATAAATTATTCAGGTTGAGCTTCCTTCACCTGGTGGAGATTGGAAATTATGAGAAATCCAGGCTTTATTCATCTTAATAAGCGTCAGCCTGTCAGCGCTGTCAGTCGACAGGCGTGTACGCTTATCGGTGATGATGCCACCAGCTGCACTGAAAACCCGCTCGGACAAGACGCTAGCGACAGGGCAGGCAAGAACCTCCAAGGCGTACGGCGCCAGTTCGTGCCACATGTCCAGCTTTGAAACCCAGTAGTTGTAGGGAGCTGTGTGATCATTTAGGATGATGGTATGGTCAGCTACGTACTCCCTCACCATCTTTCTGTAAAGATCAGCCCTACTCTGCCGAGACTGGGGACAGGTGACAGTGTCTTGCTGGGGTGACATAAAGCTGGCAAAAGCCTTGTAAAGCGTACCCTTGCCAGTGCTGGACAAGCTGCCTGCTCGCCTACTCTCCCTCGCTACTTGTCCCGCAGAACTACGCACTCTGCCGCTTGCGCTGTCAGAAGGGAAATAGTGTTTCAGCTTGTGCAGCAGGGCCTGCTGGTATTCATGCATTCTCACACTCCTTTCCTCTCCAGGGATGAGAGTGGAAAGATTTTGCTTGTACCGTGGGTCCAGGAGAGTGAACACCCAGTAATCGGTGCTGGAATAAATTCTTTGAACGCGAGGGTCACGGGATAGGCAGCCTAGCATGAAATCTGCCATATGCGCCAGAGTACCAACGCGTAAGAATTCACTCCCCTCACTGGCCTGACTGTCCATTTCCTCCTCCTCCAACTCCTCCAACTCCTCTTCTTCTGCCCATACACGCTGAACAGTGAAGGACTCAACAATGGTCCCCTCTTGTGTCTCGCCAACATTCTCCTCCTTTTCCTCCTCATCCTCCTCCACCTCCACCTCCTCCGATATGCGCTGAGAAACAGACCTAAGGGTGCTTTGGCTATCAACAAGGGAATCTTCTTCCCCCGTCTCTTGTGACGAGCGCAAAGCTTCCGACTTCATGCTGATCAGAGAGTTTTTCAACAGGCCAAGCAGCGGGATGGTGAGGCTGATGATGGCGGCATCGCCACTGACCATCTGTGTTGACTCCTCAAAGTTACTCAGCACCTGACAGATATCAGACATCCACGTCCACTCCTCATTGTAGACTTGAGGAAGCTGACTGACCTGACTACCAGTTCTGGTGGAAGTTGACATCTGGCAGTCTACAATCGCACAACAGTCGGTGAGCGGGCAGTTGGAGGCGGCACTGCGCTGCCCTGAGAGTGGCAGCATCTGTGCTGGACTTCCTGAAATGCGCACAGATGCGGCGCACCTTCGTGAGCAAATCAGACAGATTGGGGTATGTCTTGAGGAAACGCTGAACTATCAGATTTAACACATGGGCCAGGCATGGCACATGTGTCAGTCTGCCGAGTTGCAGAGCCGCCACCAGGTTACGGCCGTTGTCACACACAACCATGCCTGGCTTCAGGTTCAACGGTGCCAGCTACAGATCAGTCTGCGCCGTGATGCCCTGTAATAGCTCTTGGGCGGTGTGCCTTTTATCGCCTAGGCTCAGCAGTTTGAGCACCGCCTGCTGTCGCTTAGCGACGGCACTGCTGCTGTGCCTAGAGCTAGCGACTGATGGCGCCATGCCCACGGATGGTCGTTCGGAGGAGGAGGTGGAGGAGGGGTGGGAGGAGGAGGAGGCATAGTAGGCCTGAAACACCTGGACCGAGGTAGGCCCCGCAATCCTCGGCGTCGGCAGTATATGACCAGCCGCAGGGTCAGACTCGGTCCCAGCCTCCACCAAGTTAACCCAATGTGCCGTCAGCGATATATAGTGGCCCTGCCCAGCAGCACTCGTCCACGTGTCCGTGGTCAGGTGGACCTTGTCAGAAACGGCGTTGGTCAGGGCACGGATGATGTTGTCTGACACGTGCTGGTGCAGGGCTGGGACGGCACATCGGGAAAAGTAGTGGCGGCTGGGGACCGAATACCGAGGGGCGGCCGCCGCCATGAGGTTACGAAAGACCTAGGTCTCTACTAGCCTATAGGGCAGCATCTCCAGGCTAAGCAATCTGGAGATGTGGACATTAAGGGCTTGGGCGTGCGGGTGGGTTGCACTATATTTCCGTTTCCGCTCCAGCGTCTGGGGTATGGAGAGCTGAACGCTGGTGGATGCTGTGGAGGATCGTGGAGGCGACGATGGGTTTTTTATGCCAGGGTCCTGGGCAGGGGGCTGACTATCAGCTGAAACAGGGGAAGGAGCAGTGGTGTGCACGGCCGGAGGTGAACGGGCTTGGTGCCACTGAGTGGTGTGTTTAGCATTCATATGCCTGCGCATACTGGTGGTAGTTAAGCTAGTAGTGGTGGAACCCCTGCTGATCCTGGTTTGGCAAAGGATGCACACCACAGTCCGTCGGTCATCCGGTGTTTCCTTAAAGAACCTCCAGACTTCTGAAAATCTAGCCCTCGCCGCGGGAGCCCTCGCCACGGGAGCTTCACTACGTGACACATTTGGCGCTGATGCACCTGCTCTGGCCCTGCCTCTCCGTCTGGCCCCACCACTGCCTCTTCCAACCTGTTCTGGTCGAGGACTCTCCTCCGTCTCAGAAGCACTGTGTTCACCCGGCCTCTCAACCCAGCTTGGGTCTGTCACCTCATCATCCTCCGATCCCTCAGTCTGCTCCCCCCTCGGACTTCCTGCCCTGACAACAACTTCCCCACTGTCTGACAACCGTGTCTCCTCATCGTCGGACACCTCTTTACACACTTCTTCCACTACGTCAAGAAGGTCATCATCACCCACAGACTGCGACTGGTGGAAAACCTGGGCATCGGAAAATTGCTCAGCAGCAACCGGACAAGTGGTTTGTGACTGTGGGAAGGGTCCAGAAAACAGTTCCTCAGAGTATGCCGGTTCAAATGCCAAATTTTCCTGGGAGGGGGCAGACTGGGGGGGAGGAGGCTGAGGTGCAGGAGCTGGAGGAGTGCCGATTTCGGTGACATGGGTGGACTGCGTGGAAGACTGACTGGTGGACAAATTGCTCGAAGCATTGTCGGCAATCCACAACATCACCTGTTCGCACTGTTCTGGCCTCAACAGTGCTCTACCACGAGTCCCAGTAACTTCAGACATGAACCTAGGGAGTGTAGCTCTGCGGCGTTCCCCTGCTCCCTCATAAGCAGGTGGTGTCTCACCCCGCCCAGGACCACGGCCTCTGACCCCTGCAGTAGTTGGACGCCCACGTCCCCGCCCTCGTCCTCTACCCCTAGCCCTCGGGTTAAACATTTTGAAAATAAAAGTTATAACTTTAATTTTTTTTAAACTTTTTTTGTGTTTTTTTTGTGTTTTTTAGTTTTTTTTTTCCTTTTTTAGTTTTTAAAACCAAACGATGCTATCCTATTGCTATGGCTATTTTCTAGCCAAGTATGAAAGCACACTGCTATGCCAGATGAGATGACGCTGAGTTATGAAAAAATAAACGTAAAATAAAAAGAAACTGCCAGACTGTGCCTAATTGAAATCCAACCCCTAATAAATTTTCCCACTTCGGTCTTTGCGATGGATATGTGCGTCACTAAGCGCTAAACACAGCGGTCGCAAGTCTCACTACAAATTCCTCACAATTGGCTAGTAGATGCACTGCAGCAAGGACAGCCACCAGCAGATCAACCAGAAATAAAATATATATAACGCTATTGTAGGCGTAAGTAAGTCGTTTGGATTCTCCTTTGGCTATTTTCTAGCCAAGTATGAAAGCACACTGATGAGATGAGGCTGAGTTATGAAAAAATAAACGTAAAATAAAAAGAAACTGCCAGACTGTGCCTAATTGAAATCCAACCCCTAATAAATTTTCCCACTTCGGTCTTTGCGATGGATATGTGCGTCACTAAGCGCTAAACACAGCGGTCGCAAGTCTCACTACAAATTCCTCATAATTGGCTAGTAGATGCACTGCAGCAAGGACAGCCACCAGCAGATCAACCAGAAATAAAATATATATAACGCTATTGTAGGCGTAAGTAAGCCGTTTGGATTCTCCTTTGGCTATTTTCTAGCCAAGTATGAAAGCACACTGATGAGATGACGCTGAGTTATGAAAAAATAAACGTAAAATAAAAAGAAACTGCCAGACTGTGCCTAATTGAAATCCAACCCCTAATAAATTTTCCCACTTCGGTCTTTGCGATGGATATGTGCGTCACTAAGCGCTAAACACAGCGGTCGCAAGTCTCACTACAAATTCCTCACAATTGGCTAGTAGATGCACTGCAGCAAGGACAGCCACCAGCAGATCAACCAGAAATAATATATATATAACGCTATTGTAGGCGTAAGTAAGCCGTTTGGATTCTCCTTTGGCTATTTTCTAGCCAAGTATGAAAGCACACTGATGAGATGACGCTGAGTTATGAAAAAATAAACGTAAAATAAAAAGAAACTGCCAGACTGTGCCTAATTGAAATCCAACCCCTAATAAATTTTCCCACTTCGGTCTTTGCCATGGATATGTGCGTCACTAAGCGCTAAACACAGCGGTCGCAAGTCTCACTACAAATTCCTCACAATTGGCTAGTAGATGCACTGCAGCAAGGACAGCCACCAGCAGATCAACCAGAAATAAAATATATATAACGCTATTGTAGGCGTAAGTAAGCCGTTTGGATTCTCCTTTGGCTATTTTCTAGCCAAGTATGAAAGCACACTGATGAGATGATGCTGAGTTATGAAAAAATAAACGTAAAATAAAAAGAAACTGCCAGACTGTGCCTAATTGAAATCCAACCCCTAATAAATTTTCCCACTTCGGTCTTTGCGATGGATATGTGCGTCACTAAGCGCTAAACACAGCGGTCGCAAGTCTCACTCCAAATTCCTCACAATTGGCTAGTAGATGCACTGCAGCAAGGACAGCCACCAGCAGATCAACCAGAAATAAAATATATATAACGCTATTGTAGGCGTAAGTAAGCCGTTTGGATTCTCCTTTGGCTATTTTCTAGCCAAGTATGAAAGCACACTGATGAGATGAGGCTGAGTTATGAAAAAATAAACGTAAAATAAAAAGAAACTGCCAGACTGTGCCTAATTGAAATCCAACCCCTAATAAATTTTCCCACTTCGGTCTTTGCGATGGATATGTGCGTCACTAAGCACTAAACACAGCGGTCGCAAGTCTCACTACAAATTCCTCACAATTGGCTAGTAGATGCACTGCAGCAAGGACAGCCACCAGCAGATCAACCAGAAATAAATTATATATAACGCTATTGTAGGCGTAAGTAAGCCGTTTGGATTCTCCTTTGGCTATTTTCTAGCCAAGTATGAAAGCACACTGATGAGATGATGCTGAGTTATGAAAAAATAAACGTAAAATAAAAAGAAACTGCCAGACTGTGCCTAATTGAAATCCAACCCCTAATAAATTTTCCCACTTCGGTCTTTGCGATGGATATGTGCGTCACTAAGCGCTAAACACAGCGGTCGCAAGTCTCACTCCAAATTCCTCACAATTGGCTAGTAGATGCACTGCAGCAAGGACAGCCACCAGCAGATCAACCAGAAATAAAATATATATAACGCTATTGTAGGCGTAAGTAAGCCGTTTGGATTCTCCTTTGGCTATTTTCTAGCCAAGTATGAAAGCACACTGATGAGATGACGCTGAGTTATGAAAAAATAAACGTAAAATAAAAAGAAACTGCCAGACTGTGCCTAATTGAAATCCAACCCCTAATAAATTTTCCCACTTCGGTCTTTGCCATGGATATGTGCGTCACTAAGCGCTAAACACAGCGGTCGCAAGTCTCACTTCAAATTCCTCACAATTGGCTAGTAGATGCACTGCAGCAAGGACAGCCACTAGCAGATCAACCAGAAATAAAATATATATAACGCTATTGTAGGCGTAAGTAAGCCGTTTGGATTCTCCTATGGCTATTTTCTAGCCAAGTATGAAAGCACACTGCTATGCCAGATGAGATGACGCTGAGTTATGAAAAAATAAACGTAAAATAAAAAGTAAATGGCAGACTGTGCCTAATTGAAATCAAACCCCTAATAAATTTTCCCACTTTGGTGTTTGAGGTGGATATGTGTGTCACTAAGAGCTAAACACAACGGTAGCAAGTCCCCCTGCAAATTCCTCACAATATGGTACTAGCTGCAAATAAAAAAAAAAAAAAAGTATAACGTTATTGTAGCCCTAAGAAGGGCTGTTGGGTTCTTGTAGAATCACTCCTGCCTAACACTATTCTAATTGAACACCCTAACGCTTTCCCTGACCAGCAGCAGCTCTCTCCCTAGCGGCATCCAGACACAGAATGATCCGAGCAGCGCGGGCAGCGGCTAGTCTATCCCAGGGTCACCTGATCTGGCCAGCCAACCACTGCTATCGACGTGTAAGGGTACCACGTCATGCTGGGTGGAGTGCGGAGTCTCCTGGCTTGTCATTGGCTCTGTTTCTGGCCGCCAAAAAGCAAAACGGCGGGAGCTGCCATTTTCTCGAGCGGGCAAAGTATTCGTCCGAGCAACGAGCAGTTTCGAGTACGCTAATGCTCGAACGAGCATCAAGCTCGGACGAGTATGTTCGCTCATCTCTATTAATGACCCATTAAAATTAAGTATTTGTAAAATGCATCTAATGTTACAGAAAATAAGCCCTTATTTGTCCAAATTGCCAAAAAAATTAAGTTTGTATAGCCGTTAAAAGGTACAATCCGTAATCTTCTCTAAATGACGCAGCTTCCCCTTATATTGGTATACTTTGTGGAACATTTTGGTATTTCATCCACTGTGAACGTGTCAGGAAGGTGAAAAGTGGCTTTGGCGTTAAGGGGTTAAAGGGGTTCGCCCATGAAAGAATGTTCTCAAATTTAATCCCGTGGTGATATTTTTATACAATAAAGATCATTTTTAACCTCCTTACTTTACAATTTTACTCGGTGTTTTTACAATTTAAATAGGTGTTTTAGCTCCTATAACTCAGTGTTCTAGTCATTATAAAAATGTGGACAGGGACTCTCTAAGCAGACACTCCATGCTCACTCTGTGCTGTGAGATGCTGTGTGCTGACAGTGTGCTTAGATTATCAGGATACAGAGTTTATTTTATTTAGCATTTGAATAGTCTACTATCAACTGACACAGAAAAGCTGAGACGTATCAGAGATGGGAGGTGATGAGATCCATGAGATGGAAATAAAACAAAATGACACAGTCAACTCTGCTAACTCACTTATCTATACACACAGAGTCAGCTCTGTCCCCTCACCTAATGAATAAAACACAGACAGTCAGCTCTGCTTTATAAACCTTATCTGCCTGTAGCTTGTAGATGAAGTCTCTGCACTCATGTCTGTAAAATGCTGTATTTTTGTTAATAAATTTAGTGAACTAGAGAATGTGTTTTTTTCCTGCGTATATTTAAGAATCCTGTCATCGTGGGAATACCCCTTTAACAGGTAAATTCCTAAAACTATTTGATCATTTTCTGGCACATTACAAATTTGTGTTGAATTCTCTATTAAGAAGCCCAGCTGTCCAAACAGTAGTCAATAAGATCATCCGGGCTCCAATGTTGCAGTCACTTAGAGCATCTAGGGTTTTTACTTTTTTGTTTTGCTCTTATAACAGAGCACAAAAAAACCATAAAATACTACCATGCATGTGAACTTCATCTTAGTGAATGATTTGATTGGAAGACATAACTCTTCAAAATGACCTTCAGATAAAATCTCTCGGAAGAATTATACTCATTGAAACATTGCTATTTAAGTTAAACTATGTAGTATAGATTTGTGATGAAACAAGTTAATGAGGTTTTTAGTGATAACAACAAGCTGGATATTGTGCTTTGAAATGATAGATAAAACATAACAGGAAACTATTATCTTTAGTGTTTATTGCTAGCTTCCATTTCAGGAGATCTTTACAGTTGAGGGCAATCAATTAAACAGAATTTTTATATATACATTAATATCTAGTACAAAGTAAAAAAAAATAATAAAGCAAATAAAATGATTGTATTATGACTTCAGATAGATATCTGAGAACATGAACTTCAAGCTCTGTATTATGCATTTCATCTGGCTTATCCAATAAAACCAACTAGTTTAGATGGGAAACTTTACAAAGACCTAAATAAGAGATAAAATATTTATGTTTGGAAATGCTATATAATTTTATGAGTAACTCCCTGTCAGATGTGCAACTCAAATATACATTTCTATTGGGAGCATACATTTCTGCCTCATTATTCTCATACTGCACTTTACAAGTAATATTTCTGTTACTAAACACCATAAATTTGCTGGATAAAGCTATGATTCTTTATTGCTTTTTTAGTTTATTAGAATGCTGCAATTTTATTTATGATCTATCTATTCCAATAAATATTGCCCTATGAGATCTAAAACCAGTGGAGCAATTTGTGAACCATTTATTGTACAGTAGTCCTGATCCAAAGTGAAATATATCAAAAATGTCAACATAAAATCTAGACAATTTATATGTACCTTAGACTGGGGAGATACACGCATGGACAAAATTGTTGGTACCCTCGTAGAAAAAACCTACAATGGTGACAGAAATACCTTGAGTCCGACAGAATAAATATTAATTATTTTTCAATGGAAGGGAACAAATGAAAGGCAGAAATTTCTATTCAACCATGTTTCAACAGAATGAAAAAAAAATCATAAAACAGGCCTGGACAGAAATCATGGTACCTCTGAAACAAATGTGAGCAAAGGGACATGTTAAATCAACGTATATACACTAATATCATCACAGGTCTCGTCAGTGGCCTGTATACAGCTACTCACTGTGCTGTACGGTGACATGGTGTTTACCACACAGCAAGAACTAGGGGAAGCGAAGGAAAGTGCAGCTTAGAAAAAAAAATAGACAAACATTAAAGTTTTACTTAATGCACTTATTATTCAGAAATATAAGATCTATTGTTAAATAGTAACAAAAGAGCCCAGAAAAACTTCTAAAGAGATTAAAGGTGAACTTTATGCTCATCAGTGTCAGATCGCGGTATCTGTTGTTGTTTGAGCCAAAGTGGACTTAAAGGACATCTACCACGAGGATGAAGGATTGTGAACCAAGCACACTGATATACTGGGGTGTATCCCCTCCGGCAGGATCTGCTCATCTTTTATTTTTAAATTATGCAACTGTGCCAGGCTCCGATCCTGGGGCCCCTAAGGCTCGAGGCATAGGCTTTTTTTTCTTAAAAACCAGGGTGTAAAAAGTTAAAAGAACTGCAGATCCTGTCAATGGGGTCACACACCAGTATGTCAGTGTGCTTGGTTCACAATCCTTAATCCTCGTGGTAGATTAAGGTAGATGGTAGATGTCCTTTAAGTCGACTTTAAGTCCACAGTGTGCTTGGTTCATAATTAGAGATGAGCGAGCACTAAGAACTAAGAACAATATGTGTGAAGATTCTTCACGCATATTGTTCTTCACATACTATTGTGAAGAACACCATTCTGCACTAATGTCTTCTGATAAGTTAGCAGATGTACGGAAACATCTGCAATGTGTTCTTTACTGTGTTCACTGTGTTCTTCACTGTGTTCTTCACTTAAATGATCCTGTGTTCACTGTGTTCTTCACTGTTCTTCACCTTAAGTGAAAGCTCGTTCTCGAGCAGGCGAAATACTCGTCCGAGCAACGAGCCGTTTAGAGTACGCTAATACTCGAATGAGCATCAAGCTCGGACGAGTATGCTCGCTCATCTCTATTCATAATCCTTCTTCCTTGTGGTAGATGTCGTTTCATGGGAGACAACAAAGGAGCACACCATTGCTGAAAATGAATCATAAAAAAAACTACAAGCCTAACAAGCCTCCTGGGAGAAAGTCCTACGTACAGATAAGACTGAAGTTTTAATTTTTGGCAAGGCACAACAGCTCTATGTTCACAGACAGATAAATGAAGCATATCTTGAAAAGGACACTATCCCTGCTATGAATCATGAAAATGTGCTGCACAGTGTCAGAAAACTTGGTCTCAGTTGCAGATCATGGGTCTTGCAACAGGATAATGACCCAAAACACACAGCCAAGAATGGCTAAGAGGAAATCGTTGGACTATTCTGAAAACCTTGACCTTTGATTATTTTAATAGAAATTTAATATATTCTTACTTTTGTCAAACTCAAGTTATTTCTGCGTCCATAGTGGGATTTTCTTTCAATGAACGAGGGGTATCAACAATATTGTCCAGCTATGTATAATTCTTCTTTTGTAAAACAAAATAAGTTAAAAGTCTGACTAAAAAGTTAGTCCATACAGTTCCTACACCTGTTGTAGGATATTAGGTAAACATTAAAGGCTGCGGTTAAGTGGAGCTTCTTGCAGTGGCGGCAATTCTTCATTAGTATCATTAATTAGTAACTGTTTTATTGAAATGGAAACATATTGCATTTTGCAAAATGCATATATTGTATCAAATATAACAAATTTATCTTCCCAGAGATACGTAAAGATTGGCGACTTACTACTTGCTGCATGTCCAGTTCTTAGTTCATCTACAGAGATACATCTGAAAGTATAGTCAGGTTCTAAGTAACAATTTGCCATTCTTTTACATACAGTCATATGAAAAAGTATGGGCACCCCTATTAAATCTTAATCATTTTTAGTTTTCAAAATTTGGGTTTTTTCAACAGCTATTTCAGTTTGATATATCTAATAATTGATGGACACAGTAATATTTCAGGATTGAAATGAGGTCTATTGTACTAACAGAAAATGTGCAATATGCATTAAAACAAAATTTGGCAGGTGCAAAAGTATGGGCACCTCTACAGAAAAGTGACATTAATATTTAGTAGATCCTCCTTTTGCAAAAATAACAGTCTCTAGTTGCTTCCAGTAGCTTTTAATGAGTTCCTGGATCCTGGATGAAGGTATTTTTGACCATTACTCTTTACAAAACAATTCCAGTTAAGTTTGATGGTCGCTTAGCATGGACAGCCCGCTTCAAATCATCCCACAGATGTTCCATGATATTCAGGTCTGGGTACTGGGATGACCATTCCAGAACATTGTAATTGTTCCTCTGTATGAATGTCTGGGTAGATTTGGAGCAGTGTTTTGGATCATTGTGTTGCTGAAATATCCATCCCCGGCGTAACTTCAACTTTGTCACTGATTCTTGAGCATTATTCTCAAGAATCTGCTGATACTAAGAGGAATCCATGGGACCCTCAACTTTAACAAGATTCCCGGTACCGGCATTTGCAACATAGCCCCAAAGCATGATGGAACCTCCACCAAATTTTACAGTGGGTAGCAAGTAATTTTCTTGGAATGCTGTGTGTTTTGGCTGCCATGCATAATGCCTTTTGGTATGACCAAACAACTCAATCTTTATTTCATCAGTTTACAGGACCTTCTTCCAAAATGAAACTGGCTTGTCCAAATGTACTTTTGCATACCACAGGTGACTCTTTTTGTGGCGTGCTTGCAGAAACTGCATCTTTCGCATCAGTCTCCCATACAGTTTCTCCTTGTGCAAAGTGTGCTGTATTATTAACCGAAGCACAGTGACACCATCTGCAGCAAGATGATGCTGCAGGTCTTTGGAGGTCTGTGGATTGTCCTTGACTGTTCTCATCATTCTTCTTCTCTGCCTTTCTGATATTTTTCTTGGCCTGCCACTTCTGGGCTTAACAAGAACTGTCCGTGCGGTCTTCCATTTCCTTTCTATGTTCCTCACAGTGGAACAACTATTTGTATCCTTTCCCTGAACAACTATGTTGAACAATCTTTGTTTTGAGATCATTTGAGAGTTGTTTTGAGGAGCCTATAATGCCTGCTTAGAGGAGATTCAAATAGGAGAACAACTTGCAAGTGGCCACCTTAAAAATACATTTTCTCATAATTGGATACACCTGGCTATAAAGTTCAAAGCTCAATGAGGTTACCGAACCAATTTAGTGCTTCAGTAAGTCAGTAAAAAGTAGATAGGAGTATTCAAATTAAGCAAATGATAAGGGTACCCATACTTTTGCACCTGTCAAATTTTGTTTTAATGCATATTGCACATTTTCTGTAAGTACAATACACTTCATTTCAATCCTGATAACTGCTAACAGCATTGAGGATGCAGGACATTATGAGCATTATCACCTTGTATATGCTTTATATACCATTAAGAAGTTTACTCCATGTAGTGAGTGATGAGCAATTAAATTTTTGACTTATTATCAATTTGTCCATTTTTTCAATACTTCTGTGATGTTATTCTTTTGACAGTCATTATATAAAGTGTATTTCCTGCTTCATAAGAAAAATTATATAATTGGAAGTCTTACCACTACAATAATTTACCTGGGTAGTTATAGGGACTAGGAGAAAGGATTGTTGGAAGTAAGAGCCCCGTTCTGGTTGGCAGGCTATCATTGGAATTGCAGGAGACAGTGTTATAGAGTAAATATTATAAATATATTGGAAACAACCACATTTTTTTCCACAAATCAATAGCTCTTGGGATGTTGAACAACTTTGCCTATTATCCCTATTGTCTTGTTTACCCATGTGCAGCAGTTTCTTTACTCTCCTCCTCGGTTTAGCCTACTCTTGCACTAGCTTCTATCTAAACTGTGCCGATTTCTGATATGATCTGTACAGTTGGAAACAAGATACATACTGAAAGAGAAGAGTGGCTGCTGCTCCCTGCTCTGAGACAAGGACACTGCTCTCTGTTTGTAGCAGAGGGAGGTGTAGCAGAGCTAAGGTGTGTTGCCATGTGGATGCAGAAGTCTCTTTCACAGAGTAGTGAGGTAAATAATCTCCTCTGTTCTCTATCAGTCCCAGTCTGTCATTCTACAGAACTTTCTCTGTCTCTCTTTGCACCTCAGCTGTATCTGAGACTCCTCTCCACCCTAACCCCACCTTCTAGTCTCCACACTTTCTGCACGGTGCAGAGAAGCTATTAATTAGTGCTCTAACTGCACAGTGCTGTACAAATCATGTAACTGTTTTACTGTTGGCTTTTTCTACTTATTACATGCTGAATATTCCTCCATTTGAAGAATGATGCCAGGCTAGTCACTATATACATCCTGTATATCCACTATGCAGTGTTCAATGGATTTACTAGTAGGAATCTCCCTTGGCTTCTGCTAAATGACTGAATGAGACAACACATGGTATCATGGGAAGTGAAGGCAACCTTAACTTCATGGCAGATACAGGAAGAGGTTAGTCACTTCACCACTGGTGAAAAAGATTTGTAATATGTAGCTTCAGAATCAAAATTACTATAACTCTGGGAGTAAAGGAAGAGAAACACAATATGGGCATCTTTCTTTTTGTTTTAAAAGAGGGAATCACATATGAAAATTTGGTAAAAACTATTAGGGTATCGAAATTTAGTGGAAAGGACAGCTTGAAGATTAACAAATGATTATACAACAATTCCTGCATAATAATCGGAGCTATGCTTTAAGCCCATTTTCTCCTCACTATTGATCGTGTACAAGAGAATTTTATGAATTTGCTAGTATCCAGATTGTATATTAGCTGTACAGTAATACATCCACTGTTCATAGGCCATAACTCAGGAATCACAATAACCTTTCTTGTGTGTGGCTTGTACCTGAATATTAGATCGAGAAAGTTTACCAAAATAAAATGGAGTTGATGTTGTCATTAGAGTGCCCCACCGAGTGTGAAATTGTATTTTATCTGACTTTTCTCAAATGTTACCAAACGGTGGCATTTACAGTCTGGTGAAGCAAATCGTGAACAGTTTAGAGAAACAAACTGTGTAATAAATCACTCTGGAAGTTATTGGATTTCAGTATCTTAGTCTACATTGCTGGGAAATGATTTATGTCCAGTTCTGAATTTTCTGCTGTACATTCTAAATAGAATATTTTAAGGTTAAATAATTTGAATATTCCAGGAAAATACAAATGTATGGATAAAAAAGTCCAAAGTGCTTCTGTGGAATGTATTAGAAATTAGATAAGAGGATGCAGTAAAGAGGATACAAAATACTTACTAACAAACTATATACTAACCTAACACCTAATAGATCCACATGTCACATGTCCACAAAAAATGGCGCAAATGTGTATTTACATCAATCTCTCGCCATTTAGATAATTTTTTTCCATCTTCCCAGTTCATTGCATGGAATATTGTATTATGCCACTAGGGAGAACACATTTTCACATGTTTCTAAAAATGTACAAATAAAAAAAGTTATGGCAAAAAATTTTATGTTTAAAAACATTGGTGGCAGACATTAATGTTTCCTTTATGTGTCCACTTGGTCTCTGTCTATTTCCTTGTCACTCAGTCCCTTTAAAGAGGACCTGTCAGCACAAATAATGCCCCCCATTCATATATCGATTCATAATCCAATCTCCAGCCTTTCTCTATTGATGTTAAATTTATTAATCTGTCTCACTCCAAAGTTAATTAAATGTACCTTGATGCCCTGACCTCTCATAAGATAAGAGGATGGATGAACAGACCTGTCAGGCATATTCAGTAAGGAGTGTGCCCGCTCTCGTTTATCTACTGTCCACCACTCCCCCGTGTTCCAATTCTTCGCTTGCGCACTGTATACTGGCGATGATGGCATGCAGTTTGCAAGTGCTGTCTGTGGGGCTCGCACTCTGATGCATCCAGCATGGTTGCTCCTCTTCTTGACTGCGCATGCAGGGGATCTACTGTGCATGCGCCGCCCCACAGTTTACAGTCTCCTGTAACTGAGACAAAGTGGAATTGGAGCCACTGATGGAGACAGACGCCCTGTCACACTGCTGAGCCACCACTGATCTCCACCACCAATAACGTAGCTATTTTCTGCCACTATTTGGCCACCAATGAAGTCATAGTTACAAAATCTGTAGTGACATGAGACCAGTGACATCACAACTGATGGGATTTGGGATGAGGTTTGGAGAAGATGGAAAGAAGTTGGTTGTATCCAGAGTCTGGGGATGGATTAATGGCTGCATAATGAGGTAATCACACCCTGCATTTGAATATTACTCCAGGACAATAAAAAGCAAATTATACTATGATGGCACAACCCAGGAAAATAAAAATTAGCAGGTAGGAACCCTGATTAATAGCAGGTGCATGTCTATTCACATTGCACTTTTACATCTTTTGTTGAGCTCTATATGTCAGGAAATACCAGTACCAATGCTTCCATGAACTACAACTATAAACCGTGCCATGTCATACCTCTGCCTTTCTGTAAAACACATGCCATGAAAAAGCAGGTGCATCTTCTGGTTATCCATTAGCATTACAATTTGTAGGGCTCTTTACCCAAGTAAAATGTACTGGTCTGTTGTTAATGCAACAAGAAGTTCTCTATTTCCATGTTTCCAAAATTCCTTTTAAGCATCTGGCGATGTCCATTTGCATATGGGCAGAAAACAAAGTGACCTTTAGAATATTCAGGGCACAAAATGCAGTCCCTTGACATCTGGTCTTGACCAGGGATGTAACCAAGCTGAAACACATGTTTATGTGCTATAATGTTGCTGGAGCTATTGCGAACATAGTTGATTTGTGACAAGAAGCACATGTTAGTGGAGATTTTACAGTTATTTAACAAACTAAAAAAAAAACAAAAGAATGAACAATTGTACTCAAGGCTATTCAGACTCCCAGGTGAAGTTCTTAATGTTAAATTTATGGATGGAATTGTATATGAAATTTTTTGTGTAAAGCTCATCTTCTCCTCTTGAAGGCACAGTCATTATTGGGTAGAAGCATTTGGTCAATATTGAACTAAGGTGATTGGAAGCCAACCCCTGGTTTAGAAATACAGAGATAAAGTGTAAGATTTCCACCTATTCTAAAATTTCAGCCTGCTCCTGGTTTTTCCAAAAAGTCACTGACCAAATTACGGACACTTGTATGAACCTAAGATGTCCACTTCTCTCATGTAGTCTGATTGTTGTAATGACTTTCACTATTTTTCAGGACTGTGGGATATGTGTATTGAAGAAATAGGGGCTTATTTACTAAGGGTCCTGCGGCCGCATTTTCGTTGGGCTTCCCAACTTTTTGGGGATTGCGCAGGGGATTGTGTCGCACACAATCGAATTGTTCTGGCGGATTCAGACTAAGCGCAGGATTTAACATTCAAATTTGTGTTGCAAGCCAAGCACTTACATGCACCAGGAAGAAGAAGTTGAACTCCGGCAGACCTGAGCGGGGAGCAGGATATTGCAGGATCTATGTGGATCGCGGCACATGTGCAGAGCAACGCTGGACTCAGCTTCCGGCCGGACCCGACAACGTTCCGGCACCCATACACAATGCTGGAAGCTGAGTCCTGCGCTGCTCCGGCGGCCATGTTTGTTTACATGACGCCCCTGACCGGAGCGTCAGCAGCGCTGGATACCGGAGGGCACCAGAAGGTAAGTAGGACTTTATTTTTTTAAGCAGCCCTCTCCCGGCCACCTTTAGTTTTTTTTTCCAGAACTCTCGGACAACCCCTTTAACCCAAATGTCATCTTTATGAATGCAAACACATCACTTTAAAACCACATGTTTGTGTCTGCAGTTACAAAGTTTATAAGTTGACAATAAGTTAATCAACTTTAAACTCCATGAACTTTTTTTCCACAATTTATCCAGAAGAAAAAAAAGCTATTACTTTTGTAGCAATGACATAATTATTAGAGATGAGCGAGTATACTCGTCCGAGCTTGATGCTCGTTCGAGTATTAAGGTACTCGAAACGGCTCGTTGCTCGGACGAGTATTTCCCCTGCTCGAGATCGAGCATTTAATTAAAAAAACACAGTGAAGAACAGTGAAGAATAGAATAAAAATAGTGAACACAGTGAACACAGGATCATTTAAGTTAAAAACACAGTGAAAAACAGAGTGAAGAATAGATTACAGATGTTCGGCACATCTGCTTACCTGTCGGAAGATATGCGCGGAACGGCAGCAGGGAGACATCAAGCAGCAGGGAGACATCAAGCAGCAGGGAGACATCAAGCAGCAGGGAGACATCAAGCAGCAGGGAGACAGACATCGGGCAGCACCACGGGGGACACAGACATCGGGCAGCAGCCCGGGGGACACAGACATCGGGCAGCAGCCCGGGGGACACAGACATCGGGCAGCAGCCCGGGGGACACAGACATCGGGCAGCAGCCCGGGGGACACAGACATCGGGCAGCAGCCCGGGGGACACAGACATCGGGCAGCAGCCCGGGGGACACAGACATCGGGCAGCAGCCCGGGGGACACAGACATCGGGCAGCAGCCCGGGGGACACAGACATCGGGCAGCACGGGGGACACAGACATCGGGCAGCACGGGGGACACAGACATCGGGCAGCACGGGGGACACAGACATCGGGCAGCACGGGGGACACAGACATTTGCCAGCACGGGGGACACAGACATCGGGCAGCACGGGGGAGACTTCAGTGGAAGAAGAGGAGCGGATCCCGGGACAGCGTATCACCCCGACAAGTAAGCAGATGTGCAGAACATCTGTAATCTATTCTTCACTGTGTTTTTCACTTAAATCATCCTGTGTTCACTGTTTTTATTCTATTCTTCACTGTTCTTCACATCTGTTAACTTGTCGGGAGATAATATACGCACGGAACAGTGAAGAATAGATTGCAGATGTTTGCATACATCTGCTAACTTATCAGAAGACATTCTTTTTCAGTTAATTAACACATTTTATTCCCGAACCATGGTCCCTTTGAAAAATGCTCGGGTCTCCCATTGACTTCAATGGGGCTCGTTATTCGAGACGAGCACTCGAGCATCTGGAAAAGTTCGTCTCGAATAACGAGTACCCGAGCATTTTAGTGCTCGCTCATCTCTAATAATTATCTATATGATGTGAAAAGTTTCCATCTGACTAGTAATGGCAATCAGACAGAGACCTGGATTTCAACCTTGCTATTATACCAGAATTCATGTACAAGATATTAAGATGGGAGCTTTAATTATAATAATTTTAATAATAATAATCCTTTGACTTTTTAAAAAAATTTTGAATGGGGTGCAAAATTAAAAAAAAAGTCCATAATTTAAAAAATATCTGATATATGCAAGGTATATATTTTTTTCTCTTACAGCATCTTGCTCAGGTTATAATAAGTCTTTTGGACCCAGATGTCAACATCCCAACCTGCTATGTTCCCCTTCCCACGCCATCCACTTTTTTCAATAGTGGCAAGAGTAGTTCAAAATCCAAAAAGGTCAGGTAATAAAGAATACATATAAATATGCAATTTGTTTAAAGCAAACAGATATTGCGTTTTCCATAGATGAGTTGAAATATTTTAACAAACAAGGTGTTATGTAGGGTCGGGGAATGCGCAGACAAAAACTCAAACCTTTTCCTAGCTATCTTTGCCTCATTGTCCTACCTACCCTAAGACAAGTGTCCAACCTTTCCTTCCTGCACCAAAGTACAAAACATGGATGGAGACACAGAAAAGCCAAAACAGAGAAGAATAGCTGCCAAGTACCAGTCAAAACTAGTACTAGGATAATGCAGTACAAAATCCTAGACAAACGGATAATGTGAAATACAGGCCAACGAGCCAAAGATACCAGAAAACAGATGATAGAATAAATACAGCTATCCAAGTGCAAAACTACTTCCACTAACCCAGAAAACCTTATGTGAAGTGCCAAAGTCTTGCTCTGGAAAGTTATATGATCACTTCTCTGACATCAGGTAGAGCAGTAATGAGAGTTGGGAGAGAATCTTTCACTCACAACGGGTAAACAGATGGGTGTGGTGGAAATCAATTAAGGCTGCTAGGAAAGTGTTCAGACTAGCAATGAAACAAACTGATACTTATCAGTACATGCTCAGCAGTACCTTGCAAACAGAGGATGACACTGCCGCAGATGTACACGGCCTGTCAAAGAAAGGTCCTATATGAGAGTTACTCACTTTACCTCATAATTCATATATAAAATTGCTATAGAGTTACAGGTACAGGTAATTTTATTGGCCGATTCATTATCCGAATTTGGAGTCCCACTTCAAATCATGGTTTTTATTTTATAAGGTCGGTCATAAACATAACACACATTCTAACTTCTATCTGGGACGACGTAGCAGCAATGGCACCTTTACATCACGCTCCAGCAGCTTATCTCCTGTCACTTCGGGTAGCAGCGTGGACAAGTCAGGGAAGGATGATTCACTCTACAAAGATTTATCAAGCTGTCTGAAAGTCAGAATATTCCTAGTTGCCCATGGCAACCAATTAAAGCTCAGCTTTCACTTTACCATTGCTCATGAATATTTTAAAGGCGAGCTGTGATTGGTTGCCATGGGCAACTAGGAATATTCTGACTTTCAGACAGCTTGATAAATTTTCCCCTTATATGTCTATATATCAGCAGCAACTCTGCTTCCTTACAAATCACCAAACCAAAAACACAAAAGATAGAAGCTTGTATTCTACTGTTTGTAAAAAGAGTTTTTGCATTCCATGTGCTTATAATCATATGTATTCGGCACAGTTACTGACATTATTACCTACTTATGCCGACATTTTATATTTACAGTGCCGTTCAGTGCTGTACTGTTTCCACGTATTAAATTTTTATCATTACTTTTTTGCATTAATAAAGATATAATTTTTTACTATACATTTTTTGGTGACAAGCTTCTATCTTTTGTGTTTTGCGTTTAATGGGTCTATTGGGCCTGCAGCTTTAGATTACACATATTAACATTGAAGGTCTCTCACTTTGTGTCCCACAATTAAGTTACAATAGCTATCAGGTTTAAAAAGAAAATGGAGAAATTCTGAATGCTGTACATACTTGATCCTAGGGATTCACTGACCCATATTACTCTGCAAAAGTCAAGGGAGTTTCCATACCCATTTCAGGAGTCAATAGATACATTTCTGGGGAAGCTAAGCTTACCTACATTACCCAAGTAGCCAAATTCTTCCACTCTACAAAGAGACAAAAGGCCCCAGGGTCAGATAGTTTTGCCAATGAGTAATACTGGATATTTGGAGATATCTTAACACTATTCTTTTCCTAAGTGGCAGGGGTGAGTTTCCTTCCAGAAGAGATCCTTCAGGCAACAGTGGTTGTCATACCCAAGCAAACTTCCGCACCATATCTTTATTAAATGTATGGACAAGAGACTGCTGGAGGTACTCCCTGGCTTGGTCTATAGTGACCAGGTGGGGTTTACTAAGGGGAGACAGTCCTCCCATGGCACGAGGAGAATGGTAGATTTGGAGACCTCTTGGATGCTTTCTCTGCTTCTCACTTTGGATGCAGAGAAGGAATTTAACAGAATAAATTTGCTATTTTCATGCTCCTCACTGCGGAAATTTTAAATTAATTATAGGCAAGATTTTCCTACAAGATTTTCATACAGTCCCATCCGCAAGAATGTTAGTAGATAGTTCCTTCTTTGACCAATTAAACATAACTAATGGAAAGCGTCAGAGGAGTCCTCTTTACCAGTTAATCTTCACTCTGGTAATGAAGCCATCTGAGTAATCCATCAGGTCCAACTCCACCATTAAGGGGATTTCTGAAGACCTCAGACAGCATAAGATTAGGTTGTATGCGGATGACACTATCATATCCATCACTGATCCCCCAGCCTCCTTTAGGGAAATATCTAAAACAATCCAGCAATTTGGAGATGTCTCATATTATAAAGTGAATGAGAACAAGTCTTTCATACTGGGCTTCCAAATCCCCCATCTCTTAGCAATGAGATAGAAGCAGAAATTCCTTTTAAAAGATACCTAACACCAGGATGAAGGATTGTAGACCAAACACACTTACATGCAGGTGTGTGTCTCCTCTGGAAGAATCGACTCTTCTTTAAGCTTCTTATGCTCTTGTTTTTGAGAGAAAAATGCTTTAACACCTATGAAGCCGTAGCCTCTCTGGTGCCTGGGCATAACCTTGGGTGTGTATTTTGCCCCCACGCCCTGTACCTGTAAATAAAATCTATAAAACATGGAATAATTATGTGTCATTAAATGATTGGTGACCTGTAAACTGTACTCCTTCAGATCTGTGGTGTAATTACTATACTCCTTAAGATGGAACTCCAACGCTTTTGGGGCAATTTTATGTGGTATTGAGGTACATAGGGAGGTAACATCACAACCCAACCACGTGTAATTTTCTAACCAGAGATAATTATCAAAAATTCTCCGTACATCTGACGAGTCCTGTAAGTGACCAGGAACTCTCTGTACCAGTGGCTGTAGAAGGCTATCAAGTCATTCACACAGTTTTTCATTTACATAACCCATGCCCGATACAATCAGTCTCATAGGTGGAGGATTTATTTGTTTGTGTATTTTAGGCAATCCATGTATGATTGGTACAACGGATGCTGGTACTTGCAAATAGTCACCTTGTTTATTTGTAACAGAATAAAGGTGTTAACTTAGGTCCTATATTTCTTTCGCACATTGACAGTATGAATTTACTTGAAGTTGATCTCTAAACCTCAGAAACAGATGCTGATGTTTATTTGGAAGTGGACCAAGCCCAGCATTGAAGCTTTTATCTTGCACATGCTGAAAAGTAAAGGAGGCATGGGGGCTCTTGATTAAATAGTGGGTGGGCAAGGGGATCACATCATTGGTCAGGGAAGGAAAGGTTTAATTTTCTAAAGACACCATTCAAGAGTTTAATATCCCTCCTAATATGGTAATTCTAACAGCCCAACTCAGGGAATTGGTACCCTTCCTGAACTTACCAGAAGTATTGATTCCCTCTGACTTGCATATGTGCCTCTGTAATGTCAAATCTCAGGAATTGTGCAATAACAATAAAAACAATTGTATTAGTTGTTTTCAGGGAGGAAGGATATTTCCATGAAAGCCCACATGATCATTTGGGTGTCACGGGTGCTCCCACAATCCATGTCGCGGATCGCAGGTACACCCGTGCTCCGCTGTCTGCCGGTCCCCGTCCCCCTGCCCGCACTTACCTCACCGGGCTCCTGTCTGTGCTCCGGGTTCCGGTGTGTAGGCAGCACGCCTTCTTCCCTGCAAGCTACGCACTCCCGCAACTAGGGGGCATGCGCGGACTTCTGAAGAGTTAAAGGACCAGCATCCTCCTGATTGCCTCTGGCTAAACCGGCTCACCCATTATAATCCGGCACCTCCCTCCCTTCCTGGCCAGATCTTCAGCATTTTTACAGCATTCTATGGAACTACCAAGGTTTCCACAACTCACTTTCCACAGTGGTTCTTGTTGGAGTGATTGCTCTCAAGCGTTTCCAGACACTTCTAGGTGTCTCCTGTCTCCAGCATTCTCATACGCTCCTGCATTTCCAGACGCCTCCGCGTCTCCTGTCTAAAGCATTCCCATACGCTTCCTGCTGTGCCTGCCAGGGTTCCAGTCCAGCAGTGTCTTCAGTCCGTGCCAGCGTCACCAGTGTCCCAGCGTGTTCCTGCTGTCATCCCAGGCTTCGACTGTTTCCTGCATCCCTGTACCTTGGCTGCCACTGCGTGCCTCATACCATCTCCCGTGGTGGTCCAGAGGGTCCACTGGTCCATAGACTCCTCCCTCCAGACTCTTCCCATAGAGACTTTTAATCCTGTAGTCTGTGTGGTCCGTTACAGCGGGAAAAAGACATGGGGAAAATACCCCCTGTTTCCCAATGGGAAAAAGCAATTAAATGGTTAAGTAAAACATCAAATTGTGCAAACCTATCAGAGATGAAAATAAAAATCCTCACCAGGTGGTATTATACCCCCACTTTTCTTTCTAGTATATTCCCAGTCTCATCAAATAAATGCAAGAAGGACTGTGGCCATAAAGGAACAATTCTCCACAATTTTGGGGATGCCCAAAATTCCAGTCTTTCTGGGAGAACGTCTTGGAATTTCTCACTTTGCAACCAAAAAAATAGCTTTAGATCCTGCATTAGCCCTCTTTCTGCTAAACATTGTCAGTTACCAGAAAATACAGGAAGCTAGTGTGTCATATTTGGCAAAGAGCTAAACTTCTGATTGCCAGGGTGTGGAAGTCTTCTTCCCCCACTTTCGCAGTATTGAGGGAAATGTTAAGCCAACACTGTATGAAATATTGTGTGCTTTCAGGCGCAAGGCACTTTCCGTTTTTTAGTCAGTGTGTAGAACTTGGCTTGTGCTACCCACAAATGCCAATGTAGATGTAGATTGAATTCCTGAACAATATTTTTCACAGCACTTTGGACCTGATAGGTAGCAGTTATTAACAGCAAGGTAATAATATTTTTGATTATTGGAGCTATTCAAATCTGCCCAAGGAAGGGTCTTCTGTGTTATTTTTTCTTTTTCTTAATTTTGTCTGACTTTCCATAGTCACTTTTGTATACTTATAAGGTATTCATTGTACTGGTTATAGATAGCCAAATAATATCTCTTCAATTATACAGTATAACGAGTTAAAACAAGTCTGTGTAATGCAAATGTGTATGTAACACTTTCTTACCTGACTCAATTAATAATTCTTAAAAAATAATATAGGCAGCCCTGTGATATTAATGCACAATACAAGATAGAATCTGTATCTATTGTACAAAGTATAAGTCATAGAAAACCTCCTTACAGAGCATGTTAACATGCAGAACTTTTTTATTTTTAAAAAATGTGTATAGTTTGGAGTAAGTTAAAGAACTTTATTGATCAAACATAATTTTCAAACAAAACCTTTCAGCTTACTGTTCCAAATCATTTATTGAATGGATTGTAGTTGTTCTCTGTAAAAACACGAAAAACAAGCATGTGACTCATTATCCCTGTCCTTGTTTGTGTGGAAGAGTAATTGCGTGCCTTGTTTACAATAAATGACGCACTAATCATCCTGCTTCCTAAACTCACTAAATACAGAACACTCTGCTTCAATATTTGTTTTACCATTATGTTCCATTGTGACACAACCTAATATTCATTAATTTCTCTCATTTTTCTTTCAAGCTTGACTTCTCATTGTATTAATAAGTCGTAATGGGAGTTTACCAGCTCCTAAATCAGTTATTTCATAGAAAATTTTAAGTATAATGCTGACATTACCACTCATATTGCCCCTCTATCAGAAGCCCCTATGCATAATCTGGGCTGTTTCTAGCTGTTTCTTTGCTGCCTGAGGCAAAAACTGAAATGCCGCCCCCCAAAAAAGGAAAAAAAACTAGCTCTAATCTTCTGCTATAGTCAGCCCCCTGAATTTACAGATACATATTAATAGCTGACACTGATGATCACTGACACTACACATACTGTCTCACACACTGGTAGTCAGTCAGTGACACAGCCATTAGTGGTGTCTAGTACCTTACAGGATCTTGCTCCATCAGGAAGACTTCATTATGATTTCTCCCGCTCATAAGAATCACTGTTGAATTTACCCGAATATGTCTTCAGTTCCGCGCAGCATCGCCATACTGCGCTTGTAGAAATACAACAGTTACTTACAGTTCAATGTCACCTAGAAAACATTGTGCTCCTAAGTAGTATATATACCAAACTACAAAATTTAATAAATAGCCCCCTAATAATTTAATAAATAGTGCAACCATAATAAATTAATATATAAAACACCAACCTGATAAACTTATTGTATATACAGCCCCAATTAAAATATATACGGTACCCCTTAACCACCTGCCCCATGAATGTCCCCCTATTAAGATGTGTCCCCCATATATAATCACCCCCATTTATAGCAGCCTTTCAGGCCACCCCCCAGTTCAATTAATATCCATTCTCTATTAAATAAAAAGCCCCCTCCACCCCCAGTTTAATAATATAGAATACTTATATACATTTTAAGCATGGGCACCATAGTGAGTCATGAGTTCTCATCCTACATAGTTTTGTCATATATTTATGTAGGATCCGCCCTCAACATTTAAATCACCCTCATTTTTTTATTAATTATATGGCCAGTTTAAAAGTAAAAAAACTTTTACTTGCCTCCTCTCCAACGCCTCTCCCACATCCTTCCCTCTACAACTGGCTCTTGTGCCGGGCAGAGATGCTGTAAATGTCATCCACCGGCAGTGCAAACTTGCCGCTGACAGTCCGTGCTGTCCGTCAGTTTCGGCAAGACCCCTTTGTCTGCGCTGCCGATGCTGTATGGCTGTGGAGGACGCAGGCAGCGTAACATCATCAACTATCGCCTGTGTCCTCCACAGCCATAGAGCATCGGCGCCGCAGACAAACAGGTCTGCGCTGCTGTGCTGTTCTACTTGGCGAAACTGATGGCAAACGAGCAGCACGGACTGTCAGCGGCAAGTTCGCACTGTCGGTGGATGATTTGGGCGAGTGTCCAAATCACCCACCGAAGTTTTGTCGCTCTTTTTTTCTGCATCCACCCCCTGAGGTGGAATTTTCATCCCGTCTCATGGCAGATGCAGCCCTGTGCATAATGCCCCTTCTCTATTGTCCTGCTCTAAAAATGCTTCTCTTTTTGTAGCCCTCATCTTATGTCTCTCTTTCTGTAGCCCCCAAACCTTGTGCATCCATTTTTATAGACCCCTCCACACACACACACACACACACACACATACCTTATGCCTAACGTTCTGTTAAAACCACAGCACTTTGTTCCCCCCTTTTGGTACCTATCCCATCAAAGGTGTGCTCCCTTATGTCTGACTTCCAACCATTAGGCAGTCAAATTGCAAAAATACAAATCGGATAGTTAACTTTTCCAGTTCCACTGCAGCAGCTCTCCAACCTTCTAAGCCACTGACAAAGCCAGCAGATGCGAAGGAAACTATGATTACATCACAACCTCATTATTACCTGCCGGACACGGTATTTTCAATGATGCAGAAGAAGCCCACAATGATTGATAGGATGACAATCATTAGGAGCTGTTGGCTTCTTGCATAAATAGCTTAAAAGAAGCAGGACAGGGAAATAATCTTTCACATTTTTTGTTGAATCTTTATTACAAATTAAATCTCTATACCAACAACATATCTTTATTTCTGCTCTTTTTTATTTCCCCCATCGAGTTCTTTGTTCTAAGCTATGATGTTCATTGTTTGACCTGCTGCCTAATGGCCTATTACTTGTATATAGGTCATAAATTCTAATGTTTGAGGATAGAAAACCATTATAGTATTTTTTTTTCATTGCTATTAAAAGACATCATGTAGCGTCTGTTTAGTTATGGTATATTTAATTTCAGAATGTTTTCATTTTCTTCCACTATTTACAAACAGAGTCTTTCATTTCTCCTATTCTCCATAGGATTTAGCAATTCAACACAAAATAAATGTAATTCAATAAAATATTTTTTCTTCTTCTCCAAATTCACTTCTTTTCAAACCGCAATGTATGAGAAATAGCTGTTCAGGAACCCAGAAGTCAGCACACGCCTGTTTACATTGACTTTGGGATAGATCATTTGCGGTACATGTGTATAACTTAATTCGTGTTGTTTTTCTAATTCAGGACATTTAAATGAAATGCCAGACTTCTTATTGTGATGCAGAAGCTTGTTTTTTAGAACTGTTAATTTTAATGTCACGGACATTAAAATGCTCTTACAAAAGCAGATGAAACTCCTCATTGATGCTAATGTGATATTTAGACCAAGATACCCCCCTTTTGGAACAATCCCATCAAAGGTGTGCTTCTTTATGTCTAAGCTTTTTTACCCTCAACTTTTTAAAAACCATAACTTTTCATTTTCAGTTCTTTAGGTGTCTCAGGCTTGTGTTTGCAGGATGAATTAAAATTTTTAATGGCACTTTGGTGTAAAAAATTATTGATGAACTTTTATTTACCTTTACTTAAGGGGAAACCGAGAAAAAAAAATCAGACAATTTATTTGTGAGTTTTAAATTTACAGTTTTCACCATGTTGTTTAAATAACATGCCAACTTTATTCTCTAGATTAGTACAGTTCAAGAGTTTTTTTTACTTTTTCACAATGAAATCACTTTAAAGGACGCATTAGCATTTTATTTTTCTGACTATAGGGCTTTATATGGGTTTTCTACAGGTTATAATTTTTATTTCTTTTTTTATTCTTAGCATTTTGGAGCTTATTAAAACATATAGAATATATATATAAGACTGAGCCGCACGCCCCCAGCACATTTGACCGCCTCCACGCCCGCGCATCCCCCTGTATGGCCGAGCCAAAACAAGCAACTCCGCTAATACGAACAAGCGACCCCCCCCCCCCTGGCCTTACAAGCAACTGTCTGACCCACCCCCCAGCCGAACAAGCACCCGCAAGACCCCCCACCCGCTCAAACACCCGCCTGACGCCACGGCCGTCACCCATAAAGGTAAGTATATAAATATGTGTTTGTGTGTGTATATATGATGTATATACAGTGTATATGTGTATATATGCATCTACTGTGTACAGACTGTGTAAATGTGTATATACATGTATGTGTATATACTGTGTATCTACTGTGTATATATGCATCTACTTTGTATGGGTAAATTCACACACGGTATGTCCGACATGCGGGCACCACCATGTGCTGGAGAGGAGGAGGAGGTGACCCCCTCCTCCCTCTATAGAAAACAGCGTTGCGTGGCCACACACTCGCAAAAAGATAGAGCAACTTACTGCTCCCGGGCCACCATTGCCATCTATGGGGATGTATATGCAGCCGCAAATTTGCGGCCACATGTACGTCCCCCCAGATGGCCGTGTGAATGAGCCCTAAATATGTATATACTGTGTATATATTTGTATATATGCATCTACTGTGTATATATGTATATATATATATATGCATCTACTGTGTATATATGTATATACTGTATATATGTGTATATACTGTGTATCTACTGTGTATATATGCATCAACTGTGTATGGGTACATTCACACGCGGTATACCTGACATGCAGCTGTATGTAGCTGTGTTACTGGGGGGGAATTGGCTGCATGTAGCTGTGTTACTGGGGGGGAATCGGCTGTATGTAGCTGTGTTACTGGGGGTGAGGCGGCTGCATGTAGCTGTGTTACTGGGGGGGAATCGGCTGTATGTAGTTGTGTTACTGGGGGCGAGGCGGCTGTATATAGCTGTGTTACTGGGGGGGAATTGGATGTATGTAGATGTGTTACTGGGGGGAAATCGGCTGAATGTAACTATGTTACTGGGGGGGGAGACGGCTATATGTAGCTGTGTTACTGGGGGCGAAACGGCTGTATGTAGCTGTGTTATTGGGGGCGAAGCGACTGTATGTAGCTGTGTTACTGGGGGCGAAGCCGCTCTATGTAGTTGTGTTACTGGGGGCGAGGCGGCTGTATATAGCTGTGTTACTGGGGGGGAATTGGATGTATGTAGATGTGTTACTGGGGGGAAATTGGCTGAATGTAACTATGTTACTGGGGGGGAGACGGCTATATGTAGCTGTGTTACTGGGGGCGAAACGGCTGTATGTAGCTGTGTTACTGGGGGGCGAAGTGGCTGTATGTAGCTGTGTTACTGGGGGCGAAGCCGCTGTATGTAGTTGCGTTACTGGGGGCAAGGCGGCTGTATGTAGCTGTGTTACTGAGGATGAGGCGACTGTATGTAGCTGTGTTACTGGGGATGAGGCAGCTGTATGTAGCTGTGTTACTGGGGGCGAGGTGGCCGTATGAAACTATGTTACTGGGGGGCGAGGCGGCTGTATGTAGCTGTGTTACTGGGGCAAGGCGGCTGTATGTAGATGTGTTACTGGGGAAGGCGGCTGTATGTAGCTGTGTTACTGAGGGCGAGGCGGCTGTACGTAGCTGTGTTGCTGTGGGCGAGACGGCTGTATGTAGCTGTGTTACTGGGGGCCAGGCGGCTGTATGTAGCTGTGTTACTGGGGGCCAGGCGGCTGTATGTAGCTGTGTTGCTGGGGGTGAGGCGATTGTATGCAGCTGTGTTACTGCTGGGATAGTGGAAAGTGAGCAGGAGGACATGTAGGCATGCTACAATCAGTGGGGGCCTCCACCAGATTTTGCACCCAGGGGCCCCCACCAGCCTTAATCTGGCCCTGGGTACATGTATCAAATTTTTGGCTCGTCTTTTTCTTTAATTTTTGAGACTTTTCATGGTGCTTGTGCTCATCTGTGCCTTTTTTGGCACCTAAAACTGTCCCCCTTCAGAGTTTGCCATTGTCTAGTTTTCTAGTTATCACCTTTTTTAAAAAAATCTTTTAAAAGTCTTTACTGCTTTCCCCATCGTAAATGATGCATAATTCTAACTTTTAAATTAAGAAAGTATTTGTCTCGGATTCTGTATCTGAAGTAGGACCTGAACACTATTTATTTTAAAACTCTACACTTAAAATCCCAGGAATGAAAGCTTTCTGCTGGTGTACTGTACGTGTGTTCTGCGTCTCTATAGTCCCTGTAACAAATAATTTACCAATTAGTTGTGTCTACATAGCTGTCTACTGTGAAGTTTATTACTTCCAGCCAGGTCATATGATGAAATCCATCCTCTTCATAAAGCATTGCCTTCATGCACATTCAACATATTATACCTTAAGCCACAAAATATGATTTCTGACATCCAGACATGTGAATACTAATTGTTGGAAGTCAGATGAGAAGCTAACATAGAATTATTAGGTGCTATGCTTATGTAATAATATATCAGTAGAAAATGTTCAAGCTCAGCAAGACAATGTAGAAAATGGACATTTTCACCCAAATCCCTACAGTCCTGTAAAGTAATTACCTCCAAGTACTCCCTCCTAGGATAAATGCTTACACCAGCTATATTATCTACGTACATTATTTATGCTCCACGGGAGTTTAGTACAAGACAAATATTTCTTAACTCAATATAAATTATGATTCTGAGACCCCCCAATGTATGTAAGAATGTACAGTTTAGAAAGGCTATTTGCACATATTTTCCTTTCATAATTGACTGCTGACAAAAACAAACCAGAGAAATAAAATCATTTGAGCAAGCCGGGTGTAAAGTGGAGTAAAAGAACTCATTTGTCATAGACAGCAAAACATTTCATTCTTTTGTAAGAAATGTTTCATGGCAGCCACCCATGGTGAGAGGGATCATGTGCTACCAGCTCACTCCATACTTTTACAGCTTTTATATAAATTTTTGTTTGGTTTTATAGTGTTAGTGTAAAATAAGCTTCGAGCTACAAGACTTAGTTTGGTGATCATTAGAAATAAACAGAGCATCTTACATGTTACGCTACATAATGCTTCTTGACATAGCAGGGAGATGTATGTGAGATTTAACTGCGCCCACAATTGGACTAATGATCCCTGGCCAGCCGAGCATATAATTGTAGTTAATTACTATATTATTACAGAGGGCATGTTCAAGTCTTCCAAGTCTCTATTATATCCTGTAAGGTTTTACGTCCTGGCTTCTTGTGAAGTTAAAGAATTACTTACTTCATGTCATGTAATTTTCAAAAGTTTTTTTTTTTACCACAAGTTTTTTTTCTTCTAAATAGATTATTAAGAAACCATCTTGAACTATGTTATGATGATATCATTTTCTTTCTAGAAATGGATTTATGTAATTATTTAGTAGTTTTCGCTAAACCGAGAAATATTATGCAGATGATCACTGTTGTAGCCAAATTGTATGTAATGAAGATGAGCACCAGTCTGAACAGGAAGGAAGTGGCTTGCCTGAAGGTATTACTGAATCAGTTACAGAATGGATATGCTGGAGTATTATAGAGCTTTTAGCATCAGTAATACATTGTAAATACTATGGCGGGCATTTATTAATTTGGGCACAGGGTGACGCAGGAAGCATGCTATAATTTTCAGTGAGATGTAAGTTTGTAGCGCAAAAACGTTTAGAACTGTCTCCCCATTCATGAAGGTGAAATAAAACTCCCTAGACCAGCTTTTAGCTGCTCTAATTGTGCACCAAAACTTGCACCACAAAAGGAGTCTGAAAAATAGAAGCGCTGGAAACGTGTCGGATTTACAAGCGGCACCACAATTGGGGAGTGTCGGAAAACCCCAATACTGTGGTGCCAACAGTTCATAAATAAGGTAAGGCACAACAAGCGCAAAGAGGGAAAAAAAATTCTGCCAATTTTATGTTTGAAAGGGGAGAATAAATAAATAAATATGTACCTGTTTTCTATGTTTTTATGTTGTCCTGCAGTTACAGTGAAGTTCTTTTGAATGTATTGCTAACATAAAACATAACACATTAGAAGAAATGTATCAATCTGTCTACAGCAGAAAACTTGAGTAATTTACCTAAGGTATAAGACCAATTTTAGGCTATTTCCCAACTTCTACTGAAAGGGGAGTGTGTCCTCAGTAAAAGGTGTGTGTCTGCACTTAAACAGCATCTGCAGAGCAAACTAGACCAACTAAAAGGAGGTGCTAAGTACAACTCACCAGTCTTGTACTGCACCAGATTAATCATCCAGCATCAGACACAGTGGGGCAGATTTACTGGTCCGAGGAGTTGTCCGATGATCATGCACTCTGCCACGATTTACTATGATCGTGCATGTGTAGCTTCAACGCTCTGGTTTGATGCAGTTCACCTTCTTCTTCTTGGTGTATTTAGGTGCTTGGTCTTGCAACACAATTTGAAAGTTAAATCCCATACTCAGCCCGAATCCATTGGATCGTCCGATGGCCTGCTCACGATTTCTGTCACATGAAAGCCAGCGCAGCTGCGTCACAATGCACAATCACAGCCCCGCAATCCCTGAAAGTCCGACGAAAGTGCGTCCGCGGACCCTTAGTAAATAAGCCCCAATGATTAATCTGGTGCAGCAGATAACGTCTAGTTCTGAGCGACAGGTTTTTTGAGCTTGTAATAAAGGCAATGTAATGCATGCCTTTCTTTAAAACTTCTTTTTAAAACATTTTTTCATATGTTTATTGCTTGTGCATCATGAAAATGAAAAAAAAAGTGCCAGTAGAACAAACAAAACATGTCCGGTCCTTTAGATTTTTCTAATCACTATGGCTGCTTTCACATCTCCTTTTTGAATACATGCAGTGTAAATGCCAGTAAAGCAACCATCATATGCAGTGAGCTATACATGCATAGACATATACTGGCAGAAAAGTTCATCATTGTTGCCGTCTGCACAGTAGATGTTGTATATTCTGGAAAACACAGCATGGAAAGATGTTGCAAACTACATTTTTCCATCCTGCTCCCTCAGTGGAGACTTTTGGAGGAAATAGGGGACTGATGCCACATTTTGCATCCATTTCTCTGCCTCCACTGGGTGTTGCAGCCAATCACTGGCTATTGCAGATGTTTACTCTTCCCATTTTAAGAAGGAACGAGTAGGACAAAATTTCCCACTGTATGCCTATAGTGCAAATACATTTTCCAAGGTGTTAAATGGAAACAATACCTCCTTTTGCTACCTTGAAAGGCAGCCCCCTTAACACCAAGTATGACCTACTAGAAGTCTAAAAACATGATGTGGGCTTAAACCAAACCAGTATATCTATTGCAAAAGGAACAGACTCCCAACTGTAGGCAGCACTGTTTCTACCTGGTTGGATCTCCTCAGTATAGTGTAGGGAACTGGTATGGCTGGGTGAGAGGCTATTGACTAGGGTTAGATGGTAGAGGCTGCCTTTCAAGGTAGCAAAAGGAGGAATTGTTTTCCATTTAACACCTTGGAAAACATATTTGCATACTTCCCAGAATTCCCATGCCTTTAAGGGCCTTAATTGGCATCTCTCCATAAGGAGAACACCTACCCTCTGACACCTACCTTCTGGAAACAGCACTGTCTACTGTTGAAAGTCTGTTCTTTCTGGAATAGATACACTGGTTTGGTTTAATTCCACATCATGTTGTTAGACTTCTTGTAAATCATATATATATATGATTAAGACACCCCTGAAGGCCTTGTAACCGTGAACCTGTCGGCAGCAGTGAGTATTGGCTCTGAGCTGCCACAATATTTCTAGCAGGAGATTACAGAGGATACCTTATGTTGTCCTTTAAGGTTCCTGTGCTCAGGTATGACTGCATCCTCTGCAAACCCTGAAGTTACAACCTCCCTGGCAATCCAACAGCACGCAGATTGTATGATTGTATGATTTTTGCCTTCAGTTTTGAAAATGTACCATACTTTACTTTACCATAATTGTATTTTGATATGCAGTAGCCTGCAGACAGCCCTTAACATCCACCCCATAAAAAAAACTAGTTCTGCATCAGTTGAGAACTAGACCCTACAATAACACCCTCCACACAACCCCATCACACAAAATTTCATCTATGTAATCTTATACTGAGATTTTTAGACTAATGGATTGTCTTCATTCATAGAGGAAAGACCTTATAATAGAATTCATATGACAAATCTTTAGTGATTTGGAATTTCTGTTTATATACAATTGGTAACTTCTTGCTTTGGGGCCTTCTGCAAGATATAGGCATGAATTCCAGTCACCCTAGCATGTACGGGGCAGACTGAAACACAATTACTGCCAATAGCTTTGTACTAGGTATTTTTTTTTCTAAAACCTTCAGTACCTCATTTCCCTCACAAGATGGTGCTAAGAAGAATATACAGTAAATGCATGTATAGTACTATAGTTGTCTTTCAATAATGCGTTCTATAGTTTATATAGTTCTGCAAAATAAATTCTGTCTTTTTAGGAATACATTGGCAGTATAATTCTTAACATTAGATGAGCTGCATGCGCTAGCCATACCATTTGTATACATAGTACAATACACAGAGTATAAGGCTCCCTACACACTAATTGTGCTTTCGCTGGCAGTAAACAATGAATCTAGGGTCCATTGTTTGTATCTAGTGTATCTTCGTTGTGTGAACCCCAAACAGTGGCAGAAACAGTAACTGCTTTGTGCAAGGAGCCTTTAATGCATACATGGGTCACAAGAGTAGAAATTATATACACGTTGGGGGTTATATTATTGGCTTTGCTTCTTGTGCTCACTGTTATTGGTCGTCCGCCAGTATTGAGTGTGTCAGATACATGATGTTCTCCTATCTCGACAATACATTTTAGTCTGAGCAACTAAATGGAAAGTCACAAATCATAAATCTGGCACAAAGTATTAGATCAATTGGAAAGGCAATGGTAAATTTGTCGGAGCACGAGTCTATGTGTAAGTGACTTTGAAAAAGTCTTTGGAAAGTCACTTTGGCGCACAATTTGGCCCAAAAAGTAGGAGGCACCTAAACAACACCAAAAGAGAACTAGAAATTAAATGAGAACCCCCCCCCCCTCCTTATTGAATCAGGAAGGAGATAATGCATCAAAATTGTGCACCTTTTGTGGAAAAGGTAGAGAGGTAGTGGATAGTTAGACAATTTGTATTAAGATCCATATTTCCAAGCATTAACATAGAGATACCATTGAAATGGCTACTTACTGTTTGCTTGAGGCATTTACAGACATTATAACTTGTGAAGGAACCATATTGGTATGTCTACTGAAATAATCCCATTTTTATTTGTTACTGTCCATGTATAATTGTGAAATATGTCTTTAGATTTCATATTATTTTTGTAGTTGTTTTTTGCAGTCCTACTGAACATACAGTAAATACTGTACGTATCCAAAGAATAACCATGGCAATAAAAGTCTGGTTCTAATACACTTTTTTAAAATTTAATTGTTGTCTTGGGTATTTGTAAATCAATTAACAGAATTTATTCTATTCACTTAAATGGGATAAAGCTGCAGTACAACATGAAGCCACTACAGAGTATACAGTACTTTGCCTGGAAAACAAATATCTATTTTATCAGTATTTCATTTCTGACATTTGTAGTTCATTTGGCCAGCTGGTGTTTTGGAGCTATAGCTGTGTCCACCCTTTACCTACTGAGGAGTCCAATTTCTGATTCAATATTGTGGGAGAATCTTTGAAAAGATCTGAATCAAATCACAACCACAGGGTGGCCACACATGGGCCCATACACATTATAAGTCATTAATGCTGTGTTGATGATGCTTAAAATGATGTTTTGACACACAAAATTTAGATGTTCTGCACCTGTAATTCTCTGGATGTGAGGATGAGAAACTGTGAAATGTATTATCCCATGAAACTGTTTTCAGAGTAAATATTAGTGTTTATAATGTATAAGTTGTAGTTACGTCTCAGTGTATGATCTGTAACATGTCCCTAGATGTGTCCCATAAATAAACCAATATTTTTTGACAGTTGGCAGATTCAGCCCCCAAGCACCAGGGATCTACACCTCAGATATTCAGCTCTTTACAGAAAGGTGTAATAATCTGAAGGACCAAATGTTTCTTTTGAGGGAAATTCACAATTAACTATTACAACTTCAGAGACTTTAATGCTATACATTCCTTGTTGTATCTGGCAGCGCTAGAAATTAACAGAGATAAATCATTGCAGCAGAAAGCTGAGGTTATTTAGAAAGACAATGAATGGCTGCGTGAGCTTTAGAGCTCTGTAGGTGGCCAGTGAAATCTTAGCACTGGGCGAGAGAAATTCTGAACAGTCCAAGATTATTTCAAATCCCTTCATACCTTTCTTTTTTTAATAGAAATTACAAGTAGAAGAAGGCAATATGATCTGACGAGACCATGTCTGTATTTTACAGCTGAATAGAATAAATATAGGTCTACAGTTTGGTCTGGTAATGAAATGTATACAGTGATATTCCTACTAAAAGTGAACCAAAATATTTTTTTTTATTTTGTATGAAAGCCAGAAACACTTTGATGCCAAGCTTGGCTTTGGTTCTTAATCAAATGTTGGGTGAATGGGTTTTACAGTATATCACAGGCTAAACATTATGAAAAATCTTTTGATGGTTCTTTAAATTAAAGTTAACTTAGTACTAGTAGTAGTGTCACTGTAACAAACCTGTCCAGCAACAGTACAACCACAACCAGACTTGGCGCTAGATGTCAGACTGGCTAAGTGGTGGCAAACTCACCCTGTGGGGCGTGGCCCTGTCTACTGAAGATAAAACCGCCCTGACAAGTGCAAACCCACTCTCTAGAACCTAACTTATGGCCCCAGAGTGACCCTACAAGATGACACATAAAAACTTTCTTCGCCTGGCAGCTGCTGGATGGTGGAGCAGACAGGTAACAGGAAATCAGAGCTAAACCAGTGTTCACATTAGTGCACAGAAGAATGTGAAATCAGAAACAAAAGGCTTGGACAGGAAAAGCAGAGTCACACTGGGAGGTACATGACAGTGATGGTCAAATAATAGATACAGACAGACAAGCGGAGTCGGACAGAACAAGGTCAAAACCAAGATGGCAGCAATGGTACAGAATCGTCAGTAAGCATAGCAGAAGTCAAATACACAAAACACAGATAGCAATAGCATTAGAAAGCAAGACAAGACTGAAATATCCAGTTCCCTATAAAGGGATTGGCCATAATATAAAGAGAGTATTGGACACTGGCCCAAACACTGGCTGGCTCAGCCATCCCTCACTCAAGGGATTGAGTCAAGGAGTTAAAATTCACACCCAGCTTTCCCTAAGGAAAGATTCTGAAAAGGGTTTCGTTAAGGTAGCACTAGGTCTGGTACATAATCAGAGAAGCTCAAAATCAGCCATTCAGAGCAATTTGTGAGTTCTGACAGTCACCCTCATCATCATTGATTAATAAGGAATTATTTCAAACAATGAAGGTGTTTTTGTCCTTTCTTTTTTGTGAACAATGTATAGTACTAAATTGTCTGGAATGTTGCAGAACAATTACAAAAACAGTAGAACCATAGAGTACTTAAATACTGACTTAAGAAGAAAGATAAGCTTATATCAATGTTTTTCATAATTATAACAAAAATGTATATTTAAAACTATTCTTAAAAAAAGAAAAAAGATCATATTACTAATATATTGTATGCAGCAGGGCGTATTTAGTGTTGGTGCTGCCCTAGGCACACTCACAGCTCCGCCCCTATCAGAACTGTTAAGCAAACACCTCTGCCCATAACCCGCAGCACATTACTAGAAGATGGAAGAACATGATGCGTTTGCCTTGCGTTTTGAAATGCTTTGGGGAAAATGCTTCATCATATGTAAATGGCACACACATGCCGATTCTAAGATTTATTGCGTTTTGCCCAATGCATTTGAATTGCAAAGACATCATCAGAATGTGACTGTGTTCACACTCTGAACTTGAATTACATTTAGGAAGGCAATGCCAGCGCAGTGTGAAGGAGTTTCTCTCAATCATATCTGCGTTTACACTGAAACACTTGTGATTTGAAATGTGATATGCACCATGTGTTTTGCATTGTGCACATGCAATTGGGAGGCATTCTTCCCCACTGTACATGAATTGTGTTCCTAAATGTAATTTAACCCAGAATGTAAAAGTAACCACCAGGAACCTAAATGTGCCCTCTTACCCTAAGCTATTGGCCCAAAAAGATACACAGTGCAATCCATTATTAAAGGAGTTGTCTTAGCTGGGGGAGGGTCAAAACAAGAAAACATTTGTAGCAACCCCCCCCCCCTCCAGGCACTCCAGTCAAGCGCTGTGTCTCCCATCACCCCCAATCTGTATGTATACAGAGGTGCAATGGTGACATATCAATTAGAGTGGCAGCCACTGCAGGTTCTGGCTGTGATCCATGTAAAACTTACACAGGCCACAGGCAGAGGCTGTAGAGAGGGTGTGCTGTGTTCTTGGCCACTCTGCTGCTTCTCTGTACACATACAAAGACTGAGGGTGATTGGGGGTACAACACTGGTCCAGAGCACCAGAGGGGGTTAAGTACAACTGCTTGTTTTTACTGCCTCCTCACTCCACAAACCTGGAAAAAACTTTCATTCATGAAAGCCATGTATGTATTTGTATCTATATATTTCTATAGACATGCATCAACACATATATGTATCTACATAAGTACATGAAAACAGAACCAAAACTTAGGTCAGTGTTGTGTATTGAGGGCAGAATTGTGAACTAATGTCAACTACCAGGACTTACTATAAATCCGGCAGCTCACAGATGACGTCTTTGATCAGAGGAATTTTCCTCTTCTATCTGGAGGATATGTCAGCTTCTTCCCAACAGATCTTTGCTTTAAAGATTTAGAAACAGAAAAAAGTGTATGAGCTTAATAGAAGGGGACTGGCCTTCTATGGATCATTAGACTTACTATAACTTATGCCAGAAGCTGCTCCAAGCAGATGTATATTTTAACTACAGGAGATCCACTTAATACAGTACATACCTCTCATACTTCTTAGATATGGGTATCAAGAAGTTACTTAAAAATATATTGAACAAATTTACATGGATTTATCTGCGTAAACAGGATAACCCCTGTGAGTGATTATTACCCGTTTTGCTGTGGATCGTGTATATGGGGGCTGACATGTATATATTCTGTGTGAAACAGACTTATGCATGTACATTATAAAATACTATTGTCATACCCACTTCCATTTGCCTACTTATTTTTGCCAACGTGCATTCAGCATGCCAACACGAATGATGGGACAGAATAACTATGGAATGAAAATATGCAGTTAATTGTAGTCTTGGACTATGGAGACTATTGGAGCTTCCAGTCCAAACCCCAACACTAGTCTTGACCCACAGACCCAAAATTAATTTATTTTTGTTAACGGAAATCCCCATGAAAAGGTGACTCTTTCTGTGAACATTGTAACCTTAAAAGATATTTAAATAACCTAAGACAAAATTTGTTCCCAAAGTAACAGAAATATTGTAGCTTAGCACTGAAATGGGAACTTTCTGTATACCATGCCTTATTATACACAGAATGGAGGTTATTTATCAAATGCCAATGCTCGTGCCAATGATTGGAGCCTATAATGTATGAAATCTGTGTCTAGTGATTTACCATGCTCTGAGCAGGAAGGTATCAGCAGGCTTTTGCAGAAATGACTTGCTGACTACAGTAAAGTCGGATTTATCATATACTAAGCATTTTGTGTTGTTCAAGACTCATTTGTAAAAAAATAAACCTTCTACTCCCTCACTTTGTAAGCAGATTCTCTGCACAATAGTTTAATATCAAAGTAACAATTCAAAGACTTTAAATGATGGTTTGGAAAACAATTTGTAACATCAAAGAGTTCATTTAGGTAGAATGTTCTGCTGTGCCACCCCCAAAAAAGTTCAAGGCAGTTGGTTCCATGTGGATACTGCACATCTGGCACATATTGCAATTTTTGATAACTCAAGTTCTCTATAGCAAGAAGGCTGGTACTGGAACACTCCCCCACGGCATGCTTCAAAGCTACTCTTTGTTCCCAGGCCCGGGGAGCTGGCATCATGTACTCTCTTCTCATGTGTCTAGGACTATGAAATCTAACTATTTACCGTATGTATTCTGTAAAACATTTGTTTTGGATATTTCTTTGGCATTCGATTTTCAGAAAGTCAGGTGCACCATTGTATAACCTTTTTTTATAAATATATATATATATATATATATATATATATATATATATATATATTTGTATACTTAAAAATGAAATACTTAATAGTTAGAGAAATGTGAAAATATATGAAAATCACTAATTATTTAGAATAGGTAAAAATGACATGTGTATTGTACACAATTTGTCACTATTGAGAAATATTTGTTTTCAAAGAGATCATAATATACTGTGCAATCTAACTGGTGCAATCTAAAGGATTATTTCCATCTAATATAGTGATATCTTGTGATTGATCATCTTGTGATCAATGTATCCAACCTGCAGTGAAGTAGTTTTATGATATTTTAAAACTGCAGGTCTGGACCCTCAAAATCAGTTCAGTAAACACGATAGGGGCATATTTATCAGGACCTCTGCGCAACGCTAACTTTTTGCGATTATTTGCCCTGATCCGCCACCTTCACGCCAGTGGGGCGTGAAGGGGCGTGGAGGAGGGGGCGCGGCCGGCCAAGCGGAGGGCGCGACCAGCCGGGAGTGGGCCGGCGCGGGGCGTTACTGTCCCCGCTCCTGCGCACTCGCTGCTGCCGGCAACTTTTCATATGCCCTGTCCTTCACCAACATCAGTTTACCAATTCCCCTGGTAGACTTTCGATCTCCTCTGTTTACGAGCTCCTATATATCAGTGAGGTGACAGCAGCCTGATGTGTGACAACCCAGATAAATGTTGGCAAACTCTTTGTCCACAGCTGACCTCTTAAAGTGGATACAATGCATTCCATATTTTGAAAGAAAGGGTTATCAAGTGCTTCAATTAAATATTAAGTGAAGAATATGGGAAAAACATTCCCTGCTCTTAGTATTTTTTCTTTATAAAATGAATACTGTGTTTCCTTCCCATAATATTCTGCACGCTTGTAATGGTGATGATAAGTGCATGTTTCTGTTTTGTCTGGATGATCACAGCCCTGTTTCTGTACTTTTAGCAGGCACACAGTTGACTGATCCAATATTTGGCCAAGAGCAGTATAACCATTCAGATGCATCACATGATATGTAATAATACACTAAATCTAAACCACTCTCCAATCCCTCAACAGGCTAACAGTTACATCACGGCCAATGCATGGCCACATGGAAGACACATTTAGTAGGTTGTGGTAAAATTATGCCTCATGTCTCAGCATAAAGATGTTTCCTACTATACCTTTCCTCTTGGCTAGATATATACAGATAATGGGGGAGAACAATCAAGGACCTTTTGGTCCCGCCGGAATTAAACAGAGATTTCGGCTTTTTAGTACAAATGGTGCCCAACCATGTGGCCGAACAAGTCGATGGCACAACCTGCACCAGGAAGGGCATCAGGAAGCATTCATGGGTGCAACATAAATCAAGAATTGCAGCTTACAAGGGTTTGTATAACATACTCTATTTTCTATAGAAAAGTATTTACACATTGTAAAATAGAAAAGCTCTGAAACGTAGTCATTATGCCTTAAATTTCTTAATAAAACACATTTACAGTATAGTATTTTTAATTGTTGAATCAATTTAGGGTAATTATATATTAATTACATTAATTATATTAATATATAATTACCCTCTCTCTCTCTCTGTATATATATAATTATATTAATATATAATTACCCTCTCTCTGGCTGGTGAAAGTATAGGATAGCACCCACTACGTCCATTGTACATCCATTGATTGTGCTGCTGTTTTTCTAATATATATATATATTTTTTTTTATTATTATTATTATTATTTTTTATTTATTTATTTATTTTTTTTACCTTGTATGATCTAGTGCAGTAACGGCAAACCTTTTAGACACTGAGTGCCCAAACTACAACCAAAACACACATATTTTTCGCAAACTACCAAAGCCACAGAAAGACTAGACTAAGAGAAACAAATAGAAAGCACAATATCTTGACTACAACCAAGTGTGGTGGAATCTATATAATATATTTGGAGTTTAAGACTAATCTTTTCTGCAAGATTCTATAATCTATAGATATACCCTGACACTACCGTATGAGTATACCAAGAACACACAGCACATATGTTTGTCATTTTACCACTCAATCTTCTCTGCTTTCACAAAAGTAAAGCTTGTCTCAAAGGACTATTTGACAAATGCTTGGAGGAGAACATGTAAAGAACGTTATACTTTTCACTCATTAAAGTCAACGCTTACATAATATCACCTTATACATCATCCCCGGAAGTAGACTTAAATGACAAGACTATAAATTGTAGTCTATGTACGTAATGTGCAAATACTAGAAAAACTTTTATTGTACTGATAAAAAGCTATGGTTCTTCCTTTTTTTCTGCAATAAAGCAAAGATTTTAGAAAGTTTTTACTAATCTAGTAATCTAGTCTTTACTAATAAATATCATTGCAATCAGTAAACAATAAAAACACACATCTAAAAACCACAAGAACAAATACGTGGTGTTGGTCAGTCTCATCAAGTATGCACAGTCACAATGAAAGTACAAATATGATACAAATAGTTTTACCCACCCAGTGTTGCATATTATTCATAGGTACCAGAGACATGTTAGCAAAGAAGGACCACCACCACAGCACCCGACACACGTTTCGCTGTTTTTATTGTTTATTGACTTATGAATTTTTACGGATTTGGTACTGTGATCTAATCTATTTGTGATCTTATATATTTAGATTGGTAAAATCATTGGTAAAAATAGACCTGTATAAGATGCTCTACCTTTTCACTATCTTGGACTTTGGGACCTAGAGCCCACCAATTAAATTGATTCTAGGGGTTCACCTAATGCTACATGGAAATATAACTTGTATATTCACAGGCCGCATTTACATAATGCGTTTTCATCGCAAATGCATGAGGCAAAACGCATTGGAAAACACATCAGTATTAATAAAGGTAAAAATTCAGATGTATTTTAGGGTGCATGTTTTCCAATGTGTTTGCATTGTGTTTTAGAATGCAATGCAAACACATAGGGGCAGATTTATCAAGCAGTTTGAAAGTCAGAATATTTCCAGTTGCCCATGGCAACCAATCACAGCTCAGCTTTCATTTCACCAGTGCTCATGAATATTTTAAAGGGGAGCTGTGATTGGTTGCCATGGGCAATTGGAAATATTCTGACTTTCAGACTGCTTGATAAATCTGCCCCATAATATGAACACAGCCTAAGGCCCCTTCCACACTTGCGTTGCATTTCACGTCAGAGTTTGATCAGGGTGCGTTCAGGGTTTGGTCAGTGGAAAACGCACATTTTGCATCAGAGTTCAATCAGTTTTCAGTCAGAGTTTGTTCAGTGTCTCAGTTTTTCACGCTTGTTTTCAATGCAATTTCAATGCAATTTCAATGCGTTTTTCACACGCAGAAAATGCGCATGAAATGGACTCAGGACTGAGCTCTATCTTTTCTATGGCAGTTGATGTGTGAAAAATGCATTGCACTTGCAAGTGTCTCAGAGTGTGATGCGTTTTTGATGCATCTCCATAGTCTTGTATAGTGTGTTTTTCATGCACGTGACTTGCAAAAGTAGAGCCAATTTATATGTAGGGCGATGGGAGGAAGAAAATATCTACCCTACTGGTGGGCTCGGTGCGAACTTGGTCCTATGGCGCAGGTTTATCGATGATGTCATCTTTATTTGGGCTGGAGGGGAAGAATCCTTAAAAAGATTCTTAAGGGACGCAAATACAAACACCTTCTTTTTGGAGTTCACTTCAACCTACAGCCAGGAAGAAATACACTTTCTGGACCTAACAATTTATGTCGATAAAGGAAAAATTAAAACTAAAACATACAATAAACCAACTGACAGCAATAGCTTGATCCTTAGAAAGAGCTGTCATTTGCCCATATGGCTAGACAACATCCCCAAGAGTCAATTTCTACGTCATCGGAGAAATTGCACTGAATTGGATGATTTCCTGAAAGAAGCGGACCATCTAGAGAATAAATTTATTCAAAAAGGATATGAGCTAGATCCTATCAGGTTAGTACGAACTGAAATAGCTAACATTCCTAGAGACACATTGTTAGCCACTGGGCGAGATAGAAAAGGAAGCCCTCCAAAAGAAAATGGAAAAGATGATATAGCGAGTATCCCAATAATTACACAATTCTCAAAAGATCATTTTATGTTCAAACGAATCATCCAAAAACATTTGAGTATCCTTAAGCAGGATAAAACCATTGGTGAACACATTCCAAAAAAACCAAAATTCGTGTTTAGGAAAGCACAGAATCTGGGAAACATGATAGCACCAACTGTCCAAAATAAAAAGAAAAAACCAACAACTAATTCTGGAACATATAATAACAACTTTCTGAAACAACCAGGTTTTTATCCGTGCAGACACTGTACAGTATGTAAGAATATAAAAGCAAGATCTATAGTACAGATGTTCGGAAATAAGAACAACTCCTTCCCAATTAAACATCATATCAGCTGCAATACAAAAGGAGTCATATATTGCATACAGTGCCCCTGTGGGAAAAGTTACATTGGAAGGACAAAAAGAAAACTTAACATAAGGATAAAAGAACATTTGCGGAATATAAAAAAACAATTTGATGGCCACCCACTATCACGCCATTATAAGGACAAACACAATGGAAAAATCGAAGGAAGTGTAATATTTGGCATTGAACAAGTGAAAAAGAACTGGAGAGGGGGCAATTATATTAAATGTATGTCAAAGGCAGAAAGCCGATGGATATTCGAGCTAGATACGCTAATCCCTAATGGTTTGAACAGCGAGATCGAATTATTTGCATTTTAAGTGGAAGATTTACACTGGTACCCACTGCCCAATTGAAATACACTGATATATATATACTTTTTATTTTTACTTTTATACACATTTTTATATTATAGTTTATGACTATATATATATATATATATATATATATATATATATATATATGTACTTTTTTAGGAAGACAACTAATTAATTAATTAAAACAGTGGTGGAAACAATGATTTTTTAATACTATGTTTTTAACAATAAATATATATATTTTTTTATAAATTAATAAAAATGTTTTGAGAATGGCACCTTATCTGGGTATAGCGATACAACAGAATTATAAAAAGACGCATTTTAAAACTAAACAGAACGAAACTATTTGTCCAGACCAACCACAAGAACTTGATCAGCTCTCTCCCTAATAATGGCACCGTACCTATAAGATTACCCGCATCAGTGAGATTAGGAATTCAACCCTGAGGAAAAGAGCCGGAGCTCTCGACAACGCGTCGGTGGAAAACCCTTTTGTCTCACCAGACGGACCGTACCTAGGGTGACGTCACCGGTACCTTGTTAGTCAGATACAGCGAAGCCACCGGCCGGGGCTCGCGTGCTGATCTGCATTTTGTGGATTACTACTTGGCTTGGAAACGCTATCCGAAGTGAAATACACCTCACGAAAAGATTATTGCTCTACATGAGATTTACGAGACCTACGGGACAAAACCTCACTAAACGGAAGGAATCAAACTTCCCACACAGGAGGGGTGCCACTTACAGGTTAGTGCATCGTGCACACTGATGTTTAAATCATTGTAGATCCGTTAGTGGTATAGCGTTTATCCGAACCTAATAGTCCTAATTTTATAGCCAGCGCAGGTATCCTTGTTTTTTACTTAAATAGTGTTTGTAGCAGTGGAGAGGCACACTGTCCTTACCAGCGAAGGTTTTTTCCTTTCTCTTTTTTTGCTTATTTAAGCACTTTGTCCAACCCATCTACATCTTTGCGCCAGTGTATATCAAAAATACCCCCCATGTCGAGATTAAGGCCCCTTTCACACTTGCGTTTTTCATGCGCGTTTTCTGCGCGTGCTTTTGACGCGCAGAACTTGCATTGCACTCTGACCCATTGTAACCAATGGGTCTTTTCAGACTTGCATTTTTTTTCACGCACACACGCAAGTTTTTTTTAACGCGCGTTTAAGGCCCCTTCCACACTTGCGTTGCAGATCACGTCAGAGTTTGATCAGGGTGCGATCAGGGTTTGGTCAGTGAAAAACGCGCATTTTGCATCAGAGTGCAAACATTTTTCAGTCAGAGTTTGTTCAGTGTCTCAGTTTTTCACGCGCGTTTTTGATGCAATTGCAATGCAATTTCAATGCGTTTTTCACGCGCAGAAAATGCGCGTGAAATGAACTCAGGACTGAGCTCTATCTTTTCTATGGCAATTGATGCGTGAAAAACGCATTGCACTTGCATTGCACTTGCAAGTGTCTCAGAGTGCGATGCGTTTTTGATGCATCTCCATAGACTTGTATGGTGCGTTTTTCATGCGCGTGACTTGCAAAAGTAGAGCATGTCGAGATTAAAGCCCCTTCCACACTTGCGTTTTTCATGCGCATTTTCTGCGCGTGCTTTTGACGCGCAGAACTTGCATTGCACTCTGACCCATTGTAACCAATGGGTCTTTTCAGACTTGCATTTTTTTTCACGCACACACACGCGTTTTTTTAAACGTGCATTTAAATCTCGACATGCTCTACTTTTGCAAGTCACGCGCGTGAAAAACGCCCCATACAAGTCTATGGAGATGCATCAAAAACGCATCGCACTCTGAGACACTTGCAAGTGCAATGCACGTGCAATGCGTTTTTCACGCATCAATTGCCATAGAAAAGATAGAGCTCAGTCCTGAGTCCATTTCACACGCATTTTCTGCGCGTGAAAAACGCATTGAAATTGCATTGCAATTGCATCAAAAACGCGCATGAAAAACTGAGACACTGAACAAACTCTGACTGAAAACTGATTGCACTCTGATGCAAAATGCGCGTTTTTCACTGACCAAACCCTGATCGCACCCTGATCAAACTCTGACGTGATCTGCAACGCAAGTGTGGAAGGGGCCTTAAACACGCGTTAAAAAAAACTCGCGTGTGTGTGTGAAAAAAAAGTCTGAAAAGACCTATTGATTACAATGGGTCAGAGTGCAATGCAAGTTCTGCGCGCCAAAAGTACGCGCAGAAAACGCGCGTGAAAAACGCAAGTGTGAAAGGGGCCTAAGACCATGTGCACAAGGTTTTTCATTTTAAAATGCATTTCAAGCAATCCGGAGAATCACTTACTTGAACGCAGATGTGCTTAGACCTAAATGTTTGCATTCGGTAAGTAGTAAAATGCTTATGAGACTTAAGCATTTAGGTCTAAACACATTTGTATTCATCGTGGAGATACTCCATCCAAATGCGCTTGAGATGTATTTTGTAATTCAGTCTTGTGAACATGTATGTAAGGTTCAACATTAAGGCCCCTTCCACACTTGCGTTGCAGATAACGTCAGAGTTTGATCAGGGTGCGATCAGGGTTTGGTCAGTGAAAAACGCACATTTTGCATCAGAGTGCAATTAGTTTGTTCAGTGTCTCAGTTTTTCACGCGCGTTTTTGATGCAATTTCAATGCGTTTTTCACGCGCAGAAAATGCGCGTGAAATGGACTCAGGACTAAGCTCTATCTTTTTTATGGCAATTGATGCGTGAAAAACGCATTGCACTTGCATTGCACTTGCAAGTGTCTCAGAGTGCAATGCGTTTTTGATGCATCTCCATAGACTTGTATGGTGCGTTTTTTACACGCGTGACTTGCAAAAGTAGAGCATGTCGAGATTTAAACGCGCGTTAAAACCAATGGGTCCTTTCAGACTTGCATTCTTTTTCACGCACACGCGCGCGTTTTTTAAGACCGCGTTTAAATCTCGACATGCTCCCCTTGCTGCAGGACCCGGCTGCGGCATGCTCAGTTACTTACACTATACACTGCAATACAAGTGTATTGCAGTGTAAAGGCTTGAATAAGCGATCGGATGATCGCTTATTCAAGCCAAGAAGTAGAAAATGTAAAAAAGTAAAAAAAAAAAAAAAATCTTTTTATAATATAATAAAATAAATAAATAAAATAAAATTCCCATAATCTTTCCAGTAACACACAAAATGCAAATAAAGTAAATAAAACACAAAAACACGTACATATTTGGTATCACCGCGTCCGTATTAATCTCTACAATAAATCTAAATGAATATTGAACCCGCTCGGTGAACTATGTAAAAAAAAAAAACTCGAAAAACTTCCCATAATATACAATTTTTCATCAAACACCATCACAAAAAATGTTCTAAAAAGTGATCAAAAAAAGTTACGTTCACTAATATGATACGACTGAAAAGAACAACTGTTTTCGCAAAAAATAAGCCCTCAACCAGATCCGACAACAGAAAAATACAGAAGTTATGGCCCTGAAAAGTTGTCAATAGTAAAAACAATGCGATTTTCTCCAATATTGGTTTTGCTCAGGAAAATTGAGCAAAGATAAGAAAAACTATATAAATGAGGTATCACCATAATCGTAGTGAACCAGATACTCCGAAAATGAATTATCTATACATTGTATATCATCCCGTAAATAATAAGACCTCATATGTTTGCATTACCAAAAAAAATAAATATTTATAGGTCGTACAATGTGACAATACAAATCTGCTGCGCCTCCATTCATTCTATACTCGGCCGTGCGCCCGTACAGCAGTTTACCACCACATATCGGGTATCAGAACACTCGGGAGGAATTGGGCATCAAATTTTGCAGTGCGTTTCATCATTTAATTTATTCTGAAACTGTCAGTTTGGCCTAAATGGATGTATTTTCCAAAAAAATTCTATAGTTTCTAAATCGCAGGTCCATATTTTTTAACCCATGTGAAACACTTAAAGGGTTAATAGACTTAATAGAAGTTGTTTTACATATGTTGAGGGGGTGAACTTTCTATAGTGGGGTAATTTATGGGGTTTTACTATTATTTAGGCCTCTCAAAGTCACTTGAAAGCTGAGTTGTCCCTCAAAATGTGACCGGAAGCATAAAATATCATCCCAACATAAAGCAGATATTCTGTGAATGTTAATTATCAAACTTTTTGGGTAGTTTTAAATCTTGTCTGGAAACCAGAACATTTCAGACTTGGAAAATGAAGAATTTTTACCAACTTTTGCCAAATTTTCACTTTTTTTCCGAACGAAACGCAAAACTTACAATGTACACAATGTACAATGTGTCACGAGAAAACATTCTCAAAATCACCGGGATATGTTAAAGCGTTCCGAAGTTACAACCAATTATCGTGAGACATGTCAGATTTGAAAAATTGAGTCTGGTCATTGAGCTGAAAACTAGTGTTGGTGATAAGGGGTTAAAAAAAGGCTCAACGAAACAGTCAACCTGGAATAGATATACTGTTTTGGTTTTAATCCCGCAACATGTCATAAGGCTTCCTGAAGGTCATGCTTGATGTCAAGGTAGCTGCCTTACATGGTAGCTAAAAGCTAAATCTCATGCTGGAAAAGGATGCATTTCTGGCTATAAGACTCCATTCGCCCTCTCAGCGGCCTTTATTGTCTCATTCTCCTCTGCAGCACCACTGAGCCACTTTTTTTCATAGCAGGAAATGTGCTTTTTTCATAGTAGGGATCACAGCAGGGTGATCACATAGCACAGACTTCATGTAACCTTTTAAATCCTGGTTTCTACTATTTTATTCTTACCCCCTCAGGTCATTTAATGAGATCCCTTATGTATCAGTCAATACTTTGCTCAGTAGATTTACTGGTTGGAATTTTGATTCATATCAAGCATTTACTTGAGAGCACCGTGAGAGCACAAAACATCATGGGAATCTAAGGCAGCATGTCAGTGACTTTAGGGCAATGAAATAACAGCTCTGTGGAAATGATCGTTCAGCTGGTTTTCAATCCAATTGCAAATGATTCCTTCCAAACCAATAGACCTTACTTTATCCATCAGGCGTCTATGAGGGACAGTGTCAAATGCCTTTGCAAAGTCCGAAAACACAATACCCACAAGAGCTCCTGTACAGGCATGTGCTCAGTGAGCAGAATACTCCTCTCAAGAATGACGATTACTCGTAGCCTTTCAATATCTTCCTCCACACGATCTTGTAGATGGAAGACTGTAAAGAGTATTTAAATCAAGCTACATGTTTCACAATCAAGAGACACAAATCAATAAAAAATTATGATGAAATGATGTAATACTGGACTAGGAATAAAGCTTGCTACTAAGATGCAGAGGTTTGAAGAAGCTGATGTGTCCATATGTTATATTTTTATCATGCTACAATAAACGTGAAAGATTTTAATCTATCATCCACTGGGTTACCAGATCTTTTCATCCAAAATTAATTCATCCTTGTATCTCTGAATAGGACTAGCTTCACACAACCTGTTCTGCCATTGGAATCAGATCCGTATGCTAGCCAAATTCAACAATGAACACACTGCACAGGACAGAAATCATTACATCATACAAAAATATGATGCAAGGAGTCCCTCTTTACCAGACAAACTGCAGCTCCATCACTGTAATAGTCCCTAATTTGGCCACAGGTTGAAACTGAAGCAATAAAAAGCAGTTAGTTACTGTATATACTCAAGTATAAGCCGACCTAAGTATAACCTGAGGCCCCTAATTTGACCACAAAAACCTTGTAAAACCTATATTTTTTTTACTCGAGCATAAGCCGAGTTTGGGTTTTCAGCACATTTTTTTTTGTGCTGAAAAACTAGGCTTATACTCGAGTATATATGGAATTGCTCTACTTAATTTGCTTTAATATAATCTAACCCACCAGAAACAATGGTTTAATAGCATTCAAAAATTTTGTTACAGCTCCGCAATACTGTAAATCTATGGAAAATGAAATAGAGCCATTATAAAATAAGCTTTAATACAGATATGGCAGTGGACAATTAAAAATATACTGTGGCGTTTGGAGTATGGGAAGGAAAAAAACATTAAAATGAAGAAATTACAACAAAAATCAAACTGTATGAAAACTTGTAAAATTATTGACGCTTAATTACATTAGGGGAAACTTATCAAGCTGCCTAAAAGTAAGAATGTGCTTATTTGCCCATGGCAACCAATTACAGCTCAGCTTTCATTTTGCCAGTGCCAGTAAATGGGAGCTGTAATTGGTTGCCATGGGCAGCTAAGCATATTCTTACTCTTAGGCAGTTTGGTAAATCTCACACTTTGTGCTTATATTTATATTACAATCTCATCTACTACCCTGTTTCCCCTAAAATAAGACATCCCCCGAAAATAAGACCTAGTACAATTTTGCTCAATCTTAGAAATATAAGGCCTCCCCTGAAAATAAGACCTAGTGGCAGACATTGCTACATCTCCCCCCAAGCCGTATATTAGTATTAGTAGATCTTTTAGATGCTGCAATAGGTTGTGACATGGGTGAAGAATTGCGGAATAAAATTACTGACTGTTGCAGGACCAGTAAGCTACAAGCAACTACTGGACATGAAGTGGTCATTTAAGGAAAGTGCTATTGCTAAATATGAGAGGTTAGGGCCAAATATTCCAATAATTCAGTGTTTGGAGAGCTATGAGGATGTTTTAGAAGATGATTTTTTGTTCACCAATAAATGTAAATTCTTCTTCATGGACAAATAAGACATCCCCTGAAAATAAGACCTAGTGCCTCTTAAGGAGCAAAAATTAATATAAGACACTGTCTTATTTTCGGGGAAACAGGGTATCTCTTATATCATTTTCCCATTGTCAAATCCATATTCTAAATGAAATTTGTTGCTAACTGATTTTAAAAATGAAGCATATTTTCTTGAATTCAGTCGCCAAATGGTTCAAACATTTTTTGAAACAAATAGCTATCATATACACAAATATTCCACAATGTGTGAGTGTTTCTAAGAATCCCATATGTGGCAACAGTAGATTCTCACCATATGTTTTGGGCCTCATAGTTTTCCTGCTGTTCAGCATATGAGAAATACATGCCTTCACAATATGTGTCACTGTTAATTATCTAACCAGTGTGTAAAACCTGTGACTGATTGGTACTATAATAAAATAATTCCAGAAAAGTTTAATAAAATAAATATGATGATATTAAGCAGTTTAATATGTTACTTTAAATTTCTATAAATATGTGCATGGATAGTGCTATGTGAAGGAAAATAAAAAACAGATCATAACTTATGTGTGTTTGTGTCTTTTATTTTGTGCTATGTCTCGTATTGAAAGTACGTATGGCAATTGCATATTTTTTTCCAAATCTTCCGGATTTTATATCAGCATCATGGAAAGAAACTGTGAGTGTTTTACAAGGAACTAAGCCCCTATATGACAAGACACTTTCCTCACCAAAAGCAATAATTCTTAGGATGTCTGTTAAGCCCTCTGCAGGTGGAAACTGTATACTTAAATGTGCAAATGTTTTTACTTAACTATATGTAAATCTTTGAACTCCCTGGGAACTGACATTGACATGTTTTAATTCCCATGTATGTTCGTTGTTTGGAATGCTGTGTTGTGCAAATTAATCCAAGGTGCATAAAGTCAGAATGTTGACCATTTCTGTAAAATCTTAAGTGCAAAAATTGTTCATGTGTATGTTCTTTAATATTTTAATAATTCAGTTATCTGCTGTTGTGAAGTTCAGGTCTCTTGGCTGTCAACCACACCCTGATGTGATGTTCTGGGGGCAGCTGCCAGAGTGACAGGTCAGCAGCCTTGCTGAAGTGCCAGTGTGTCTTCAATACCAACTGAAGTTTTGGATGGCTGAACCAATTGGCTTGAGGAGTGCAGTGTCAGGTCGCTCCATTTTATTCATGTTAGTTTAATATACCTAAGGCTGTTATTGACTGTGATTCTGTTTTGTGTTCTGAGATATTCTGATTTTGCTGTTATTCTGACCTTTTGCTTGAACCTTGACTATTGCTTCACTATTTTGTACCTTGGGACCATCTTGGATTTGACCCAGTTTGATAGACTTTTCCTTGTTGTCTGTCTTGTGTCTGTTTGTTTGTCTATCGGCAAATATGCAAAAAACAGGGGTTATGGGAACCTCAGGGCTCACATTTCTTTTCTCACTTGATATGTGCTTCTTCTTCCATGGCTACTGCATAGAAACTGAAATAATTGACTTCCCTATTACACTGAGCTATTACATCTTTCACTCGTCTTCCCAGACAGTACTAATGACATGGCCACACATACAGTAATCTAATCTCCTGCATAACAAACAGGAAGTGAGGATCTCAGCACCAGTTACAGAGCTGACATGGAATAATGTTCGTTCAAGAACATTACTAGTTGGCAAATATTGAAAACATTTTGGTCACATATAAGGCCCCAATGCTCCATATGAGTCAATATAAACATTCACAAACTGGTTTGTTCAAATTAGCTGTGTGCTCAATCAATGAACCTCAGGGCAGTCCTATTTTTTCAGTTTTCTGGATCATCCTCAACCATTTAGTCTACTGGACTGGGCATTTAAGTCTACTGGAGTAAAAACTATGTTTCCTCCAGTCTATGGCTAGGTTTCTGTGAGACACTGAAGTGAATTCATTACAGCGTAATGAATTTATCTTTATCACCAGTAATGCAGTGGAAGAGACAAGCCTCCTGCTGCATGTACCCTGAAGCTGAGTCAAATTAAGGTACACTGGATAGTGTACATACAGGATATATATAGAAAATAGTCTGGCAGTTTTCATCACATGGAACAGCATGAAACATGTAATAGGTAGTAGAAACCCACAGTGAAATATTTATATGGAGTGTATAGTCTGTGCTATGTGAGCACTGAAGGTCAACTCTATGCTGTGCAGAAAATGTCCAGAGAACAGAAGGTGTGGAAGATGCAGAGAGAGACAGACAATGTTCTCCAGAATTACAGACTGGGATGGAAGTCTGTTAAGGAACAGGGAAAACATTTTAACTGAGTACTGTGTGTAGAAGACCCCCGCATCAGCACACTTAGCCATTTTCCTGTCTGAGTTACACATAGAGAGCACTGTCACATTACCTCCTCCCTCCTGTGTGAGCAGAGTCTATATCTGTAAACAACTAGACTGATCATTATCAAGAGGAAGGGAATGGTTAGAAAATGAATAAAAGGGTACAGCAAACAACTAAAATCAAAGTCAACAGGATAAACACACTAGACTATGGGCTACTGGGAGCCCTGTGAATTTTGGCTACTGAATGGAACTGCAACTATATTTGCTACTGTGGGATCATTGTTACTATATTGCCTTTTTTCAGGGCACTGCTACAATATTGGCTACTGTGAGGGCCATCTGACTATAATGGCTATTGTGAGGTCATTGTAATATTATTGTTTACTGTGGGACTATTGTTACTATATTGGCTACTGTGGGGAAACCACTACTATATTTGTTACTGTGGGAGCATTGTTACTATATTAAATACTGTGGAGGTACTGCGACTACATTGGGGCACATTTACTTACCCGATCTGCACGACACCTGAAAGTGCATTGACTGACCGGATTGCAAATCTGCGCATTTCACTCGTGTGCCCGATATCCTGCATCTGTCAATTCCCCGCTCAGGTCCGCCGGAGTTCACGTTCTTCTACCTGGTGCATGTAAGTGCATTGTCTTGCGACACAAATTGAATGTTAAATCCTGCGCTCAGTCCGAATCAGTCGGATCGTCCAACGGCCCGCCTCCTGTTTTCTGTCACATAAAAGCCAGCGCCGCTGCTCCAAAATCCAATCACGTGCGGCACAATACCCTGCTAAATCCCTTTCACAGTGGCACAAATCCCTAAAATGTTGGGAAGTCCAACAGAAATGCAATCCATTGACCTTTAGTACATTAAGCCGCAGTGTCTACTGAGTGGCATTGTTACTATACTGGCTATGGTGGTGGCATAATACTCAACTCTACGGGATCAAGAAAATAGTACTCTGCTTGTGATAAGAAGGTGAAGGAGATGATGATGAAGTAAGGAACCTACATTTTCTGTGGCCTTCTGTTGCTAAATCTGCAGAGTTGTGGCTTGAACAGGCTGACATGGTGGCCAGGTAGAAGAAGAAACTAAAAGAGACTCCTCCAAGCAAAGAGAGCGTGTATTGCCCATTAGCTCACAATTCTGCGGGATATCCTCTTTGTTGTGACTCAGCATCATACACTGTAATAAATCAGGAGCAGTAAAAGGCTTTGTTCTCATGATATTATATGCACATGTATGTATGCCCAGGAAGCTGTGTATCCATATAGTAATCTTGGTTCTGGTCCTGTATCTATGTAGTAAACATGGCTCTGGTCTTGTGTCTATGTAGTAATCTTGGTTCTGGTATCACATGTTTGAAGTTGTCTTGGTTTGGGGATGTATCTATGTAGTTGGTTCTGGTTCTGTATCAATTTGGTAATCTTTATCCAGCCCTGAGCACTGGAAACTGGGAAACTACCAGTCTTAATCTGTTTTAATTATGCAGCCAATCAATTCAGTACCAACCCTACCATGGTGCAGTATCTTTTTGATATGACTGACATCTTGTATTTGGAGAGAGGTCTTCTGTGGTCATATGTATCAGGATGAGCAGTTTTGTGTTTACTTTAAAAGTTTGGCACAAATGTAATTGCTGGACATTCTTTCATAGTTCTTATGTTAATAATTGCTCAATTCCTGTCTCAGATCAAAGACTTGCTGTGCAATTACTCTAGTTTTTTCATGGCATTTCATCACCACCAAATACCATTTACAATGCATTATTGTACTAGTCTGCACTATTCTGCACAACTTGCTCAGCCAACAACAAGGATATAAATTATACTTTGACAGTTTGAAAGGGATATATTCAGGTGAATATCTGGTTTGTATAGTTATATATTGTATAAAAAGGAGAAAAAACAGAGAGAGCTTAACACTACCGTGACAAATATTATCTTGAAAAATTGTGTCTATTACTGTTAATGTTTACAACCAGATTTGGCCGCACTTAAAGGGAATGTGTTTGATTTAGTTTTATTTATTAGATGTAAGTCTATAGAAGAAAACCAGTGTCAGTGTTCTTTTTTGTTGCAACTGTAGAAATTTTGTTTTAAAATGTATCACTGGATGTAGCCTTATTGAAATGACTTACTATGTTAACTTTTTATAATAGGGCAGCAGGCATTTGTACACTTTATGAAGGCTGTATTGAATGGGATTTTCCCAATATAGAAATGTATTCAGGAAGTGATCACTATCCCCAATTAATTGGGGATACACATGATTTATCATCTGCCCTCTATAGAGTCGGTCCCTACAAAGCGAAATTTCGAATCAGGCTAAAAATGAGCTTGATATGAACATTTAATCCTCTACAAGAAAAAAAACTCTGTGTTAATGTAGAACGGAGAAAATGGCGAAAAAAGTTTCTTGTAAAGAAATGGAACGGAAAAATAAATGTCCTTGCAAACTGCATATGTAATAAATCCTAACTTGACTCTTAGTGAGTTTAATTAACTGTTGTAGGAAACTTTTGTTTGACTTTTTTCAAATGGCTTTCATGCTCAGATAACACAGAAAGTTGTCAGATTCAAATTAAAATGTCATCATTTGTATGTAAACATCACATTTTATATAGGGACATGTAATGTTGCATTATACCAGCTACAGCAATGCCCAATACCTATTCTCAGTTCTTTTGCAAAAATGTTTCCTTAGGCAAAATGTGTGCTATTCTCTTGTGGCCCTGATATGTACAGGACATTTTGCCAATTGTTCTAATCTTTTTGTCACACATTGCATTACATCAACATTGTGAATAGAAAATTATAGAATTGTAGTTTTCTGCATTCTGGCATTTATAACTAAGCCAAATAATTCAGCACCATCACAATTTGTGTGTATCCTATACGGCGCCCGGCCGTACTTGCAGGAATAGATAGTGCATGCGCTATATTTTTCCCAGTGACGATACGAAACGGTGGCACATGTGTATGCTCATCATACCGTGGCCGGGCCCCATAGGTTGCTATGGGGAGATATATCCGCCTGCAAACTGTCCCCATAACGTTAGTGTGCAAGGTGTCCTAGACTGTGCCAGACTGTTTTACACGGCAGGAAATTTATCCAGGTATACAATGTTGAATGATAAATCTGGTATAGTTCCTGGCAGAATTCTGCCATAAATAGATTGATAAATATGTCCCATCATTCTATAATATCTTCTATACTACTAGTGTGGTTGGAATTTTGCTCTCCCCACTGTTAACAAGCACTCAATGGGGTAAATTTATCAGAGCTTTCACCACCACATGCCAGCTTCAAACTGAGAGGACTTGGTGGGGGCAATGACAGGAGGTCTGACTGGGATCGGAGTGAGCTGGCACTGGGCATTTTTGCAGCATGCCTGCATACTCTCTAAAGCTTGCAACAGGCTTTTGTGTAAAAATAAATCAGACAGGGTAAGACTGTTTTTTTTATATGAATGCTTCTTCAGGCCTCTATCCAGAACAGAAACCCAACAACCAATCGGCTTGCAGTGACCAGTGACTGGCTAAATGTTTCCATGACTACTCAACGAAGGTTCTGAGGTATCTTTGGTAAGTATCGCCTTCTCTCTTTTTATTAGTTAAATAACCTTGAAGAGCAATTTATAATGTTATCATGTGACTTGAAACAAACGCCATGTATTTCTGCCCCAAAGTTCACTACAATTATGGGTTACTTTAAAAGGCTATGCTTAAACCTCCAGTACTCATATTGTTACTTTCACAGAGGGCATTTAGGCACCAATTGAACTTCTATAATGTATCAACCATCACAACTAGTGCCAATTAAACTGCCATTCTTTTATAATCTGCACAATGGGGCTGGTGTATTATATCTTGTATACCAGATTGGGTTTTGGGCACTTTTGCCCCACTTTTAAAACATAGTGGGCCAGAACCAGGGGTGCCCAGTCCAGCCAAATTTACTATTAGTGTTCCAAAGACTGGCTTGGATTATAGCTAAAATCTATGTCAGGTCAGACATGGAGCACACTGAAACCCTAGCTAATGGTTGCTGCCCTTAATTCACTAGGAACCACAACCTGCCAGTCTTAATACATTGGCCCAATGTAGTTTTAATGTCTTTAGGCAAGTTCGCACTAGATTTGTATGAGATTAGTATGAAAGGATTACTCACTAAAACATTTGATTTTTATTTGGTATTAAGGGCAATAATACACCTTAACATTCTTGGCTGGATTTCTCACCGGATTTTCTTTCCCCCTAATTGAAAAGGTGGCGTGGGGGAATATATATACAGTTTAGTCATTTTTTTAAAAGGCCACAATATAGTAACAGTAATGTTGATGTGTGGTCCATGTTTCATTGCTTCTATTTCAAACATGGTGTGCTTTACATTTTTGGTTTGCGACATGTTGATCAGCATTTAAATTTAGAATTTATTGTAATTGCTATTATTTGTTTAATAGCTAAAAAAACATATAGAACATTGAAAAAAATAGATGTCCGTTATCTACAAAGACATGACATAATAAACAATTATAATATTATACTGACAAAACAAACACAATGATGGCTCTCTTGTAGAAAGAGAAAACAGACTCTGAGATAACAGTTGTCAGTGAGGGGCTAGTGCTGGGAAGACGGCCAGAAATATAACTATTTTTAGAACAATAGTATTATTTGCATTGTGTATATCCATTCCAGATAAACTGAAAAACTGCCCATGTTAGTATAATAAAAGGAAATGCTTGCAATAAAAAAGAAAGTGAGATATATTACGTAGGTTTTTATGTGCAAATGGAAAGTCTTCACATATTGACCTGATACGTATGTTCAACATCAAGCCCAGCATCACTCACTGTTTGTGCAGCACCTGCCTACTCTATACAGAAGACGGATCCGAAAACCATATGCATATGGTTATATGGTTAAACTATCCTTTGGTTGCTTTCAGCACACCAGAAAATCATATATTGGGGCAGATTTATCAAGCTGTCTGAAAGTCAGAATATTCCTAGTTGCGCATGGCAACCAATTACAGCTCAGCTTTTATTTTACCACTGCTTATGATTATTTTAAAGGGCATGAAACTGGTATAAAGAAAACAAATTATTATCGATTTTATCTTGGTAACACTTAGGCCCCTTTCACACTTGCATTTTTCATGTGCATGTTCTGTGCGTGCTTTTGACGCGCAGAACTTGCATTGCACTCTGACCCAATGTAATCAATGTTTTTTTTCAGACTTGCATTGTTTTTCACGCACACATGCACATTTTTTAACACCTGTTTAAATCTCAGCGTGCTTTACTTTTGCAAGTCTTGCGTGTGAAAAACGCACCATACAAGTCTATGGAGATGCATCAAAAACGCATCGCACTCTGAGACACATGCAAGTCCAATGCAAGTGCAATGCGTTTCTCACGCATCAATTACCATAGAAAAGATAGAGCTCAGTCCTGAGTCCTTTTCACGCGCGTTATCTGCGCATGGAAAACGCATTGAAAACAGGAGTGAAAAACTGAGACACTGAACAAACTCTGACTGAAAACTGATTGAAAACTGATGAAAAATGTCTGTTTTTCACTGACCAAACCCTGATCGCACCCTGATCAAACTCTGACGTGATCTGCAACGCAAGTGTGAGAGGGGCCTTAGGGTTCAGCAAGTGGATATCTATTGAAAGGTACCATGCGGCTTATTTACTAAGGGTCCACGGAGTGCACTTTTGTCGGATTTTGGAAATTTTTGGGATTTGCGCCGCTGTGACAGGTATTTAGAAGGGGACTGTGATTGGGGGCGGACTTAACTTTCAGATTTAACTTTCAAATTGTGTCGCAGCCAATGCACTTACATACACCAGGAGGAAGGTGGTAAACTCCGGCGGACCTGAGTGGGGAAGCAACAGATTCAGGAAATCGGACGCACGATCTTTGTGAATCGCGGCACAGTGCATTGTCGTCTGACAATGAACTTCGGGTGAACTCCATCGGCCGGGTAAGTAAATGTGCCCCAATGTGCTTTCAGTGACAAGAATTGCTGTGTATTCCAAACTCCACAGTTATCAGCAGTGCTCTATCACACTATACCTCAATGGTTCACCCTGGGGATGTCATTCACTCTGTATGTGGAAATGGGTCAGTGCTTAAAGTTCAGCCAAAATTTAAGGTCTAACTTTTGGCTTTGTTTCTTTTATGATGACTGGAGTTTTAAATGAGCCCAAGACATTTCTCAATGCCATAAATATCTCACAGATATAAAAAAAATCTCAGACTCTGCAGGTTTTTGAAGACAGTCGTGCAATCTGCCTTCCACGGATTATTTCTATGGCAAACATTATCATGCTTGCAACATTCAGCACATTGCTCTCCAGATTAATATTGAAAGCATATTTAATGAAATGCTGAAAGGATTAGAGCATCCTGCAAAAGGGAAAGTCTGACTAATGTTGCAGCTGTGTAACATTCCAAGGAATGCACAATATTGCCAGAATGTATTAACTAGTCAATTATTGGAAAATAAACACAATGCAATACAAAGACATTAAATCCAAGTGGTTTATAGTTTGCTACAAATACACCTTTCCATAATTGATGTACTGTATATACTGTACTCGTCAGGGAAATGTGTTTTTTTGGTAAAACATCCACTTTCTCTGTTTATCTAATGATTCCCCCAAAGGTGAAATAACACTTTCAAAAGCCATGTATACAATCAGTCATTTTCATATGCGTTAAACCAAGCTATTAGTATAGTAAATAGTATAGATAATAGATGTCTCAGAGATAATGTATAAATGATCTTTAATGAAAACTAGATGATTACTGCATTACTAAATTGGGCATTAAACTTTGTGGAGCTTTACGTCATTTAATCCATTGTGAATGTTTAGTTTTTGGACCAAAGTTAATGTTTTGACCAAAAGAAATTACAAATTGTAAATTCCACCTCCATTTTGTTTCAACCCTTGTAAAACACCTAAAGGGTTAACAAACTCCTTAAAGTTGTTTTTTCATACATTGAGGGGTGTAATTGTTATAGTGGCGTAATTTATGGGGTTTTACCCCAAAGTCACTTGACAACAGAGCATGTCCCAGTAAATATAGGTTTTGGCAATTTTCATAAAAAGTAAAACAATTGGACCCACAATTCTAAGCTCACTAACATCCTAAAAAATGGGAGGATATGTAAAAAACATGGCACCATAAAGCAGACATTAGGAAATGTTAGTTATGAAGTTATATGGGTGCTATGACTATCTGCCTCAAAAGCAAAGAATTTTTCAAAAGTTTTGCCAAATGTGTAATTCAATTGAGGGGTGTTGTGTATATGGGAATTCGCTCTGTATGTAATTTGCGATCCTGTTTGTATGTTTGTAGTGGCCTTGTTTCTGGTGCTGTATTTCTGTAGGCAGGGCCGGTTCTAGACAAAGTGGGGCCCTGGGCAAAACTAAAAGTGGGGCCCCAAAATAAAACTATTTTATGACCAGTCACAGTCAGCAAGAGGCTCCCTTTAGTATGGTAAAACAAACTGTAATATGGGAGAATTTTATATCTCAGTGATTAGCACTACAGCCTTGCAGCGCTGGTCAACATCTGCAAAGATTTTGTATGTTCTCTCTGTGTCAATGTGGGTTTCCTCTGGGTACTCAGGTTTCCTCCCACACTCCAAAAAAATTACTGGTAGGTTGATTAGACTGTGAGGCCCATTGGGGAGAGGGACCAATATTTTCTGAAAGCAGACACTTGCCCCATTTTCAAAATTGCATCAAAGATTTTAAAGACATAGGCGCCTTCATGCAATTTTGATTCAAATTGAAACATTTTATTAAAAATACTTAAAGGAAACCTACCAATGCTGATGGTAGGTATTAGATGTAAACACCGGGCACCAGCTCAGGGTGAGCTGGTGCTGGAGCTTACCTTTGCTAGTGTTTTAAACCGCTATATCGCGGTTTAAACACATTTTGATTTACAGCCCCGAGGTAGCTTCGGCGCTGCGTGCAGCCGTGCGCGCACGCGCCTCCATAGGAAGTGCCGGAGGCGTCACGTGCACACGGCCGCGCGCAGCGCCGAAGCTACCTCGGGGCTGTTCACAGCTAATACCTACCATCAGCAGTGGTAGGTTTCTTTTAAAATTTGACTTTGATGGCAAAAAATTTGATCCAAACAGAAAATATTTACCTTCACATCTCCTAAATGTAATACATGGACATGTGTAGAGTTCACAAATGTCCCATATTGATATGTTCACATAAATAAATCCACATACTATCACTAAAACTGTAATAACTAGATATCTGCTTTTCAGCTACACATTTTTAGACAGTCACAACCTGCAAAATATATCAATAAAACAGAATAAAAAGTAAAGGCGCCATAAAACCTATAGAATTTTGAAAGCAGACAACCAGGCGATGCATTTGGCAATTAACATTCAAAATTTCCTCTAAAATATGTACAAATCCAGATACTTATACAAAGAAAATTTTCTTTCCTAAAACAGTCAGATGTGAGGAGATCATACAGACCCCACATGTGTATATTCACCAAAACATGCAGCAAAGGGAACTGCAGAAAATTCACACAGATGTATCATTAGACAATGTGTAACCCAAATAAATAACTATATATCCATAAACCTCTCTAATGAGATAATAAGTCACTTTTAGATGTGCGCCATTGTATTAGCCGCACAATAACAGAACCCTCCGCGCTTCATAAGAATTTGAGTGAGAACGTCATAACATCGGTGTAAGTAATGGAGGATGGTGTGAAATAAAAACTTTATTCCAGGACATGTGTGTGTTTTTGGTGTTACATATAACTTTATGGACATGTTCTGGTCGCGGTGTAGTCACATTAGGCGAAGAGGATTCAATGTTCATCGTATCAGTCAATTTTCCCAACAAAAAATAACTATCACAAAATAAAAGGGAATAAGAGAGAAAGGGCCACATTTATCACTTTTGTGCGTCTAAATGTAGTAGTTGCGCCTAAATTCTGGCGCACTGTTTTCCAGAATTATCACAAGCTACAACCATCTGTGATAAGTTAATTTCCTGCCTCTTATTAATCACTTTACTTTAACACAGTTTAGGCGCAATGTTAGATTCAGGCTCTTACATGTGATCTTGCTACAAGCTCCTCTCTGCTTCTCCCACATCCCAGCATGAAGATAACCCTCACAGCAGCACCCAGGTGTGTGACACCCAGCACCCAGTGACCTCCTCAGCAGTGGCTTCTCCTGGAAGGGATCCCCCAGTGCTGGTCTCCTGCTGCACCCCTGTAATTCTGCACAGTATCCCCCTCAGACACACTGGTGATACTGTGCAGAATTACATGGGGGACACTTGTATGTAGTATCTGCAACATTCTGTAATGTTCTCTTCTCTCTTGCTTTGAGCTCAGGAGATTGCAGAATGTTTTGTAAATAGAAGGTGATGAACTGTATATAGAGTCTACAGCTCCTGTCTGCAGAGTATCTCATGTCTGTATTACATATTCTAGTGTCTGCAGTGTCTGGCTGAGCTTTGCTGCTAGAAATGAGCTGTTCTGCAAAGGGGCTCAGTGCTTTCTTCTCAGTTTACGCCACCTTCGGGCTGGAGTGTTTTTGCGCCTGTCGCAAGTGATGAATATCATTAGGCGCAGCAAAACAGTTTGGCGCAGCTAGTTTGGCGTTTAGTCGCAAAAATGGCACAAAAACGGCGCGCCTGAATGAAAAGGCGCAAAAACAACAGAAAAAACGATTGATACATGTGGCCCAAAGTGTGTTCTTAGATAGTTCTGCATAGAGAAGGGTTAAAAACATGAATATTAGTTGATATTATCCCTTCTCAAAATGTAGTAACATATAAAGTGAATATTTCCATTATCTGTGAGGTGCAGCAGCTCCTGTGTGCAGCAAATGCTCCCTGCAGCCTGATGGCTAAGAATCTGGAGGGGGGCGGATACTTCAGGGGGCTGTATCTCTGGCTCTGTGACACATAGAACTTTACTTCTTTTTTCCTATGAAAGAAAAGAGTCTCCTCTTTTATATGAATCTAAATTTGTGTTTCTAAAATGTAGGAAAACGGAGATATTAACTGTTAAACTGCCGTTGGGAGTGATTTTTATATATAAAAATGGCACCTGATATTCTCACTTTAAACCTGAGTATCTCTGGATCCATAGCACCTAGAAACAAAATTCAAGATTCATTTGAAAGAAGAGATTCTCCCCTTTCTTCCAGGGGCCCTGGGCAATTGCCACCTTTGCCTACCCATAGCGCCGGCCCTGTCTGTAGGGACACTGGTAGGGTCGGACGGGGGTTCCTTAGGCCCACCAGAGAAAATCAATCTGGGGGTCCACTCTTTATCATCCCCTAGGACAGTGATGGCGAACCTATGGCACGGGTGCCAGAGGTGGCACTCGGAGCCCTTTCTGTGGGCACTCAGGCCATTGTCCAAGGACACAGAGTTCACCAAACACTGAATCTTCAACTTAAGAGATGCTGCTCTCATCGCTATTTTAAAGTGACACTTTTTTGGGTCTTTGTAACAGCAGGGAAAGTAAGAAGGTGTTGACAGAACTGCATTATCTTTGGAGGTCATCTTGCTGGATCCACCATTTCTTACTGTTCAGAGAGACCCTGGAAAGAAACTATGAGTTTGATTTTGCCTTCCTTCTGTCAACTATATTGGTGGCCTCAGGCAGCCGATACAATTGAAAGATGTGGAAGAACAGGTAGCAGTAAGTTAAGGTATAAAATTCCATGCTGGCACTTCATGGTAAATAAGTGGATTTTGGATGTAGTTTGGGCACTCGGTCTGTAAAAGGTTCGCCATCACTGCCCTAGGAAATATACTCTTGTAACCTTCAAATTGAGTTGTTTTATGATGGACCTCTGTGGATCAGTTTTGGGTTCAACCAGGGCCCAACGCAGGATCCTCTGGTACTCTAATGGGCCAGTCTAACACTGGTATTGATGATGTATTTCAGTACGGAGCCTGGTTCTGGCAATGTATTTCTGTATAGAGCCTGTTTCTGTGGCTATACTGTATAAGCTAATATAATTTCTTCAAGGGGAGACATAAATTATGATTGGAGAGGACACTATTATTATAAACAGGACAGTTTCTGTTATGCTACAATTTAGGGGAAGCCCTACATATATTAACTTGTGAGAGGTTAATATAATTAATTGTGGGGGGGGGCATTCTTAGGGGGAAAGACTGACTTGCATTAGGTCAGCATGATGGTGAGCTTGTAATGTTTACCACTTCCATAGGTGATCAGTCTGCAGAAGCACATTGAGAGTAGTTTGCTATTAAATGCACGTAATCAGGGTTGGGATCTGAACAAAGTGGTTGAACCCAGTCAAGGGCTACACACATGCGCAAATGAACTATGCAAAATTGAAAACAAGAAAGCATGTGTTAGGTAGCAAAACATCAAAAGATTACTTTATTGAAAAGAGTGGACATACAACAGACATCGATAGGACAAAAATAAAACCATTTAAAAAGGATGAACCCTAGTGCACCCATGAATACAGAATCACCTGGAGCCCGACAACTGATAATGTCAGGTTATCCAGACCTGATCCTCCAACAGGCCAATCTCACAACACTAACTCCAAAATATATAGGTATAGAGGCTGGGCATGTGTTTGTAGGCTACAGTAGAATCATCACAATCAGTAAGTTCGGCACAAGGATATACAACAATATGTGCACAAATGTGTAAAATATCCCTCTATGCCAAAATGGCTGGCATGCAGAATATAGACCCACAATACAACAACAATATAACACTGAGGTCAAAAACTCTATTTTGATATTAAAGGTGCCTCCTAAACAATTCTTTAGGAACAGCCTCCATACATAATGTAGTATGTGTTCAAAGAGCTTAATTTGGCAGGAAGGATGGTTTGGTTTATTAGTTACATGGTTTAAGACTGACAAATGAAACACCAATATTATCGTAAATGTATTACTGCAAAAGTTATGGTTCACTATGTGATGATAATGTGTGTAATGCATTTACAATACAGTTGTTTTAAAGAGGCGCTTGTGATAGTAGAGTCATACAGAAGCTCATTACCAAGGTCAAATCCCCTCTTGAGAGCAAACCAGCGATGAAAGACTCCTGAACATGATTAAACCAGAACAAGATTACATTTATTTGCTGGAATCATTCTTCTTTTGGATAGTTGTTTTTCTTTATTGCCACATGTGATGGAAACTTTCCAAGTGAAAACTTTTCCCCAGTGCATTCTCCCAGACAGATGCATTAGCTCCATAATCAGTCAATAGGATGCAGTTGTATGCTTTATATTTAAGTTCAAAGATCTCAATGTGTGCTGTCTGCCATTGGAAAGTGTATCGCTGATTCATATATCAGAGTTTAATTTAGAAAATGTCAGTCACCATGGCTGACAGTGTACAAATAACAGGGTGATTGTTGGATAAAGTCTCCTCCCTCCAGTCCTTTGAAATCCCGAGGACAGTCTGCCAGCTTGAGACCTTGTTTTAATGACATCAACCACATAAAAGGACTGGATTTGTTTATCACAGGTCATTTCACATACCATTGATAAGCATGCTTAGGAAATTCCATCTTATCCCTCACATGTTCTTTTTTTGTTCCACTGTGAGATGTTCCCTAAAACACCGTATTTTTTACTTTGTGTTCTGGTTTTAGGCAATATTTTTTAATGTATTATTATAATATTATAATAAACATAACAATAAGTAAAATCTTATTTTATAAAATAAAGATCATACTAAAACAGGCTTAATTCTTACACAGTAATTTTATACCGTTTTTCTCTTTTGGGTCAGTTTTAGACAAATCTGAACATAGTTCTACTGACTTTTGGGGCTTATTTATGATTAGGTCAGCTCCTTGGGACAGTTCTATGACCACCTTTGGAGATCTGCTGCCTCTCAGATTTATAAACGTGGGTACGCCCTTTAACAAATCTGTCAGCAGTGTCTGTGACTTATACTTATGGCTTATACACCAGGAGAGTAGTAGAATGGCTATGAAATTTTTTATGCAATTTTTTTTTTTAAGGACATAAATCTAGCTTTTTCCTGGGGTTGCACTAGCAGTGATTCTATATTAAAGCCACTATTTTTTGAGTGGCATGAAAAGGTCAGTATAACTTTTTTAGCACTAAAAAGTCACAAAAAAGCAATGCACCAATAAATCAAGACAATCCTATGATATATGTCCCTCATCAGGTCTTACACCTTAAAGTGTAACAGTCATTCTGAGAAAAACAAACTAAAAAACATAACTCTGCTCCAGGTGTCCCTGGGAATCATTCCTCAAAGTATTTTGCCTCTCGGTCCTCATTTAGTACCTTTTTTGGCCCATAGCAACCAGGGTTTCCAGCTCTGCCTCCTGTCACCTCATCACAAGCACCTGCTGCCTGACCAATGACATCAGAGCTATCTATCTATTTATTTATCTATCCAACAAAAATAAATCAGCACTGAACCCACTACAGAGCGACATTTACCACAAATAAATGCGGTTGGTCGCTCATGCAAGTGACTGTATGCCCCACTTGTAACGGGGGATATATATTCCCATATTGTGGAGAAAATAGGCATAAAAATACCATATAGTTACATACAAAAAATTACAACTGCTCAAAGGTTCAAAAGAAGCGGCCACACGATGAAAAATAGTTTCGAGACGTCAGTTTCCTAATTAATCTTCCTAGTAGTGACTTAAGGTGAATATTAAAAAGCCATCTAAGGAAAACAGGAAAACAAAGTTAAAATCAAGAAGAAACAAATATTTCTCATAATATATTTCTTCTTGCTATCTTGAGGCTATACATAAGGAAAGCAATGCACTCTCCTATGTAGGTTGATGTATTTTCTAGAGTATAGTATTGAGATTATCATCCACATTAAGACCATGTGGTGCCAAAGTGTTCAATTCATATATCCATTTAAGTTTTCTCTTGCGTAGCATCATCTCTCTATTCCAACCAAGACGTGGGGGGGGGGGGGGTATATGATCTATGAGGGTAATCTCCACATCTCCACAAAATGTCTAGATACTGTAAGGTCTTTTCTTTTTTTGTGGATGGTGTATCTGTGTTGTGTGAATCGGATCTTAAAATCCAATGTAGTTTCACCAACATACGCCAACCCGCATTGGACATTTCAATACATAGATAACATGATCGCTATTGCAATCTAAGTAGTGTTTAATCTTTATTGTCTTCCCATTATGTGTAAAGCTATCACCTTTTATCATATGGGAGCTGTTCACACATGTCCGACATGGGTAACTACCAGTCCGTTTGTTGCCCCAAAGTCCCATCTGTGTCAACGTCTTGAGGGGACCTACATAAGCCCGAAATAGCCTGTCCCTTAGATATCTATCTATCTATCTATCTATCTATCTATCTATCTATCTATCTAGTCATATCTATCTATCTGTCTATCATCTATCTAATATAGTTCTATCTATCTATATATATCCTATCTATATCATATCTATCTATCTATCTATCTATCTATCTATCTATCTATCTATCTATCTATTTATCTATCTATCATCTATCTTGTCATAGCTATCTATCTATTATCTATCTATATTCTATATTCTATCTATCTATGTATATCCTATCTATCTTTCTACATATGTACTGACCTATCTAAGTAAAACTCCACCACAGCACAGGAGGGGACAGCTTGAAGACTTGGAGAGTCTCTCCCGCCATTTCCTGCTGTGGAGTGTGAGGTAATGGGGGGAGGAGAGGCTGCAGTTTCTGTCTGTGTTGATTATTTGCTTATATACAAGTGTAGGGAAGAGACACGTGTAGTTGTTTGGCTACTACATTAGTTAGGGCTTCTCTCTGTACATTACTGCTGCATACCTCCCAACCGTCCCGGATACAGCGTGACAGTCCCGTTTTTCATGGTCTGCCCCGCTGCCCGTCACGGCGAGAGTCATGGCCCGGGACGTCTACTCTATTGCCACGTGATCTCCCCTCTCACACTTTCACTATGAATAGACGGCCTCATTAACATAATCCTAGCACTCGCTAAAGTCCACACCCATCTCCATTAAGGCAATCCCCTGTCCACACCCACCTCCTCCGCTTAGCCAATCCTCTGTTCCCACTTTACAGTCAGTGCAGTCATGCAGACTCCGCCCAGTACACCTTTATCCTCTCCACTTCCGGGAGTAGTGTCACGTGACTGCAGCTCACACTGCTTCCTGTTATGTGCCTGGCAGCGTGCAGCTCACAGCCGGAGTTATCATCAGTAGACACAGCGGGCAGTGCAAGTCTCTACCTGTCTCCTCATGTACCTGCACACTCTACAGGTATAGTCTGAGACTTGGTTATGTCTGGCCCCCTGCCCTGTACTCCTTCTGCCCTCTGTGCCCCCTGCCCTGTACTCCTTCTGCCCTCTGTGCCCCCTGCCCTGTACACCTTCTGCCCTCTGTGCCCCCTGCCCTGTACTCCTTCTGCCCTCTGTGCCCCCTGCCCTGTACTCCTTCTGCCCTCTGTGCCCCCTGCCCTGTACTCCTTCTGCCCTCTGTGCCCCCTGCCCTGTACTCCTTCTGCTCTCTGTGCCCCCTGCCCTGTACACCTTCTGCCCTCTGTGCCCCCTGCCCTGTACTCCTTCTGCCCTCTGTGCCCTCTGCCCTGTACTCCTTCTGCCCTCTGTGCCCTATGCCCTGTACTCCTTCTGCCCTCTGTGCCCCCTGCCCTGTACACCTTCTGCCCTCTGTGCCCCCTGCCCTGTACTCCTTCTGCCCTCTGTGCCCCCTGCCCTGTACTCCTTCTGCCCTCTGTGCCCCCTGCCCTGTACTCCTTCTGCCCTCTGTGCCCTCTGCCCTGTACTCCTTCTGCCCTCTGTGCCCTCTGCCCTGTACTCCTTCTACCCTCTGTGTCCTCTGTCCTGTACTCCTTCTGCCCTCTGTGCCCCCTGCCCTGTACTCCTTCTGCCCCCTGCCCTGTACACCTTCTGCTCTCTGTGCCCCCTGCCCTGTACTCCTTCTGCCCTCTGTGCCCCCTGCCCTGTACTCCTTCTGCCCTCTGTGCCCTCTGCCCTGTACTCCTTCTGCTCTCTGTGCCCCCTGCCCTGTACACCTTCTGCCCTCTGTGCCCCCTGCCCTGTACTCCTTCTGCCCTCTGTGCCCTCTGCCCTGTACTCCTTCTGCCCTCTGTGCCCTCTGCCCTGTACTCCTTCTGCCCTCTGTGCCCCCTGCCCTGTACACCTTCTGCCCTCTGTGCCCCCTGCCCTGTACTCCTTCTGCCCTCTGTGCCCCCTGCCCTGTACTCCTTCTGCCCTCTGTGCCCCCTGCCCTGTACTCCTTCTGCCCTCTGTGCCCTCTGCCCTGTACTCCTTCTGCCCTCTGTGCCCTCTGCCCTGTACTCCTTCTGCCCTCTGCCCTGTACTCCTTCTGCCCTCTGTGCCCCCTGCCCTGTACTCCTTCTGCCCCCTGCCCTGTACACCTTCTGCTCTCTGTGCCCCCTGCCCTGTACTCCTTCTGCCCTCTGTGCCCCCTGCCCTGTACTCCTTCTGCCCTCTGTGCCCCCTGCCCTGTACTCCTTCTGCCCTCTGTGCCCCCTGCCCTGTACTCCTTCTGCCCTCTGTGCCCCCTGCCCTGTACTCCTTCTGCCCTCTGTGCCCCCTGCCCTGTACTCCTTCTGCCCTCTGTGCCCCCTGCCCTGTACTCCTTCTGCCCTCTGTGCCCCCTGCCCTGTACTCCTTCTGCCCTCTGTGCCCCCTGCCCTGTTCTCCTTCTGCCCTCTGTGCCCCCTGCCCTGTAATCCTTCTGCCCTCTGTGCCCCCTGCCCTGTACTCCTTCTGCTCTTTGTGCCCCCTGCCCGTTACTCCTTCTGCTCTTTGTGCCCCCTGCCCTGTACTCCCTCTGCTCTTTGTGCCCCCTGCCCTAGGGCTCTATGGGAACCTGCCCACAAATTAATTTTTTCAAACAGGAGTGAAAGGTTCCCTATGAGGACTTAATTTGCTTTTCAATATGTGAAGTGTATCCATATTGTTTGTTATACTACCACTTTGAGGAGATAATTTAAAGTGGGGAAAAATGTGAAGTAAAGCGCTGTGGAATTTGATGGCGCTATATAAATAAAGATTATTATTGTAAATTGAAGAAAACCTTAAAGAGGGGTTATATGTTGCTGAATTGCAATAGGAGCTATTATATAGGTCCTTTGGGGTTGGCCACACGACGGGTGCATTATACTTTGTGTGGGCCGTTAAGGTCGATATTATACTATGTTTTGGGGGCGGGCAAGGGGTGGGACAGTGGGTGTGGTTTAGGGAAATGGGAGGGGCTTTTGTCCCTCTTTCTGTAGCCCAAAAGTTGGGAGGTATGCTGCTGGAGCAGTGAGACATGAGGTAAATCAGCTGTGAGCAGAGAGGACAGATGGGCGTATCTCTCCCTCCTAGATGGAATGTGCATAGCAACAGCCATACGAGAGATCACTGACATCTAGGGGAAGTCTGCAGAATACAAGAGGAAGGAGCAAGATTTGGGTAACTAATCCAATTGCAAAAGGGCTTAAAATTACCTACCCCACAACATATCAAAAGTTTTGTGAAATGATGGTTACACTTTAAGTTTAGTCACTAGAATTGTGGTCAGGCCAGTACATGTGTGATAAGTATGGTCATCCAAATGTGGTTTCCCCTCCCTATTTATTGTACACCATTGAGGGTAACATGGCAGGAGCTGTAATAGGTGCACTGTAAGTGGTGCATTATTGGGGCATTATTGAATGTAATTGTATAGGGCATTATGGTCAAAATTGGGAACACTCAGCTAACTTGCCATTCAGCCCTCCCATACCTCCCGGCCAATGTCCCATTCATCTTCCTCTTACTCTGTCCCTTCGGCTCATTTTCCACTTTCAAATGGCTTATCCTGTAATACGGTGCATGTGAAGTGAGACAACGGTGGAGACGCAATCCCTCTCCATGGTCTCACTGTGATTCCTCTCCACAGTTTTGCAAGCATCAGAGCAATTTTTTTATTAACTAAAAGTTACAATACTTGTCTATATAACTTTGAAAAACAACTCTCCAAGCAATGCTTTCAAATTACCATGTAACGAAGACACCAACCATTTTTTGATGGGATAAATTCACTTTTACTGTGCCCCATGTGACTTTAGCCAATTTATTTCCAAAGATGTAAACAGCTGGTCTCTTTTTTTCTGTCACATACATATTGTAGTTGTAAATACTGGAAAAAAAAGACAAAGATTTTTTTTTTCTCTTTGTAAAACCTCTTACTGTACTACTGATGGACTGGAAAAGCCCTAATAATATGTTAACAACTTTTATTATAGTCAGTGCCTTTGCAATTCTGAGATATTTATTTTGGCAATAATTTGCATTTGTAATACCCAGTATGCTTTGCAAGTTGAATGTTTTAGTTTTATGGGATCCAAACTATAATAGGGCAAGTTGCTTGTTCTACTTATTGTTCAAGATATTTTTAGTTTGGTTTATGACTCACCAAAATATGAGCTGTTAAAATAGTTTGGCCCAAAATGTTTTTATGATATTAAAATGTAGATGAAATACATATTTCATGTGTATATATATATATATATATACTGTGAAATTTTTCTCATGTTCTAGAAGTAGATGTTTCGATAGACTGTGTTTTAAATACCCTATTTTTGTTTTATGTCTGTGGTTGTTCATTCGAACTCTAAGTGTCTGAACGGTGCGCCCCACATATTGCAGACCACAACTACAATTTATCAGATATATAACGAAGTCAGAGGCACATGATAGATCTAGCTTTATATTGAAGACCTCTCCTGTAGTATTTGATGAAAAGGTGGTGGTTCCGTCTTGAATTATATCACAGCACATACATTTTTTGTGCCTACATTTTTTGGTGCCAGGTGTTAATTGTTTTTTAGTATTTTCTGTTATGACTTTTCGTAATCTGCTGGGGGCAATTATATTTTTTACAGTTGTTGCTTCTCTAAACATTATTTTAGCATGTTGGGGTATCAGATCTTTTAAGTAGGGGTCTTTTAGGAGTATCCCCCAATGTTTATTCAAAACCTTCCTTATTTGATTGCTCCCCTTGTCGAAGGTTGTAAGAAAATTGGCTGAAAATGATTGCGATGTTTCTTTGTTTTTCGATTTTGGTATCAGACAATCTTTTTGTGTACGTTTCAGGTTCCTGGCATAGGCTTCGTTTATTATAGGTGTCGGGTAATTTTTTTCCCTGAATTTCTCTTTTAGATTTTCTGATTGTTTTGTGTAGTCTGCAGTGTGTGTACAGTTTTTCCTTATACGGTGAAACTGGCTGAATGGAATATTTTTTAGCCATGTTTGGTAGTGGCTACTTTTATAATCCAAAAAACTGTTACTATCAACTTTCTTAAAATGGGTTTTGGTTATAATGTTTTCCTTGTTATGAGTTATTTCCAGATCCAGAAAAATTGCTGTATTTTTATTAAAATTTTCTGTAAATGTGATACCCCATGAGTTTGCATTTAGCTGATTTATAAATGATCTGGCTTCTTCTTTCGTTCCATTCCATACAAAGAACAAATCGTCTATGTATCTTTTATAATAGACGACGTTCCTTGTCCATTGAGTCGTGCAATAGATATATTGGTCCTCGAACCGCCCCATAATTAAATTTGCATAGCTTGGGGCGGCTCGAGTCCCCATGGCCGTACCGCATTTTTGTAAATAGAGTTGGTCTTCAAATTGGAAGTAGTTGTGTTCAAGTTCAAATTGTAAAGACGGAACCACCACCTTTTCATCAAATACTACAGGAGAGGTCTTCAATATAAAGCAAGATCTATCATGTGCCTCTGACTTCGTTATATATCTGATAAATTGTAGTTGTGTTCTGCAATCTGTGGGGCGCACCGTTCAGACACTTAGAGTTCGAATGAACGGCCACAGACATAAAACAAAAATAGGGTATTTAAAACACAGCCTATCGAAACATCTACTTCTAGAACATGAGAAAAATTTCGGAACCATCACAGTAACCCCGATTGAACAAATTTCGATCGACGCTAAGAATAGAGCAAAAACCCTAAATAGGAGAGAGTCCTATTGGATATTTAAGCTCAGCACCCTTCACCCCTTAGGTCTAAATGAGGTGATCGAATCGGTTTAATAACTCAATAAGTTAGTACACCACCATCATAGGGAAAATACACTTACCTTAAAGCATTACTGCCCATCCGCGGAGGTCCAGTGGCTTTTTGATCTCTCTCGGCTTCCGTAGCCGACGCGAACTCACTAATAGCGTTGTGTATCACCATGGCTACAGGCTAAAGTATAGCCTAGACTCCCGGAGCTGGAATTAACTCGAATAAAACCTTCACTTGGGGTCACCTCTCCACCAATATGAGGCTTTTCAAGGTAAAATCTGACTATTCCTCAGTACCCATTTTCGAACAATCAGCCCATCACCCGCCACACATTGAATAAAAAAATTTATTTGAATCAATTCATTCTATTAATATATGGAGATTTAATGTTTTTAATGTTTATTATATATATAAGATAGTATGAGTTTTTATTGTAAAACAGATATTTATGTTTTTTAACGGCCCCGGTTATACCTTGAACCGGAAGCATATGCAGATACCGAAAGTCCCTATTTCCGGTATCTTGTTATATATGCAACAGTAGATCATGTAATTTCTTATATACTGCCTGAAGAAGGTCCGAGTACCGGACCGAAACGCGTCACAACAGAGCATTTTATGTTTATTACTTTTTAACAATAAATATTCGCTGATAGTAAAATATCGGGTGTCCAGAAGATCCTTGAGCGCTCGAATCCGCGTGATTGTGGAAACATCAGGTTGCTATCTACATATGATATACATTTGTGTTTTAAAAATTAAATTAAATGTGATAAGTGTACAAAGGTGTTCAGGAGAACTTGATGGTAGAAGACGGAGGGAGGCTTGTGAAGTGTTGGGGTGGTGGGGGAGCAGTTAAATAAGTATAATTTGTTTTATTTATTTGAAAACATTCTTACTCTTTTTTAAATATGTTTTACTTTGCAAAATAATAAACCTAAAGTGGCCACAACATTAACCCCTTTAGCCACCATGACGATCCCCAACATCACGGGCAGCAGTGCATAAAGATACCATGACGATTGGAACGTCATGACTTCTGTCTGTAATCCTGACAAAACTCAGGGTAACAGGATCAAAGGTCCATAGAGCCAAGGCTCTAAGCAGCAGTCAAGGCTCTAAGCAGCAGCAGTCAGGGGAGCAATAGAAGCCCCTTCCCACCTCAAGCAATTGCTGTGATTGGTCATTTAGTACAGACAGACAAATCACAGCAAAAAGAAGGATTTCCCCATCAGAACTTCCACTATCAGTGCCTGATCTCCTCATTCTCCTTCATAGAAAAGGAGATCAAATGCCTACATTGACCCTCCACACCATAAATCACACCACACCCTTTCACTGCCCAGCTGCATACCTCTCCCCTCTGTGCTCTCCTCTCCATTTGATTTCAATTTGAAGAAAACCTAAAGGGTTAATAAAGGTCCTAAAAGCCGTTTTGAATAATTTAAGGGGTGTGGTTTTTAAATTTGTGTAATTTGTGTGTATTGTTTAGGTCCATTAAAATCAAAGTTTAAAAAATAGCAAATTTTTAAAAATCTTTGCAATTTTTCAGTTTTTTTCATAAATATATTTAAAAATACATCACTCAGCTACCTCTCTAACTAACATGAAGTACAATGTGTCACAAAAAAAAATCTCAAAATCAACTTGGTATATTAAAGTGTTCCAAATATTGTGCTCAATTTTAACTGATGCATTTCAGATTTGAAAAATCTGGCTGTGTCTATAAGGTCAAAATAGGCTTCTAAGTTCTTAAGGGGTTCATATTAGTATTATTATTTAGGTGATGTTTGTAAAAGAGCATTTTATAAGGAGGAAATGGGAATGTAGAAAAAATATTAGGGACATAGTTGCACTTGACACATAAATGCTAAAATTTGAAAACGAAAACAAAAAAATCTAAAAATGCTGTAAAAATAAAAAAAATGTAAATGTACATGCAAAATAAACTGCACAGATTCTGGGAGACCATTCATTTTCTATGAGAGATTTCATGATGCTGAACACTCAAGTCTCAATTTTTAGTAGAAGGATAAGTCAACTCCATGTTCAATATTTCTGTAAATGTATATTTTTTAATTGCCTATTCTTACATCTATTTTCTAGTGGAGTCATCCTATTAGCAGTATGTGCTTTGTTTATATCACAGTTATACAAACAGGCTGGATTGTGAGTCTGACAAAATGTAGGCCCCAATAGAGTTCTAGAAGGAAATATAAAACACTTGTTTAATATAAACTAGAAACAGAAGACATCTCTGAAGACACCTTGTATGTATTTTCTTCTTGTTTAGAGTACTTATCTGTTGAAAGCTGGATGTTACAGTAGACTTGGCAATGATTTTAGCTGAGAGACGACCACCATGCTAGTATTTCCTTTTTCTCACATAAAAGTTCAAGATAAGAAGTTACTTTTTTCTTTGTCCATTAACTTTTTTTCTTATACATACTTGTTTTTTAAATATTAAGAAACTCATTAAAACAAAAAACAATCTTAGAGTACAGTAAGGGAGACATGTGCTGTGCCCCAAATACTGAGAGGTACCACTTACTAAATTCAGTATGTTGAGCGCTTGGTGTGATGATATAATATAAGTATTTAGACCATGTATTCAATGGTCTAGTTAATTCACCTTTAAGGCCCTTTTCAAGGGCATTTTTCACATGAATTGCACTCTGACCAATGTAATCAATGGGCTCTTTCAGACTTGCTTTTTTTGTCACGCACACATACACTTTTTTTTAACTCGCGTTTAAATCTCAGCATGCTCTACTTTTGCAAGTCACGTGCATGAAAACGCACCATACAAGTCTATGGGATGTATCAAAAACTGTTTGTACTCTGAGACACATGCATGCAAGGGAAATGTGTTTTTCACTGATCAACTGCCATTGAAAAGATAGAGCTCAGTCCTGAGTGTTTTTCACGTGCGTTATCTGCTCATGAAAAACGCATTGAAATTTCTATGTGAAAAAATGAAACACTGAACAAACTCTGACTGAAAACTGATTGAACCCTGATCAGACTGACGTGATCTGCAACGCAAGTGTGAAAGGGGCCTAACAGTAATAACAGTGTCTAGTATTATGCAACAAGGTTTCCATGGCAGGAATTGGGGATTTTCTGACATGGCTCAGCTATGTGGACAGCCATTTTCAGGTCTCTCCAGAGATGTTTTATTGCATTCAGGTCAATGCTCTGAAAACTCAACAATGCTCACAGAGTTATCCTCATGCCACTGCCTTGTTGTCTTGGCTGTGTTCTTAGAGTGATTCTCTTGTTGGAAGGTGAACATCTAGACAAGGGCACTCTATAACATGTGTGCATCATCAAACATTCAATCTCTAAGTCATTCCTCCCCACTGCGATCAGGCTGTTAACAAACAAAGCCCAAGCAGAAGTAAATTGTGCCCCCCCCCCACCTAACCAGTCCCTGCAGGTCCCATCCACAGACTGAATATCAAACTGCCGATCATCGCTTGTCTTTTTTTTCTTCACTTTTTATCTCCTTTTTTCTTTTTTTTCATTTATCTCTAATATTTTTGTTGTCATTGTTTGTACTGCACTCTCTGTACTCTCCCAGGTGCTGAATTTCCCTACTGTGGGACTAATAAAGGATTATCTTCCTTGTGTTGTGTTAGTAACAATTTGGTCCTGCCCAGGGGGAGGTCCGGATGTGCAGGGTCCTCAGACAGCCCTGGGCCACCACAGGAAGGATTGGATCCCCACAATAAACTCCCTGGGGAGTCCGATCCACAAGGGGAGCTTGCAGAATCCCATTGTATACAGCCAACATCTGAGGCGTTTGATGTAATAGTAATACATGATGCGGCTACTCAGCTCGACTCAAAAGTCGCGAAGGGGTTAATTTAGGAAAAGGTTGCATCTTAACACAAAGAACATACTTGCTAGATCCTAGGAAAGGGTAAAAGTATCCCTCAAGCACAATCCGGACTATTGTAACCACTGTATATTTTATTTGTTTTTCATTTCTTAAAATTGCCTATATTTTTGTGTAGATTGTAGATTTCTTATCATATGCAAGCAACATATGTTTATATTCATTTGAGGTCTCATTTACACCTTTATTTGGTTAAAGCTGTTACCAGATGCTACTGGAAAGTGCTATTTTTCAATTACATATTACAAATAGATGTTTCTGCAACTTTTAAGCACCACTGTTACCACTGGTAAAATAACAAAGCAACGTACTAAAATTTAGATATGTATTTCCTAAAGCACTTTTTGTGAGAAAATGATGGTGTCACTCAGTCCAGAGTTTATGTCATATAAAGTTGATGTCATATAAAGTTGATGTCATATAAAGTGTTTTAAATTGCTTTTTTTAATTTTGACTCCGAAACATAGAAAAGTTTGGGTAACATCACAGCATAAGATCCAAACCTATAAAGAAATGTATAATCATGAGGTAAGGTATATTCACATCTGCCCAGTGAAAGATTTCATGAGAAACATACTGATTTTTTTGTTGCTGCAAATATTAACACTATTAACTCTGAACATTTGTATAGATGATCCAAAGAAAAGCAATACTTGCCAGACAGCTTCACTTAAATAAAGGATCTTAGATGATCAATGTGGCTGACCAAGAAAAGAATAAAGTGACCGTCCATATTATCCATATCTTGATGGACAAAATTGGGTCCAATAGAAGGAGAGGAAATAAAATAAAAAATCTCATACTAGTATGTCTCTCCTCCATTATTTTCCTAAACTTGGCTGGACTGGATCAGAGCAAAAAAAGGTAAATTCCCATTCTAGTTTCATTCTAGTGTGTCAGAGTGGGTCACGTCCCCTGCATGAGCTGTAAATGGTACCATAGATTCATTACACTGTATACATTACACATGATAAACTGGAAGATTATTTAACAAACTATCCAACATGATATTGTATTGTCACACAGTCTTTATAGTATTTGTGTCTATTTGGCCCTCTGAGTGATTGTGTTGTGGCTCAGAGCCTGTCAACAATTTTGCTGTCAATATTGCATCAACCCCTTAATGACTTGGCCATTTTGCACCTTCCTGACACGGCCCTTTTTTTAAAATCTGACATGTGTCACTTTAAGTGGTTATAACTTTGGAACGCTTTAACATATCCAGTGGATTTTGAGATTTTTTTTTTGTGACACATTTTACTTCATCTTGGTTGAGAAATTTAAGCAATATGTTTTGTATTTATTTATGAAATAAACGCAAATTTGGTGAAAATTTTGTGAAAAACTATGTTTTCCAAATTCCAAATGTTCTACTTTTTGGAAAGTTGGTCATATCACCAAAATAACTTGATAACTAACATTACCCATATGTCTGCTTTAACTTGGCATCATTTTTCAATAGTCCTTTCCTTTTTTTAGGATGTTAGGACACTTATAACTTTAGGTGTGATTTTTTTTCCGATTTTCACGAAAATCGCCAAAATCCAATTTAGTTAGAAGTGACTTTATAAGGCCCACATGACAGAAAACCCCCACAAATGACACCATTTTAGAAACTGCGCCCCTCAAAATATTCAAAACAAGCTTTGGGAACCCTATGAAAAATAAATGAAAGGGAAATTACAGAAATGTAATTTTATCTTACAATATATTCATTGAACACTGAAATGTACACCTTCACAATGGGTTAAAAAGGAAAATGCATTTTCACCTTCACAATGGGTTAAAAAGGAAAATGCATTTTACTCCTAATTTTTGTAAGCAACAAGGAATAAAAGATGAAATAACCCCACAAATGTGTAAAACTATTTCTCCTGAGTGTGGAAGTACCCCACATGTGCAGATAAAATGTTGTATGTGTGCACAGTGGAGCAAAAGAGGGATGTTTGCCTTTTTGAAACCAAATTTGACAGAAATCCTTCAGATGTGGCAGTATGCATTTGGAGAACCCTAGTGGTGCCAAAACAAAAGGGAACCCGAAAAGTGACTCTAATTGTTTAATGCACACCCATTGGGAAATTACATGTGGTGAAATGAACACTTTGAACATACAGGTAGTTTCCAAATATGATGTGCAATGGAGTCCAAGATGGAAATTTCAATTATTTCTGGAAAGTTCAGTGCCCATTATGTGACGCCCATTATGTGGTGCCCATTATGTGATGCCCGTTATGTGGTGGCCATTATGTGACGCCCAATTTGTGCCACTGTGAAATGTCAGCTCCCTGATTAGGAAGCCATGTTTCCTGATGTGAGAAGACCCTACACACCTAAATGCTAGCCAGAAAATTCAGCAGGGCTCCGGAATGATGAAGCACTTGAAATATAAATAAATAAACAATAATAATAATAATAAAGAAAGAAAGAACTTGGAGAATTATAAAGGATCTGCTAACAAATCCAGAGTCTTGGAGGGGAAATAGAAAACCTAAATAAAAAAAATAAAACCCACAAGTGACCCTAGTTTGCAAACTACATCCCGCAATGAAATAATCAAAGGGTATGGTGATCAATTTGACCTTACAGTTGTTACAATAATTCCTTTTACCTAAATGAATTCACAAAGGTAGGACATGAATTATGAATGCGTTGCGAATAAGGAGGCGGAATATATCAGGGGACCAACTAAAATTTTGTCACTCTGGAGTTGTCGCAGGTCTCTTAGTAGTATATAGTGTCCATCCTAACTCCTCTTTTGGAACAGACTCTTTTCTGAGTCCTTCCTTTATAAGCAGCGGAATTCACTGGGAAATTGCTGTCCTGACAAAACCGGGGGCATCTAATTCAGAGGTATTGGGGCCCTGTGCTTCTTGTCCAAATATTAGTTTCCTAATATCTGCCTCTTGAAAATGGAGAAATGATACAACATGACCTGCACATTGGAACAGCCCGAAAGAGTTATATAGCATCATCTGTACAGTGTATACGGCCAGTGCTTTTGTACCATATCTTCATTTTCCATAGGGTGCTGTCCAGTGTCAGGAATGGGAACACTGGGATAAAAGTTATCCACATACAAATGGTAACCCTCATCCAGCAGTGGGTGAACAGATAGGTCAATCGGAGCTCTCTGAGAGATGGCATGATGCCACCAGACATGGCTCCTACCACTAATGGTAACAATTATTGGCGAGTGTTGCTCTTTTTCACCCCAGCAATGCCCATTGTGATGAATATTGCTGCTATTGGCTGGCCCAGATCGACCAGCCAATAGCTGCGAACATGGACAGAGGTGGGCAGCGAAACCCCTCTAGATCGCATACAGCTTACACAGTTCAATACAGATCCCCACAATGTACTGAGGAGACCCAACCAGGTTGAAACAGTGCTGTCTACAGTTTGGAATGTGTTCCTTCTGGAATAGATATACTTGTTTGGCTAAATCCCACATCATGTGATTAGGTTTCCTGTAAGTCATGCTTGGTGTTAAGGGGGCTGCCTTTTGAGGTAGCAAAAAGAGGCATTGTTTTCATTTTCCCGAGTTGGAAAACATATTAGCATATTATAATGCTTAGTAGGATGAATTTCCCATTATCTAAGATGAAAGGAATTAATCTATGTAAAGATGTCAATGAAGGTTCACAATGTAACATTGCTGGAATAACACAGTGTATCTTCATATGGTCAAATATTTTACTCTGTTTTTCCTACTTTTTTTTTCTGCCCATCTAAATTTGTCAGTGAAATTTGAGGAGACATTTTGATGTTTCTCATCTAAAGACTGCAGGTGGTAGCATACAATCACCTTATAAAATTGATCCATGTAATCCAAAGATTTACTTGCACCATTTACTCCATAAGAAGCGTAAATTCTCGTTGTGTTTTTATGTGACTTTTATACTCAGAAAGAAAGGTCACTTTAATAAAAATCTGTTTATTCAGAAAGATCATATCAAACCTTATTTATCTTGTAAAGAAAAGAAAATATTCTTGGTTTTAAGGTGCTGAGATGAAATACAGAGGTTGTTTGAATAATAGGCATGAAGAGAACAGCATTGATTGAAGCTCAGGCGGTCTAAGAGTCAATATCTCGCTGTGATCCCGTTTCTATTACACAACTTCTGTGTACCATTCTTCTTCATCTCTCAGAACTCAGGGAAAGATTTGGATTTACCAGGCTGAAGTTGGCCTTGTTGTTTGCAGTCTAGAGATCTCTTAATTTCTGTCTCTTGGCTACCCTTTTCGTAATAAATGTAGGCTTGGCCCATAATTTGAACCAGATGAGCGTCTTTTTAGGTAAAGATGCCGTCTTTTTCTACTATTTCAGCTCATATTGTTCCTACTCTTTCTAATCTTTCACATCTGCCAAAAATCCATCTTATCTTTGCATGATGTGAAGTTTCCATTAACAGCTATTAAGGTAGCAGGGGTCAGGTGCCCAGTGTCAAAAAAGTAAATGAGAGACTGAGAATAACAGACTACTAAGAACAATTCACTCACAATGTAAAATTGGCCGATGACCAAAACTATTCTACAAAAAAAGGGGCCTAGTTTTATTACCATGAGAACATTTTTGGATCAGAATCATGGATATAGAATCAATGAAAATGCAGCCAATAACATATAGATCTATAGGAGGTCTAAAAATAGTGCAATTGTTCCAACTGTTAAGTGTATCCATCTGAGTGATATTTTTCTTATCTGCTAAGCTAACCTGTACATATTGCAATGCTTCTAGTTACCATATTGGCAGCACTGTAGGTGATATATTGGCAGCGTGGTCCTGGATTACGAGACAGTACTTGGAGAGAGGACTAGAAATATAAAAGACAAAAAATAAACACAACTACATATGGTTAAAACTTTTTGGCAAAGTATAGCTGCATAAAAAGTATGTATGTATTTCAATGTAGTACATCATGTTTGATTAACTTTGTAACAATAAAAAATGTAGATTTTCCTACATGAAAGCAGGATCCAATCCATATTCATAAGCAGCTGAGAGCAACTTGCTGTGGACATAATGTCATTGTTTATTACCTGTCATTGTAGGGTGCTTGTCATTGAGAATAAACTTTTGACTTTCATTAGCCTTATTGACAAGGTCACATCTGAAAGCGGACCCTGCTGATCTTAAAATTTGTAGCACAAAAACGGTTATGATGAATGATCGTGTTGATAATGCTGCGGTTTCATGACGTAAAATGTTTCATTAATACTGACAATGAAGCTTTTTACGGGCTGATGGCTGCTGCTTTGTTTTCAGTCCACAATAGTCTTCTTTTTAAAGAATGTTTGCACCTCAAAGAAGTGTCCAGTATATATAAAATAAGCTGCACAATTAAATATTGGAATTTGATATTGCTGTTAACACATATACTGTTGTATAAGACATTGTTGTCATTTGTTCACTTTGGGGCACTTGGGGTATTTATTAGGGCCTGTATGTCAGTTTTTTGGCATACAAGACAGTAGTGTGCTACTTAAGCTCCGAGTACAGTAAGTCGGTCTTAATACATATTATCCAAAAAGTAATGGTGGAGAAAAAGAAGCAATACTGTCACATGATTACCCAAGAGATAGGATACAATTATTGCATAATGTATGAAGTTATATTACCGTCTTGTGAAGGGTCTGAATAGACCATCTAAGAGGTAGAAGGAGGAACCCCATGCGTTCCGTCTGACAAACAGGCTTCCTCAGGGGATACCACATCCACACTTTGTCTACACACATAATATTTCCCATCGGATCCGAATATATTAAACCTGTTTTCATCATTAAAATGAACTGTGGTCCACTTCTCTTCTGTACAAAAAACATGTTCCCCTGAAAAAAGTGAGTTTAGCCTTTTAATTCTTCCTGCAAATAAAAGGTTAGGTACTACTGAGTAGGCATTCAGTCCAAATGCTCTTAAACATCAAGACACTGTATGATGAGACAGATCCTGTCAGTGCTGAACTGTCAAGCAATTCTAGCTGCAGTGTTAAAATGACTACTTATGGATATTATCGACATCCTGTCCTCTCTTGCATTTGTCTTTTGAGCGAGATAAGCCTTTTTATGCTATTTCAATGAGTTTGCGATGTTGTAAAGATGCAATATTCTAGAAATCATAGACTTATAAAGGCCAACTTCTCTTGGCATGGATGATATGCTCACCCCTCTGGACGTCACCTGGACAACCTGGAAGCCTATATTTTGGGTGTATTAATTTGCATGACAGGTTCTCTTTAAACCAACCCACATGAAAATTACTAATAGCATTTAGTCATCAGGCTCTTTCAAGCCTAGTAAGTAGGTGGTTAAGGAAAAACTTGATATGTGCAACTCATTATCTTGCAACAGATTAAGATAAAAGATTAGGATTTGGCATTGTAATACTAAGAGAAAAAAATAAAAGGAGAGAAAAGGTGCTCATAGGGCAAATACCCATTGGTTGTAGTGAGCAAAGCTGGTCTGTGCATACTCTCACCAATTGCATAGCCACTGTAGAGACTTAAAAAGATGTGATGTGCACTGCTGCAGTTCTCATTCTGTCACCTCAGAGAAAGCTGATAGAAAAAGCTAGGTAGAAAAAAATCGGAGTATCCTCACTGAACTGTTGCACCAGAAAGGACCCATTGGGATAAATGATCACAAAGAATTTATTGGATTCGGTCAAGCAAAGTATGCATTTCAGGATCGAACTGCTCCCTTCATCAGGTTCTTAAAACTCGTGATTTTAGTGGGTGAGATGCTCCGAGAGTGGGAAATAGAGAGACAGGCTCACTAGGCACCACTGTCGGGGTAATGAATACTAATTGCGGTCACGGCATGGCATAGATTTCTTGTGGGTGTACATGTGAGCACAGATTAGGGCAATTGTGTGCTGGAACTACTAAGAGGACAGAACTTCTGCTGGTGTTTTGCTTCAATGGGGGTCGAGGGAATATTAAGACTCGCACAACATGCACTAATATTAATAAATAATCCACAAAATTTCAACGTTCATGCCTTTCATACTTCTTTTTGTTTTTCTAAATTAGTTTTTCTAATTTTTCTCTTCTCAAAAAATACTGTAGTTACATCATGCTTCACGGTTTCATATTGTTCGCTTTAAGACCAGTTGTAAAAAACATGCAATTATTGCCTATTGAATAAATTATATTTTTTATTTATTGAATAAATTAGAATTGCTTAAAACTTGATACAAATGCATGCATATTCATGCATAATCATATCAGTCTGTCCAAATTTTGGATGATAGAACTATTTTTATAAATTTTTTTGATTGTGTGCTTCTCCGAGCTTCAGAGTGCTAGTTCCATGTAACTCATCAACTCCAGAACAGTCTTCCGAGGTGACAGAAAAGCATTTTAATCCCTACTGGCATCAACCATGTGCTACATCAACATGTGCTACATCTGTTAAACACTCACATTGGGATTTATCAAGCAGTGTTTCCAAACAGAGCTTTTACATCATGCAATGCTGGCAGAAGAATTGAATCACTGATATCTTGACTTCCCCCTGTGATGCACACCATTTCTCTCTGATTTATCATCTCTTGCCGTTATTTTCTTTTCATGGCCATATGAATCCAGGTTGTCCGTCTCACCATTGGTGGTGGTCAACTTACATTCTTAAGTCATTTACTTATTCTTTGTTCAAATAAATTCTTTAGACTTAATATTTTGAGCATGTGATTGTGCAGTTGTTTCCCAGCTTGTGGTAGGAAAAAAGAACGTGGCACCAGAAAATATCTGAAAATTATTATTTTTCATGAACTCATGTAGAAAGGATTTTATATTTGTGTGTCTCAAATGTGATGAAGACGTGTTGTTTGTCTTAGTTACCTTTTTATCACATTGAATGCATTAACAGAAAGACTTGTATAAAGTAGATATATGATGTTCTGCTACTACAAGTAAAATGTACAGTTTCAGTATTTATATATATATATAGATACTATTATGATATAATATACAATTATTACATAACATTATTATCATAAAATACTATATACCATATATACTTGAGTATAAGTCAACCCGAGTATAAGCTGAGGTACCTAATTTTAACACAAAAAACTGGGAAAAACCTATGGACTTGAGTATAAGCCGAGGGTGGGAAATGTATAGATCACAGTCAGTATATAGCTAGTCAGTCCCCTTTCCCCCTAATATAAACCCATCCAGTAGCCCATGCCTCCAGTATATAGCCAGTAGACCCCTGTCCTCAGTATATAGCCTAGCAGCCCCCTGTGCCCAGTATACAGCTGTCAGCCCCCTTTCCCCAGTAAATAGCCTGGCAGCCCTTCTGTCCCCAGTATATAGCCTGGCAGCCCCCCTGTCTCCAGTATATAGCCTGGCAGCTCCCTGGCCCCAGTATATAGGCTGGTATCTCCCTGGCCACAGTATATAGCCTGGCAGCCTGCTTGCCCCAGTATATAGCCTGGCAGCTCCCTGGCCCCAGTATATAGCCTAGCAGCCCCCTGTCCCCAGTATATAGCCTGGCAGCCCCCTCGCCAAAGATAGAAGAGGACCTGCAGTGTTTGTTTTTTTATAGACTCAAATATAAGCTGAATTAGGTTTTTTTAGCCCATGTTTTGACTAGTTTGGCAAAAAGGGCATGTGCTGTGCACCAATAGTGATGACCGAAAGAATTTTGTCCCAGTTTTTGGCAAAAAATAAGCCAACTATTAAGAGGTACAAAGTACGACGAGATAGTCTTATACTTCACCATATTTATCATCCAGCATCAAACTCTTATGTGAATCTTGTGCAGCATAACTCTACACTGTCTAACCTTATGAAACTTTTCATAAATCCCCAATATGTATAAAGCTTTGTCACCAGGATAAGAAGGCACCAAGACTGATGGTCTATCCAACCCCTATATTACATGCCAAATTAATTTGTCTTTTATGACGTGATTTACATGTACCACATTTGTACTATTTCATTAAAAACATATGTAACAGTTGTGGCACTTAGGTAGCAGTGCCAGGCTGAACTTTTTTCTATTTTAAAATTTCTTATCTATGTTTTGTATTATCTGTTTTCTTTGTTACTACTAAAGTTCACTTAAAAAAGGCTCAGCAATTCTGCACCAATGATGTATGTATGTCAAAAATGGATACCAACAGTTCCAAAATGAATAGGAAACACAACAAGTAAATATGTTGTGCATCTAAATAACTTTAATTCTATCAATGGATTAGGCTCCATAATGACAAAATATAGTACTTGGCAAGCAATTCTCTAATTGGCTGCCAGAAATGCTCACTAGGTTCTGAGACACCACCCTGTAATTGAATGTTACTTGGGGTTTTATTGCTTCCTTAAAAAGAAAAAAGAAAAAAACAAAGAACTAAATAATTGTATGTTTCGGCCTTACAGTTTTATTGTATTTTGCTTTATTTTGCAAGAAAGTACTTTAATTCTCCTGCAGAACATTGTCAGCCAGGCTGTATTTAAATCTGAAAGACATGCATTCTTCCTGACAGATCCAAACTCATTAACAAATGTATCCATGCCTACAAAACACCATATATAGACACAGAACACCCTGACAACGTTATTCACATCTGGAGTAGATTTTCAATGGTTGCAAAGGGCAGAAATACACAATGAATAATCTCAACTTTTTAAAGCATACAGCTGTGTATTGTGGTGGTATTTGAAACAACTCATCTTTGAAACTACCTTGTTGTAAGGTCCCATTCAGTGCATAAAGGGATAAAAAGCCACAGGAGGAAACAACAGTGTCATCCATGTAGAAAAGTAATAATTGAGGCCACTCAATTTCCCATTTCAGCAAATAAATCATTTGAATTATGAAAAGTTTTCCAATTTTCCAATATACTTTCTGTATCAATTCCTAATGGTTTTCTAGATATCTGCTTATTGTCCTGCTATAGAAAGCTTCATTGTTTACTTCCAGTGGACAGAAATCTGACCATGGTCACACAGATGCACGGCTCGTTATATCACACAGCTCTGATTATTTTCTGTGATATAATGAGCCGTGCACCTACGTGACCATGGTCAGATTTCTGTCAGCTGGAAGTAAACAATGAAACTTTCTACAGAATGACAGCAGAAAACCGTGAGGAATTGCTACGGAAAGTATATTGGAAAATTGTTCACTTATTTTTATCACACAAACAACAGGATTAATTAGCTGAAATGGGAATACCCCTTTAAGACGCATGTAGACACATTTTGTATAGTGTTACTTTTACAAAGTAGTGTAGGTACAGTAAAGGCTAATTATTTGCCACATGTGTTTATATCACACATATTTCTAAAAAAATTATTGAGGTTCTAAAACATTATAAAATGCCAAAAATACATACAAAACCATCAGAAAATGAATTTTTATGCTACTTTGTCACCGATCAACATCAAATGTTACCAGCAAGTGTGGCCCTATTCACAGGATAGCAGCTCATAGGTACCAGACAATATCAATGTTCGTACATCTCCTCCTTATTAGCACTAATATTTCCCTTTTTATCTCTTCTTGCATGATGACGCAACATTATGGTGGAATTTATTAAATCCTTCCCCTATAGCAGTGGTGGCGAACCTATGGCACTAGTGCCAGAGGCGGCACTCGGAGCCCTCTTTGTGGGCACCCAGGCCATCACCCCAGCAACAAGTTCACCAGACAGCACTCAAAGAATCTTCCTGCAGAATTTTCCTACAATGAAAAGGGAATCTGCCCTCCTCCTTTCAACTGCGTTGGAGTCTTTAGGAGGCTGAACGATTGAACGTTGTCAAAGAACGAGGAGAAATAAATTACTGCTTAACTTGCTGTGCTGGCACTTTGCAATAAATAAGTGGCATTTGGTTGAAGTTTGGGCACTCGGGCTCTAAAAGGTTCGCCATCACTGCCCTATAGAATAAGACATGTTATTTACTTTCCCAATGCCTCCATCTCTATGGCTGACTACCTCACAGCTAACCACTACAGATGGTCTTGTTAGAATACTGTGTAACCTGCAAGGCAAAATCAAAGTTAAAAGATAATATTTACAGTATAAATTATACATTTATATCATTTAAATGTGTTTAGATACTGCATCTGGAGATGTATTCAGAATTAATAGCACAACATTAAATAGAAAACCTTATGAATGGTACAAAAAAGTTATACAATAATTAAGCAATTGCATAAAATGTGCCTGGCCTCAAGTCTAAATTCTCACCAGACTTAAAAAGCTTAGTTTTTTTTCTTCCAGACAGCAGTATTTAGAGATGTTATCTATCAACAACCAATGTGGTCCATCTTGAATTAATTGTTTGAAACATCTTTAAAATCTTGCCATCTGCTTGTCTTACCTAGAGAAATAAAACAGTGCTTACTGTATCTGAATCATTGCGATGCATCTTAGAAGTTTATTTATAAAATGACAATTCAGAAGTGAATGGAACATTTACAGATGATAATTCCAAAGCTATGAGAAGTAATCCACTGAAATGACTCTTCTATTTATGGAAAAAGACCTGAAACATCTGTAAAGTCAATGGTCCTTAAATATGGATGAAGATGTGTCTGTTAGGTGCATGAGAAGTGCTTTCAATGTGTGTTTATTGTTTCAACAAATTTTCAACTGTCATATATGGATTTTATGATACTTTTTTCAAATTTATTGAGTATTTAAAGCTAAAATAAATCTAAGTGGATCTACTTCTTTCCCACAAAGAGTGCCAAGTCTATCTATGGACAGTTTCTGTTATTGTACTGTGTTTCAGCCCCTTTACTTGCATGAGAATAAGTTGAGAAACCTATAATATAAAAATGCACTTTAAACATGTGGAGTTTGGATAAAGTGAATAATTTTGATTTTGGATTTTGAAAGTTGATGTACAAGACAATCCAATGTAGTATTTACTTTGACGTTTCGGTCATAGCAGACCTTTATCAGACATGGATTTCCTACAATACAAAGTAATGTGGACTCAGGTGGGAATACCCACCAGTTTCACGGGTGCCCCTGCGATCCACATCTCGGATCACAGGTGCACCCTTTCCCTTCTCAAGGGTGGTGACCATTCCCGACTCCACTTACCTCTCCACGTTCCTGATCCTGTCCGGCTTCCCAGCACCACTGATTGATGCTGGTCACTTCTCCCAGAATTCCCCACCAGATCCATTGAGAACGCTTCCCTCTGTGATTGATTCCTGTGTGTTGACCTCCTGTTGTGACTCCGGACTTGTTCTTGATGCTGCTGCTTTGCATCTAGCCCTGACCTCCTGCTTTGTCCCTGACCTAGAACTGCTACCATCTGCATTGACCTACTGCCTGTCCTCGACCACGAGATTGCCGGTGGCTCTGGTGAAAACCGGGTGCCACTTCGATTCCGGTCCCAGGTGTCGGCTTGTGTCATCGTCCATGGTGGTCCATGGGGTTCACTACCCCATAAGCCTGACACCAGTGTAGAGGAGCCTCGGCATCACATGCAAATGAAGTATAACTGTTGTAGCTAGGACTCTGTTCAGGCATCACATGTAATCTCGGCGTATAACTGCTGTATACGCTGTAATTACACATGATGCCGAGGCTTCTATACACTGACAGTTACTTTTTATCGCTAGTAATCTGTGTTTTATGGAGGTCTGGTATAACCAACACTAAATACTATATTGTATTGCACATCTGAACTTTCAGAAAAAGCTAATAAAAATAATTCACTTTATCTAAAGTGCCAAGTACGTTTCCATATTATAGCCAAATGGGTTGTTCTCTACTTGTGCAATGAAGAGGAGTCACTGCTCATCAAAGGAGTGACGTGTACATTCTTCATATAAGCTGTGATAACTGACACATCTCGTAGACATGGCATAGGTTGTATTTTTTTAAAAGGATATAAAAATGTATAAATAATGTTTTTTTATTTGCATATGTATTCACCCTGTTGTTTTTTATCATTACACTTTTTAAATAGAATATTGTGGGAAAAAAATTATCTCATTCAAAAATGAGAACAATTTATCTGCTACTACAGTTTACATGGCTGTCATATAAACAAACACAATATTGTATGATAAGAAGCTTCAAAAGCATAAGGAAAAGGCAGAGGGAGGAGTAATGTTTTTAATTGTTAGAAAGCAGAAGGTACTAACTTCCACTGACATTTTAAAGGAAATCACCATCCTTGTTTTGAAGAGGTTATGATTAGAGATGAACGAGCACTAAAATGCTTGAGTGCTCGTTATTAGAGACAAACTTTTGCCGATGCTCGAGTGCTCGTTTCGAATAACGAGCCCCATTGAAGTCAATGGGAGACTCGAGCATTTTTCAATGTCATTTTATTGAGAAATAATGTCTTCTGATAAGTTAGCAGATGTATGGAAACATCTGCAATGTGTTCTTCACTGAAGAACACATTGCAGATGTTTCCGTACATCTGCTAACTTAACAGAAGACACCAGTGCCGAACGGTGTTCTTCGCAATAGTAAGTGAAATAATATGTGTGAAGAACACATTGCAGATGTTTCCATCATGTGTTCTGCGTGTATTCGGATAAGTTAGCAGATGTACGGAAATTCTGCAATTTGTTCTTCACTGTGTTCTTCACTGTGTTCTTCACTTAAATGATCCTGTGTTCACTAAAGAACACATTGCAGATGTTTCCATACATCTGCTAACTTATCAGAAGACAATTTGCATTGACTCGAGCAGTTCTCGAGCGGGCGAGTATACTCGCTCATCTCTAGTTATGATCAGCCATACTTTTCTTATACATATTAGTTGGCTGCTTTTTAAAAAAAAATGAATTTTATCTTCAGGTAAATGTGGCTATGGTGCCCGGGGGTGGGGGCAGCATTTCTACCACCCAGGTGTTGACCCCTTCTGATCACGTCAAGGTTCTCAGACATGGTCGCATGCACGCTATGCACCATTAATGCAGTGACTTTTGCTATTGTGCAGCCAGATTGAGAAGCAGATAGCAGGAGGGGGATTTGGAGGAAGCGGTAGGAGTGGTGGATGTGCTGTGAGCATCATGAACCGGAACCAGAATGCCCCCAGAGCACTTCAGCAACACTTTACATAAAGATGAAATTCATTTACTATCAATGATAAAACTATGACTGCACCACTGATCATAACCTCTAGAAAGTAGAGTGCTGTGTAGAGGTATAATTTAAGTGGTGGATTTCCTTTAAAGAGAAACTGTCACCACCTTTTGAGCTATTTAAATTATTGACAGTTTCCCATGATACTGTATAACCTAATACCCACTCTTTTTTACCTAAAAAAATCTGTTATTTCTATAAGCATTAAATCACTGTTTAATCTTACCTGGCAACTTGCCAGAACAAGGAGCGAGTCAGAGGGGGCGGCTCTTTTTCCTCCCAGTCACAACGTCAGTCCTGTCCTCCTCCTAGCTACTTTTCACCTCCTCTGACATCATCCAGGCCTCCTACTGAATTCTATTACCTGTGCAAAAGCCATTCTCCATTTGTCATGCACCGTGAGTGAGCAGGAGACGCAAGCCCACTTCGGCAATTACTATGGAGTTTAAGTAGCTCAAAAGGTGATAACAGGTTCCCTTTTAATCTGCTCTTTACTTGGTTTATAGTGTATGCCTATGATATAACACACTGGGGCTTATTTACTTAGGGTCCACAGACGCACTTTTCATTTTCAGGTTTTGCACGGCTGTGACAGGTTTTCAACAGGGCATTGTGTCGCACGCAATCAGATTTTGGCGCAGCTCCGCTGGCTCTCATGCAACAGAAATGGGGTGTGGGCCATTGGACGATCTGACTGATTTGGACAGAGAACGGGATTTAACTTTCAAATTGTGTCACAAGACCAAGCACTTACAGTAAGAAGAAGGTGGAAACTCCCACGGACCTGAGTGGGGAAGCGACACATGCAGGATATCGATCTTAGCGTCAGAGTGCATGATCGTCGGAAAATGCACTTTTAGTGAACTCCTCCAGATGGGTAAGTAAATTTGCCCCACTGTTTAAAATAAGGCTAGGATTGGTGTTTACTCATAACAGGACTTTTATATTATAAGTTTTTCCTGGATTGGATAATAAAAATACTTTACTATACTTGTAGGACATTCGAGAGAGTTTGGAGCAAATTTCACCATACTTTTCTCAAATAATAATAAGAAACTCATTTCATATACTTTCTGATGTGCACTTAAATTTCAATCAGTTTAGTGTTCAATGGGAATAATGGAGCATATTTATCAGGGCCTCTGCGCCACTGACATGCTATTGACGTGCTGACATGCTATTGCTAACACTTGCAACTATTTAGCCCTCTCCGCCATCTTCACACCAGTGGGGAGTGAAGGGGCATGAGGAAGTGGGGCAAGGCTGGCCGGGAGTGGGGCAGCGTGGAGCGTTACTTAACCGTAACCTATGATAAGGTGCTTGAACTTGGACAGAAGATCCCTTATTTCTGTGGTTTTCAGTAAGTTGTATTATCTCCTTTACATCAATGTTTACATTATAGAATCAAAACAAATAATTTCCAGTCCAAAATAATAGATTGAATAAATTCTATAAATCTTCGTATACATGCATTGCAACACTCACATTATTGGACTGTATTGTGCAGTAGAAACACAACAGACGGACTATAATTAGTTTCACATTTCTTCATTCTTTTCAATTTTTCTGTTTGAAAATTCAAAGATACGCAGTTAAGCAATGTACAATTTATCTTATGGACATGTCTCAATCGTTCCTATTGTTGAAAGGGTTAATGGTAAAGTTTTACATTCCAACGTCCTTTTGTTCAGCTAGAGGAAATTAACTTTTTCTATGTTATCTTCTAGCCAGAAAATCTCTCTTTTCAGAAATAAGACCACCTCAGAGTTTGTAATTATAAAACTGTCTGTTTTTTTACTCACTAAATTCTATTTGAAGGAAAACACTATAACGTTCTTATTTAATCACGATATATGCTATCATGGAGGAGATTTATCAGAAGTTTCTGAGGTAAGACTATTCTAGTTGCCCATGGAAACCAATCAGAGTTCAGCTCACATTTTATTAACTGCTGTGGGAAAGGGAAATCTGAGCTCTGATTGGTTTCCTTTGGCGACTAGGACATTTCTTCTCTTAGACACTTATGATAAATCTCCACCTTAATTTCACCATAATCATGAGGTGAAACAAAAATGCAGTAAAATACTATATGTGGGCTGTCTATGGAATGGCAGTGATGGATACATTTACATACTGTATATACATTGAAGAGTGATAAAAGGTGTGTTTTTTTTTAGGGAAGTCTAATCTTCTATAAACAAGTTTTTTTGGCTGTTATTTGTCTAACTTAGTCCTGTCATATTGTCATCATCTACTAAGCCCTGCCAATGGACATAATAAGGTCTTACTGATAGCAGATCACAGCCAGTAAATTATGTATTATTCAGGAATTAAGCTGAAGAAGCTTGAATGTTGCATGATCTGTTCACATATTGATCATGGTTGACATTCCTAACTAACACACTTGGCACTGGATTTCCCATCTTACTTAGCTTATTATGGACTGCTTTTGACTTAGCATTGGTTATTTTGGGTTCAGCCATGGTGGTTGGTAAAAATATTTTTCTGAAGGTATAGAATCACTTGGCTTCTTATGAATTCTTTTTGGCTGCGGTATTCCTTGTGCAGTTCTCCTTTTTGGAGAAAAGAGTATACATTTTTAAAAAATGGACATACAGTGCAGCTCCACCTGTCCCAGGAGAAGTGGAAAACTATTATTGCTGTGGAGATACAACGGTCAGCCAAGTCCATCTGACACTTCAATCTTTCAGTCATTGGGCTCTATATACCTGGATACTCACAAAACATAATTTCTGGTATGTCATATTGAAATGCAAAGTTTTTTTTAATATAACATGAACTGTAATAAATTAAGCTGTTTGACTTAATACGTAAGTGTAGAAATAAGTATCTGCACCTGCAGGGTCATAACATGAAGAAACATAAGAAACATGAATATAACTCCAACTTCAAACACTATTAGATTATTGTAGTAATATTTGAGTGCCAAATAAAGCAAAGGGGAGCTTTTCTCTGCAAAGCAGAAAACAAAAGTTGGATTGTGGAGGCTTTTCAACAATTCAGCCCAAGCTTACAGTCATATGTAATAGCTGAATATGTATGTGTGAATAGATCCCAAAATTTGAAATTGTAATTATTGTTTATAGATTCTAAAACCCCTCCCTTACACTTTCAGCTCACTTTATGTACATCTGTTTTGTTTGCTGAACAAACAGTTCTTTTTGAATAAACTATGAATCCTATAGCCAAAAATCAAGCTGTAAAAGATCATAACCGGTGCTTGGGGTTTACAGGTGCATTTAAGAATATGTTGTTTTTTATGGTTACTTACTGTTTCCAACATATCCTTCTCACACCATCTCTGCTCAATCGTTCACGTTATTCCAGTAACTGTGTTTCTCTGTCCATTTTCTTCATGAAAACCACAAACACATTTTTAGATACTTTGTCCTGTTTGAAAACCTTGGTATCCCAATTGCAATGTTGTGATTTTTGCATATGTAACTTTTTAAAGAAATTCATTGAAATTTCTATTACATTCCAAGTTAAAATTTGCGATCATAATACAGCTTGAAGACCTCTTAAGGGAAACCTTTTTGCAGAAATTGCTGTTATCAAAACACCTTTTAAATCATATTCCTTTCATGAACCATCATGGTGGCTTTGTCCAGAAAATCAACTTTGAATTAAGATGTAAATTGATTGTATCAAGTCACAAAGGTTGAGAGTTTAGCACAGAAGTCAAGCTTTCCCTCTTACTACCTCCATTTGCTGTCCTGCAGTGTCCTACAGAAGACTACTTTCCAATCTGCCCCCACTTTTCCGGTATAATTTCTTTCGTGTCCTGTTCCCACTGATCGGGATCGCGACAACAAACCTTCTCTGTATCAGCAAGATCTCCAAGATTTTAAAACAGGATAAAGAAAGACAGATTCATGGCATAGATCTTACTTTTAAAAGTATAAAATTATTTTTATTATACTCACAAGTGTTATATTAAAACAGTGCTTTTCATTTAAAAAACTTAAACCAAAGAGGCTTATGCCCGACCCTGGGTTTCACTTATTCCAGCTTCTTCCGGATCTTGGTTTTTTCACTACACTGACTTTTAAGGTGATTGCTCTGGACTTACACCTGTGCCATATCTCCCTCCCTAGGACTGGAACTGTAACTATACAAAATTCTACATTTAAAAGCTTTCCCTCTTGTTTAGAACAACTACTTCCCTGTAATTGACAGCCATGTATGCATGGATATAAGTAACTGGCTCTCCTGAAGTCTGGTGCATAATGTTAATCACAGTGGGGAAGGCTTTCTGAGACTGGGAATGCTTGACTTCAGTACTAAGCTCTCCTCCTCAATGACTTTATATAACTAATTTACATCTCACTTCAAAGCTGATTTTCGGTATGATGCCACCATGCTGGACCATGACATGATCTGGAAGGTGGTAATCTGCTCACAATGTTCTGTTAGTGGTTTATTAGATCAATTTTTGCTGACAGGTTCCCTTAAAAGGATGTATAGTTGTCATTATAAGTGCTATTCTGTGGTATTAAATTAAACTAATTATGGTGGGTTATTACTTTAGTTGATTAACAAAAAATGATGTTGATGGGTGGTCATCATGTTGTTTTACTAAAATGAAAATAAAAATTACAGGTTTTTGTATGATCCATATCCTGTTACTTTCCTTGAACTTTCTTCCTATTTTGTTGAGTACATGTAGCCAAGTCTTCTTAACTCTGTTCAGAGTCTGCATCGACGTCTTTAGACAAGGCTGCAGCTTTCTACTACTCCTCAGAGATGTCTCAGTTAAGGGAAAAACTTGTATAAGAAAAATAACTGTGAAAATGCCCCCCAGGGGTCTTTTATGACCTCATGGGGAACATAAAAAGTAAAAACACACATACACAAAATATTTGAATAAATATTTATAAAAAATAAATTTGTATTTCCCCACATAAGACCCACCACACCCGCTACACTACAAAAAACTTTGGGGCACATTTAACTACCCATCCCGTTGACGCCCCGATCCGGAATGTCCAACGAGGATTCGGAGCTGCCGCAATTTGTGCGTCCAATTTCCTGCATGTGTCGCTTCCCAGCTGAGGTCAGCCAGAGTTCACCTTCTTCTTCCCGGTGCATGTGAGTGCTGATCTTGCGACACACTTTGATTATTAAATTCCGCGGGTTGTCCGACGTCCTCGCCCCCCCGATTTGTGTCGCATGAAAGCCGGCACCGATATGCCACAACCTGATCGTGTGCGCCAAAAACCCAGGGCTATTCAGGGCAAAACTAAAAAATTTTGGAAACCCAACAGAAATACGTCCGATGGACCCTTAGTAAATGTGCCCCATTGTCATAGTCACTCCATTTTCCCAAGACTATACATTTTATATAGAAAAACAACAAAAACAAATATAGGGAATTCATTAATAATGTTCATTTTGAGTTCATTTGAAAATTTTCAAAAATATGTCAAATAAATTTCATTTAAAAAAAGCATTTTTCCACTTTTAACACCAAATAAAACTAAAAATAAAAAAGGTCCAACTTTTATTACGTTTTAACTAGCTCTATGTGTCCCAAAAAAACAGCGCAAAATTTTTTAAGGTAGTGTGCAAAAAAAAAGTTATGGCCCTTAAACTGCCGCATGCAGAAATTCACTATAATTGCCCAATCACTGTAGCCTTTTCAGGCCATGTCACAAAGGCGTTAAATGTTTCCAAGTTCCATGTTTTTGTGCGCATTTCTTGCTCAAATGTTTACTGCATGGCCTTAAGCATTGATTCCACAATACGTTCTGGAAACCATGTTTCATACTGACGTCGATACACTCATTATTCTGATATTTAGTATTCAATGTCTCATTAAAATATCCCTCATGTGAGATCTGAAGTTTACTTATATCTTCCTGTAAGAGAAAGCACTGGGACATAAGAATTTCATAGCTGTTACATCAATTTATTTTTTGTCAACTTTTGGCCACTACATCCTCATAGCAATCACAATCACGGATGGTTTGTTGTGAAAAGCTCACATCATGAGACATTCTGCTTTCTTTTTTCTTATGTCATAGACTTGAGGGATTTCTCTTAAAATTCAATTGCAGAAGGGAAGCATGTAAATCTAGCATTCAACATCTAGGAATCTGGCTGTTTAGTATTATTTAGATCCGCAGGGAACCAAACTGTGTTAAAAGCACAAAGAGAACAGTATGCAGCCAACTACCACTGTTACTCATTTCTATTCTTTCCTGGTGTTATTTTAGTATCTATAAGTATACACTGTATCAGGCAAATGTAAACAAAGCTGCTATTTTTACACTGGAAAGATGTTCTTATTTTCTTAATGGCAGAGTATGCTATCATCAGAAAATGATTCAAAAGTAAAGTAAAGTTTTATAATTTTTTAAACTGATAAAGTATACCATATACTGTGTTATATACTATAATTTTATTTTACTTTTTTGCTACTACCATATACTATATATAGTGAGTGTGTAAAGTATTCAGACTCCTTTAACTTTTTAACTCCTTGTTTCATTGCAGCCAATTGGTCAGATTGAAAAAGTTATTTTTTTTTTGCTCATTAATGTACAATATGCATCTAATCTTGACAGAAAAAACAGAAATGTAGATATTTTTGCTAATTTATTAAACAAGAGAAAATTGAAATATTACATGGTCAGACCCTTTGCTCAGTATTTAGTTGAAAAACCTTTTGAGCTAGTAAAGCCATAAATCTTCTTGGTAATGACATAAGTTTTTCACACCTGGATTTGAGGATCCTCTGCAATTCTTCCTTGCAGATCATCTCCAGTTCCCTCAGGTTGGATGGTGAACGTTGGTGGACTGCTATTTTCAAGACTCTCTAGAGATGCTCAATTGGGTTTAGGTTAGGGCTCTGTCACAAAGTTGTCACTGCTTTGTTATTTAGGATCATTTTCTTGGAAGGTTGGAAGGTAAATCTTCAGCCCAGTCTGAGGTCCGGAGCACTCCGAAAGAGGTTCATATTCAGGATATCTCTGTACTTTCATCTTCCCTTCAATCCTGCAATCCTCTTGTCCTGTTCCTGCAGCTGAAAAACACCCCCATAGCAAAATGATGCCACTGCCATGTTTACCATCTCCCTACTGCATCTCTGGAGCTCAGCCCCAGTGAACTTGGGTTCTTATCTCTCTCACCAAGGTTTTTTTTCCCAACAATTGCTTAGTTTGACTGGATGGCCAGGTCAAGGAAGAGTTGTGGTCATCCCAAACTTATTCTATTTAAGGATGATGGAGGCCACAGTGCTACAGAAACTCTTTTGTAAACTTAGCCAGATCTGTGCCTTGCCACAATTCCATCACTGAGCTTCTTGGACAGTACCTTAGACCTCTTGATTCTCATGTGCTCTGACAAGCACTGTGAGCTGTGAGGACTTATATAGACAGGTGTGTGCCCAATCAGGTTTTATCAGTTTAATTCAATACAGCTGGACTCCAATGAAGGAGAATCGTCTCATGGAGGATCAGAAGGAAACGGACAACATAGTTAAATATGAGTGTCACAGCAAAGGGTCTCAATACATTAACATGTGATATTTCAGTTTTTCTCATTCAATAAATAAGCAAATATATCTATATATTTTTTCTATCAAGATGAGGTGCAGAATGTATATTAATGAGCAAAAAAAGATCTTTTTTATATCTTACCAATTGGCTGCAAGGAAACAAGGAAACAAGGAGCAGTGCCAACTGTACATACATATATATATATTAATTTATTTAAATCTGAGACTACTAAGATGTCACCAGCTTTAATACCACTAAACTAGGATCCCTTACTGGTAGGGTATGAAAAATCTTTCTAGAATTTCTCAAGTTATGGTGACTCTCCAGCCTTTTTTTTTATAAGTGAACAGGTGACTTTTAATGAGGGAATTCTAGAAAGGACATTTACTATCATTATTATTATTATTATCATTATTTATTTAGAGAATTATTATTTTTATTATTAATGTCCTTTTTGGAATACCCTCATTAAAAATCACCTGTTCACGTATTCATTCATTTATTTTATTTTCATTTCTTACCCTGCTTGAGGTTTCTGGTAGTTTTGTGGTTTAAAAGATGGTAGTAACATCATCCCTTTAAGATTTCAGAGGTTCATGCTATAAGTTTTCAAATATTTACCTAGTTATCAGCATATTTGTATGAAAATTACGGATGCATTTGTAGACACTGATAATTAGGCGCTTGGTAGTCATTTTCATGCCAAACTGTCCACCTAACTGGACATTTACTTAAATATAGTTCCCCATATCTTTTTCTTTTGTGTGGAACAAAATGCATTATACATTTCAAGTACATATAAGGCAATTCATTTATTAAATAATAATTCAAAATAGCATATTGGTATGTATTAAGCTGAAGGATTTTCATATTTTTCATATCATACCTTGCTTTCTGTAATTTAACATCCAAACATTTATGTACAGTTTATTCTGAAATACATAATTTGCAAACAAAAGATTTATGCCTTTTGGATCTATATGTCAGCGAGTATATCAACTCAGTATTACACATATTTGCACATATTATAAAATATGTCAGACTTGTTTCATTATAAAAGTAGTTAGTGCATTTGCCAAATGTTTATAGATCCAAAACTTAGTGGCTGAGGTCCAGATTTATGTGGTCCAAAAATACAAATGGAAGATTGGTTTGAGTAAAAAGACTATGGTGGCCTTGCAATTGTTCCAGGTACTGAATTTAATGAGGGTGCATTTTATAGGGTCGGCACATCTGAGGCCTTCTCCACGAAAAAATATAATAATATACAGACAATTCATTGGTTTGTGCTTAGCCCTTTGCTGATTACTTAAGTCTAATTCCCAGAGTAATTATAAAGAAAATTGCCCACTGTAGCTCTGTTCAAGGTTATATCTGGCAGCTGTTGTGCTAAATTAAGTCATATACTTTTTGTTTCTGCTTTTTTTTTATATTCATACATTTTGTATGCATCGTAGAGACTGTAAATGTGGGAACGGTATGTTTCCAGATGTGGTTATTTTCACATAAAACAGCAGACGTGCATAGTGATGACATTCTGGATGTTTTATCATTTCAGTACGTAGATGCATATTTTATTATTAAAAGTTATTTTAAAACAAGGTTAGGTTTCTAGTGCGTGTAAAGAATGGTGCTTGCCTTTGAAAGCTTTTATGACATAGTCAAGTGTATAAGTGCTTACTGGCTTCAAATCACAAAAAACGTAAAGAACAAAGGCAACAGTTGAAATTTTGACCTAGCTCTTATAGAGGAAGCCAAAATCAAAACAAGCCATTGACTCTTTACACTATACGTAAGTTAAGAAAACCACTGCCAAACTATTGTTTACTTAGCAATGATGAATTCATCAAAATAAATTACACTTACATACATTATAACATAAAAAAAATGATTTTTTAAAAATGAATGCACAGTTGTATCATATAGTAAAACAAACACATGAGAAGCAACACTCAGAATTAAAAGAATGCAAAAAGTTAAAATCGTATACAAGAATCAGCTAAGTTGCTAAATATATACAGTAATACATATTCCAAAGATATGTTTATTATACACAGAGTGAAACGTTAAAAATGTATTTGGAATTACATCTTGTGGGCCTGGGACTATAAAGATTAAGCTATGGACTAAACTTTCACTTTTTGTTTATATTTTATAGACTACTTTGATTATGTCAAGTGGGTTAGTCTGGAAGACACATGGATATGAAGCTACAAATCACACTATTCACTCAAAAAACTGCTGCAAGGATTCTTTTACAATTCAAGGCTCAGGCTTTGACTTCTGGGGAAAGGGGATCTGTGATTGAAGGTCAAACTATTGTCAAATTGCACATGTTGGCTTTATTGCTATGTGGCTGCATCTGTTGAATGTCCTCCGCATGTTTGCACATGGCTACTGACAAATTTGTGATAACAAATCTTGTATGACCTGTGGCAATCTTTTGGGCTTCTATTAGCAACATGCTAATTCTGTTTCTCGATCCTTTTATAAATAAAGCTATTCCATATTTTTTGAGTTTCTAAATCAGTTTTTGTGTAACCTATTAGCAAAAAAGATCTGATTTGTGCACTTTTAAGTTCGGTTCCATTTCTACTTCAGTGCTCCTCTGCAGGTTGTGCTTTCGGTTGACAAGTCATTTAGTCTCACACTACAGTAAATGTCTAACATAGCATTATAATCCTTATTATACTGCAAATGTTCTGTTCATTAGTGTGCATGAATGTACAATACAGTATGTTTTTCTATTAATGAATATGTGTAATTTTTATATTAAAATATATTGATTTACTGTAACAATTAGCCCAGGTCTCCAATACTTTGCCCTCTTATAAAAGAAAATATAAAAGCAATTAAAGGCTCATAAAATACATGTGCATTTCCAGGAACCCCATGAGAAATTAAACACATTGGGAAACATATTGCTTTACGAGTCTGGAAATCCATTTAATATTATTAGTAATATACTTCACATGTTCCTTACTAGACCTTCAATAAAAAAATATCATGCATTTAACACACCACAATGTATTTAAAAGCATATTAATAAAACTAAGTGGGTGCATGTTTTAATTAAAAAGAATAGTGTGCATTTTTAGCAAATGTTCCTGAAATTTTATATAACAAACATGGGCACATGTATAACCAATATTATGTATTAAACACTTTCGTGAAGTGTGTAACCTATTCAATTGTGCCTTCCTAATATGGTGAATTGCAGTCTCTAAGAAGTATAGAGCAGTGATATAGAGCTGTGATAGCCCCAACAATCAATGTATTAACTTGAAGTTCAAGTATTTTTCTGGGGCCTGACTGTAGTGTAGTTTTATTAGTGTGATTTTATATTAATTTTGTACAGTGCAAGTAGAAAAAAATCCAATCAGAAATTACACACCATATCCAGGAAGGGTTGTAGAACTTTATAGACCTGCTTTTGGTGCTAAACACACACAAAAAAGTGCCAGAAATAGGTCTCTAAGATAAATTAAGGCAGTGAATCATTAGGGATATATAAAGCTGCGCCAGACTTAGGAGCAAAATAAAAAATACAAAAAAGTGTGAAGGTCGGCAAACAAAGTTTACTGTGGTGCAGAAAGTCAGTAAATCTGCCGAAACAGCAAATAATGGTCGGATATCTAGCCAAAAACATGTGCTAAGGCTGCAGAGTTTCTGCCTGGGATGACGTCAATGCACCTTGTCTGATTTCCCCCAGAGCCCAGAGGCACAGACGCCAGGCCTCATCAGAGCAAAATTATCGGGACTGCTCACCTGTTGCTTCTGCTTGCTCCATACTGCCTTTAGATGATTCATGGTAGATAAGTGACTCTTTTCTAACTGCCTGAACTGGAAATGAGTAACTAGCCCTGCTTACCCCTCCCTCAGACTGACCCTGAGAATGCTGTAGTTACACAAATGCAGGATTATATCATAGAAACACAGTTGTTCGTAGTGCACAGTTTGCCCCTTAAGGAGCTATTCACGGTATAAGACCGGTCCACACAGTCTTTGAAAAAGTCCACAGAAATAGAGAAAATAATTTCACTATGACCGGAGCTCCCAATATTCTTCTTCTCCCTCGTTACCATCTTAAACCACCGATGAACAGCACCAATGCTTATCGCACTTTCATTATCCTCCTTTAATTATATTGTAGCTGGAAGAAAATATGCAGGCAGATGGTGTGGTACGTTCCAACAAAGTTAAAATTTATTTCAGTTCATCAGAGTCAATTAAAAATGTGCATATCACAAGTTCACATAACGGGACGCTATCTTTCCTATCCGCCCGACCCAGGGTTTTGCCAGCAAGGTTTCTTCCAGGGCGTTGCTGGAAGAAGCCTTGCCGGCGAAACCCTGGGTTTTCCCAAAGTCCTAAATGTTATAATAGTTTTTTTCAGCAAAACCACTCAGCTCAGGGATTAACCAAGATATGACCCTGCATCAGTGTAGCTACAGCATTCTCAAGGTATGTTTGGCTCATAATACATCAAATAAAATGGTAGGTTTCCTTTACTTATGCATGATTTGTATATGAAATTAGAAGGTATAGTCAATTTAATATTCAGCAATGCATTAATAAACAAATAATTAAACCTATGTCTTACAATGTTAATTTCTGGAGTGGGTTATTATTGTTAGCATGCTCCTATGTTTTCCTATATTTTTAACTCCCCAAATCTTTGACAGGTTTTAGTGACTAGTAGAGAGCACAGTGATACCTCTGTTCTCCAATGACCTTTTAAGGAATGTAAACAGCTCCTAACACACATATGATATTGTAATATTCTTTATGAGGTCAGATCTCGGTTACTTGGATGTCTAAAAGATCTTATTTTACTTTTTATTACGTTTGCACTATCTTTTTTCTTGTGGATTTTCCATTTTGCAATGTCTTTTGACACAGACAAGGATTTTATATACTCACTAATGTGAGCATGTACATAAAATCCATGTTAGCTACACCTCTGTCATAACTGTAATCAGTCAGAAGCCTCTGACATGTTGGCTATGTAGCAGTTGCAAATCATTTTTATTATAATCATGCATTGCCATAATCATCATTACTTCTAATTCCCATGTTACAGACATTGTGTGTCATTTTTAAATCATGTGATATTTTACTTGGATCGCAAAAAATGGCATATTAACTTCCTGTCTGAATGTCTGAGGCTGATACACAATTAGAATAGAATATTATATCTAACATATAATCTATGCCAGACAATGCTGTCTCTAAACAAGGAAAGCCCATTGCACTCCTTGGCCACAAGACATTGCAGAAAAGACAAGTTGTCCTAATTTTTACCTGCACATTGATGAGGCTGTAGGCACCAGAACTGGGGCATTGCCTAAATGGAACTTTTCATTTCTAAGTAGCAGAAACACCAACTTTACGTAGGGACAATGCAAGTTGACTACTTCAAAATTTTCTGTAACCCCATTATAAAATAATTGATGCCGTCCTTTCTGAATCAAATTATATCAGCTCCTATTTCAGTAACCTCTGAGTTTTTTTCTTTTCTCATGTTTAGAGGCTACACCTTTTAGGAAATACCACAGATAGAAACAAATGACTTTTCTTGGCTTCTCTTGGCTTTTCTGGTTTATTTGAGTTGTGTACAGCTTCATAGTACTCTTTTAAATAGTGTCATACAATCGGAAGATACTTTTACACTGGGTAGGAAAATACTCTTAAGCAGGATACCAGATGACTAGTTAAAACTCCATAGTTTTCAGGTAATGTATGTGTGTGTGTTTTATGTTATCCTTTTGTTTATAAGCACCATCCTTTTGATAGTAAAACGTAATTTAATGAGAGCCTTCTTGTGTTCTAACGATTCCAATTATCCATATTAGCCTTATATATGACTAGTGGTGCCAGTAAAATAAGCTGAGAGCTGTTCAGTGTGACCCGGCAGGCTACCTTCCTGAGCACAAGTCCTTGATCCTTTTGATAGGTCAAATAAAGTAACGTTATTGAGATTGTGATACCTTTTACTGGTCAGCTGAAATATAAGATGTTACAAGCAAGCTTTCAGGACAGGTATGGTCCCTTCATCAGGCATGGTATGACAGGCTTTCTGAAGTGACACAAATCATTAAAGGGTATCACAATCTCAAGTTACTTTGTTTGACCTATCAAAAGCAACAGGAATTTCTTCAACTGGCTAACAAGGTACAAAACTATTTTTCAAGTCCAGGATTTTTGTTTCTAACTCAGTTTGTCCTGTAATATTCTGCTAAGCTACTTAGGTTATGTTGACGCACAAATTTTAGAGCAAATTGTACAGTTCAAAAATTCATGAAATACTGATGAGTTTTGGATGAGGTTTTTGATTTGAAGGGAAATAGACAAGGTTTTTTATGAAGATTTTTTGCATGTTTTTCAGCCTCCCATGGAAACTTTCATTACCCACAATTTGTAGTACTACCCCTGAATAGCGTGAAGTTCTGAACTTAATAAATACGTTCACAGGTATTTTGGACTATTATCTTTAAGATTTTATTTAAACTTTGTCCGAACTCATACATGGAATACATTAATACATACAGTCTAATACATTCATATTCTTCTTCAGGTTCCTTTGTGACTGCATCCAATATGCATTTGCATGTTAATATTGGCATTTGTCCAGTTGCTGATCACTCCAGATTTAATTAAAAACAAATGCTCCTTGATGATTTTTACATTTTACATCAAGGATACAGGTACTACACCAAAAATCAATAGGGGGTATCATAGTATCATAGTATATAAGGCTGGAAGGAGACGCAAGTCCATCAAGTCCAACCTTCAAGAATTAAATAAATGTTTTATCCCCATAACCCGTGATATTTTTTCTCTCCAGAAAGTCATCCAGGCCTCTCTTGAACATGTACATAGAGTCCTCCATAACAACCTCCTGCGGCAGAGAGTTCCATAGTCTCACTGCTCTTACAGTAAAGAACCTTTGTCTATGGTGATGGTAGAATCGCCTCTCCTCTAGGCGTAGAGGATGCCCCCTTGTCCTGGTCACAGGCCTAGGTATAAAAAGATCTTTGGAGAGATCCTTGTACTGTCCGTTCAGGTATTTGTACATTGTAATGAGGTCTCCCCTCAGTCGTCGTTTTTCTAAACTGAATAATCCCAAATTTTGTAATCTGTCAGTGTATTCTAATCCCCCCATTCCCCTAATAATCCTGGTTGCTCTCCTCTGCACCCGTTCCAGCTCTATTATATCCTTTTTATACACTGGTGCCCAAAACTGTACACAATATTCCATGTGTGGTCTGACCAGGGATTTGTATAAGGGCAAAACTATGTCTTTATCATGAGAATCTATTCCTCTCTTGATACATCCCATTATTTTATTTGCTTTAGCAGCAGCCGCCTGGCTCTGGTCACTAAAATTAAGTTTACCATCCACCAATACGCCCAAGTCCTTTTCAGCTTCAGTTTTACTAAGTAATTGACCGTTTAGAACATAATTATACTTTTTGTTTCCATGGCCCAAGTGCATAACTTTACATTTATCTACATTAAACCTCATCAACCATTTCTCTGCCCATTCCTCAAGCTTCCACAAATCCCTCTGTAATGCTAAACTATCGACCTCAGTATTTATTACTTTACACAGCTTAGTATCATCTGCAAATATTGAAACTTGACTGTGTAAACCCACTACAAGGTCATTAATAAAAATATTAAAAAGAAGTGGCCCCAATACTGACCCCTGTGGCACTCCACTGGTAACACCAACCCAATCTGAGAATGTGCCATTAATGACCACCCTCTGTTTTCTATCACTAAGCCAATTACTTACCCAGATACACAGATTTTCTCCTATTCCCAGCAGTCTCATTTTATATACCAACCTTTTATGTGGCACGGTGTCAAATGCCTTTGAGAAGTCCAGATATACAACATCCACAGCGTCCCCCAGATCCAGTCTTGAACTTACCTCCTCGTAGAAACCAATCAGATTAGTCTGACAGGACCGATCTCTCATAAACCCATGCTGACGCTGGGTTATAAGGTTGTGCACAGTGAGATACTCCAGGATAGCATCTCTAATAAACCCCTCAAATATTTTCCCCACCACAGCAGTTAGACTTTACGGGTCTGTAGTTTCCAGGATCGCTATTTGATCCTTTTTTGTATATTGGTACCACATTTGCTATGCGCCATTCCTGTGGAACATAACCAGTCCTCAGTGAATCTTCAAATATTAAAAATAACGGTCTGTCTATCACCGTACATAATTCATGCAGAACCCGGGGGTGTATGCCATCTGGCCCCGGTGATTTATCTATCTTAGTGGTTGCGAGGCGGCGCCGTACCTCTTCCTGGGTTAAACTGTTGACATTATAAAAAGAATTAACATTATTCCTCATTGTGTCTTCCACCAGGGGATTTTCCTGGGTAAAGACAGTTGAGAAGGCGACATTCAGTAGATTGGCCCTTTCCTCGTCTCCTTCCACCATGACCCCCATGTTATTTCTAAGGGGACCCACACTCTCTGTTTTTAGTTTCTTATCATTTATATACTTGAAAAATAATTTGGGATTATTTTTGCTCTCCCTGGCAATATTTCTCTCAGTCTCTATTTTTGCGGCCTTTATCTGCTTTTTACAGGATTTATTTTTCTCTCTATAATCCTGTAATGCCTCATCGCTACCTTCACGTTTTAGCACCTTAAATGCTTTATCTTTCTCGCTTATTGCTTTCCTTACAAGACTAGTTAGCCACATAGGGTTTTTCTTGTTCCTTTTATGCTTTTTCCCATAAGGTATGTGTTTCTCACAGGACTTTTTCAGAATATATGAGAAAAAGTCCCATTTTTGGGGGGGGGCTTCTGTCCTTGAGAGCATTATCCCAGTCTATGCCTTTAAGGTCTTCCCTTAGTTGCTGAAAATTTGCCCTCCTGAAGTTTAGAGTCGGGCACAGCCACTTCACCCCCACATGCAAAAAGCACACACCAAAAAAATGAATAAATACAATGAAAACTGAATGTACTGAAATCATCTTTATTGTACACATGTAAAAATTATGTCCCCTATAGACAGGAACATATGGTAGACAATTCTAAAAGAACGGACAGACAAAAAACAAAGCCCACTGCCTTAATAAAGGATGCTACTATAATTCCTATACACATGCAAAGGTACAACCAATACAAGTACATCCCTGTAATAATCAGTAGTAACATATAGGGCCTGAATATACAATGGAATGTGTAATACCGAGGAATAGCAAAGGAAGGTTGCTGCTAGGTTATGTTAACATATTGAAGTTATTGTATTTGATCAAAATGTAACAAAGAACATCAAACCCACTAACCACTTCCCGGTTATTTAATTTTAGTGGGTCCATACGCTTGTGAGTGCAGCACCAAGTGGCCTCTTCCATTGCTGCAGCCCCTTACCAGCAGGGACCAGGACCCAGCAACTCCCAAGCACCCATATAGGTTAAGCCCCCATGGCTCTGAGCCCTTGGGTCCCCACCAGCTACACACCACAGAAAAGGCAGATACCTGGCTCGCTGAGAACAAGTAGGCAGCCACTTAATGCAGTCTCCTGCCAAGAACAACTTATCCAAATAGAGCAAAGTGCTGGTACCAGTACGGGGGGCCTGGCTGCTTTCATAACCTGATGCAGGGGCGCCAACTTATGATACATATCCCCCATTATGTTTATAATGCTATGTATGTTATTGCAATAGCTTGAGGTTTTGAAGAGGTGCCCCAGAATCATTAAAATTAACCGAACTGAACACTGTTCACCTTACTTCCTTCCAAGCACATTCGTTCACTGGAATAGGACCGGACTGCTAACTAGGCAAGTGGACCACTGTCCAGAAAAACTGGTGCTTAGCAGACCTCTTCTGATATTAAAAATGAAAATTGATCAATTTGTAATACTGATATTAGATATAGATATCAATCCTGTATTTTTCTATTGAATGAACAGTGATCACAGTGATATATAAATGTGCAGACACAATGTAGATGCCAAACTTTAATAAAAAACATAAACAGAGTTTAGGACTTTTTCCACCATTTTTTGTCCAGTTTAAATAAAGCCAAACATTTCACAAGAACCAAAGAAATTGGCAGATCGTAACATTTTGGATGGTTAATAGCCAATTAACATATTTAACGGATTAAAATTTTTGGATCATCTTAAAAAGCCAGTGTATTTCTGCTATACATTTCCAACCACAGACAGAACATACTGCAACTGTAATCACAGTACCACAATGAACTGAAAATTAAAAAGGATGCCCTTATATCCAGATGACAGGTTTCAGTCATATAACTAAACACTTTTATAGTGTTTTTAAGTTTATATAGTGTTACTGCACTTTCCTTCAAAATAAAGATTTTTACAGTCATTCTGTCTTTTAACTTTATTTCAATTTCAATTTCAATGCAATAATAAAATATATAGTTCTTTTTATATTATCTGTGGTTCTGTTGCAAAATGAAAACAGTTTAACAAGGTACTGTATAAACACTTTGATTTGGGGCCACACACATTCAGATTTATGGCTTATTTCATTCATTGCAGCAAATTATTTTAATATATATAATTTCAATATATTAGGGTTAATAGACTGGGTATGACTTTGTCAACCAATTATACTTATACATCTACAGCAATACTAATCCTGAATTGTCAAAATGTTGCCAAGGTTAGATATTTAATTTGTTAAAGGGGAATGACATGTCACTGAAATAATGTGGGATCAGTAATATAAGAATGTAAATAAGAATGCAGAATGTGACTCTGCAGTGAAACACCACAAATCTGAAATTCAGTCATAACTTTTAGAATCATTGGACAAAATATTATCAGCATTGCAAGCTCCGTAAAAGCAAAGCTACAGCTTTATTTAACCAAAAGTCGATAGGCGCACAAAAATACAGTATAGCAAATATCATCTTTTTAATTTCAGACCATTACGGTCCTTAGACCATTACAGTCCATAGACTAATGACCATAATGGTCTGAATCGGGTAAGATGATACTTGTTATACTGCATCTTACTGTACTTTTACCGACTGTTTAAGTAAAGTTGGAGCTTTGATGGCTCCCTGCATCCCTCCGAATCTGCTTTTCACTCTGAGAGTGTCTCTATAGAAACGGGAGATGGAGCAATAACTCACAAGAGCTAAATCTTCTCATATAAGCTTTAAGACAACGGCAACTTTATAGACAGGCACACCAGAGGAGTAAGCCCTTGGAAAATTAAAAATTCATGTCATATAGTAATCGTTGTTTGAAATAATTTTTAATATTAAGTTCGGGGTTTATTTTTGTTCACTGTGTTGGTTTACATGGCTAAACGCAGCATGTTTTAACCCTTTCTTTCTCTGTTTTGCTATAGTATTCTTTGAGCATTATTTTGTAACAGAATTGTTTCTCTCCCTGTCTGTTACCTTCACTTTCAGCTAGGTAAGAAAGTGGCTAAGTAGGGATCATCTTCTATTAGAAAATAGACCTTATAGAATTCTATAGCCAGACAGAGAGCAAAAAGGGTTAAACCTCACTCTGCATGTAATCATCCTCCATGGACACACACTCTACAGGCTGTAATATGGATTTCTACAGAGAGATAGAAGCTATTAAAGGGAACCTGTTACCAGGCACCTCATTTTCACTAAAGACAGGTTGCATAAGCCCATGACACCTGCAGTGCAAATCTGCCTTTTTGCCTTTTCTAATCATTTGCATTACAATAGAATTGTGTGTTATAATTTACCTTACACCCTGACGAAATCCACTGTGTGGTACCCAGGGGTTTGGCTTTGGTTTGATACATTTCAAAAAAACAACACATAGGGGGCTCATTTACTTACCCGGTCCATTTGTGATCCCTCGGCGCGTTGTCCGAACTTGTGCGCCGAAATCCCAGGGCAATTCGGCGCAAATCGGAAATATTTAGGAAAGCCGACAAATGTGCGACATTCAGACCCTTAGTAAATGAGCCCCATAACTTGCAGACTGCTCAGCTCTTAGCTACACCTATGTGGTCCTGTATAGCTCCTCCAGCTAGTGTGTACTTCTGCTTTGCAGTATCAAACTATGTGCTGTGTTAATCATTTCTTAACTGTTCTCTGACAATTGGTTAGTGATTAACCATATATTAAAACTTACAGAATAAGCTTACAGTGAAAATAAATATTTTTATTTGTTGTGTCTGTGCAGTTGTTTAAAATTGTTAAATGTTAGACTGTAAGCTGTTGCGAGCAGGGCTCACACTCCTATTTGTACATAATCCCTGTAATCTGACATACGAGCGCTGAGGTGGTCATGTAGGAGTGTCGAGGTGGTTATGTAGGAGTGTCAAGGGAGTCGCTATCCCTTCCCGGCACCTGCGTACTGTCTGTAGCTTGTGCCTGTTCTAATGCAGGTAAGGGTTCAACACTAGGTTAGACAGTTGGGGGCTCTGGAGCACTTAGCGCCAGTATATAATAAATGTGCCCCTTTGACCTACAATTTTCTTCTTAGCTAAAGCAGTGTAAAACTATATAAAAAACTACTTTCAAACTGCTTATGCATTTTTACAGTAATGAATTAGAAATTCCTATAATTTCTTTTTTGTAGATTACAAAAAAAAGATAAAAATAGCAGATTGGACAAATTCATAATACAGTTTTACAGATTTTGTAGCAAATTGCAATTTTTGCGCCTTTTTGAGGACTTTTGTTTTACGTCAATAAGACACATTTATCTTCTATTACAGATACGTTAAATGTTGCAAATGACATTTATCTTTTTAAATTGTCTAAGATTTGTGACATCTTTGGCGCAAAAAACTCCAGACTAAACCATGTTTAAGGAAAACTTAAAAAATGGAAAGAAGTTACTTGAAACATATGTGCAACATTTTTATGACTTTGTAACAAATGTCTCAAAAAGAGATCTGGAAAAAGTGAGACTGATAAATTACCAAAGAAGAAGATGAAAAAAAGACTATCCAAAACAAACAGCGATAAGATAAATGACCCCCTTTAAGTGATAAGGGATCCAATGTATTACAAAATCTCTGATCAATAAATTAAAAATTCAATAAATACAAATGCTTTCTTAATTTTAGCTGCATTAATAACCAATTAATCCAAGTTTTTTTTTTTTTTTGTTCAAGTATTGAGTATTGTATCCTTAGTTTACTGATGCATTGTCTATTTGGTGACATGTTGTGGCAGTAAGTGTATGAAGAGGGTTCAGCCTATGAGCCCTCCCCATACACTTACTGCCACATCATGATGTTTTTGCTGCATAATTCTAGTGTTTGCTGCATAATGCTAAGTTATCTGGTACCGATCGAGGGTGTTAACCATTTAAACGTTCCCAGCAAAGCTGCCAGGGGCATTTAAATGCTGGTGGAGCAAGGGGTGCCGTCATCTTGGATTTAAATGTTTTTACTTTTTAAATCTGCTAAAACAAAATAATCCCTTTATAATTTTGGTATCTCTCTCATCGTATCAACCTGAATAATAAGGGGTAGGTGTCAATTGACAATTTTAATGAAGTTAGATCTTTTGTTTTGCAGCTGTCCAGTACACTGTATGTAATATTATATACCATCACTAACAAGTAGAAAGAAAGCCCTTATACAGAAAACAAGCACAACTTACACAACTCTGTACATGGAAATATAAAAAGAATTATGGAATTTTGAAAGTAGGGTGTGAAAAATGGAAACATAAAAACGAAAAAGGGCTATGCCCTAAAGAGGTTTATGTCCATGCTTGCTCAAAAGGTTGTATTTACCAAAAGTATAGCATTTTTTATGACTGGGTTTGCAGTAATTAGCGGTGGATAATTTTGCATGGTAATCTCTTAATATATTTCTATTAACAGATATATGTTGCAAGTAGTTCACAATAAATGCTATTTATACAGAACACCATAAACTATACAACTTTTGCAAATCTGTTTTCAAGCAACTAGAACTTTATCATCCAACATTCTCTGGCTTCCTTGCAGTTGTTTCATAGATTATTTGCTTATATAAAAAAGTAATGCATAAATTTATAATGTATGAATTTAGGCAGTATCGATTAAGTTCAACTCCATTATACATTTTTTTGGGGAGTTTAGATACAAAGTGCTCTTTGGATATGTATAGTATCATTAGTGGATAATAATATTCTTATTCAGAAAATACATATTTAAGTTATTCTAAATTACAGTGTTCAGACATCTCATGCACACATTTAAAACCATCAGATGCCTTGGCATATAGCAATCATAACATTTAAAGCGTTTTGGAGGAAAAAATCTCCCCATCTGAAGCAACAACAATGCAAGAGGTCTGAAGAGCCATTTTCAGCACACAGTCAAAGGGCTGGCCCAGTAGTAAAACTATAAGAATTTGACATGGCCATAAAATGCCCGTAGAATAAATTAACTTGTTCTTTAATTTGCAATTTGTATCTGTACATAATGTACCACTTCTAAAGACATTTGTAAAATTGCTGTTTATTTTTTTTTCTTCCCAGAAAAAGTTAGCAATAGTTAATTAATGTGACATATATATCCTGATCTTTTTTTTTCATTTGACACTACGGGGCAGATTTATCAATCAGTCTGAAAGTCAGAATATTTCCAGTTGCCCATGGCAACCAATCACAGCTCAGCTTTCATTTTACCAGTGCTCATGAATATTTTAAAGGGGAGCTGTGATTGGTTTCCATGGGCAACTAGAAATATTCTGACTATCAGACTGCTTGATAAATCTGCCCCTACATGTCCAGCAAGAGACTCTTACTATTAGAATACAGGCCCTGTGATAAACTTCTTGTATTTGTTATCCATGGTCTCCTTCCCTCTAAAATAAACTTTTAAAATTATGCTAATTATCTTGAGGGCCTCTGGTGGGTGTTTCACAAGCCCCTCAGTGCGGCAGCATCATAGGCTTTTACAATGAGCAGAACATGCTCTGCTCATTGTAACAACCAGTAAAAAAACAGCCCTGAGGGTTCTGTAAACACCCCCCAGAACCCTTCAGGCTTTTTAGCATAATTTTAAAAGTTTATTTTAGAAGGAGGGAGGTCATGAATAAGAAATATAAGACGATTACCACAGTCACGGTCCCAGGAAGTGTTCCTGGTTTATCATGGTGGATTTTTATGGTAGATTTGGTAGAGCTTATGATAAAGAACAGTTATTAAATATATTAATTACTTTACGAACACGAATCAAAGTACAAATATATATTCTTAAGGTTTAGTATTTATGTGTAGCTGTTGAAGTTAAAGTGAAGATGCGGCCTCAAATGTTCAACATGTTGGTCATTTGATGATCCACATCTAATGTAAAAAAGAGATACTGTTAACTGAGTCAGTCATTAATCAGCAAACCTCCATGAAGATCAAAGAAATTACAGTGCATTACACTTCATTTACCAGATGGAACCTAAGGGGATTGTGTCAGAATCACAGACACAGCATATGGGCAACATTCACTTGAGAGTTTTCTACATTGTGAGCTATAAAAATATGAAAAAACCCTAATATAATACAGTAATAGTTAATAAGATATTAAACATTTCTGATTGTATATTTTATATTAGTAAGTGTTTTTTAATACTGTATTGATGAACCCACCTGTTATTTACAGTAACTTTACAATTTTAACCAGGCAATGACAAACACAAAGATATTGTAATAGGGGACAATGGACTCAGACAAGGATGACAGACAGGACAACAAGCCCTAAAATTGAGCCCCCACACTGTCCCTGCCTACTTACTGGCTCCACGCTAAACAGTAGCCAGTAACTGGGCATCATTCCCTCACTACCCCAAAGTGGGGACATAAAACTGGACAAACTGGAAGTTTCGCCAGCAGAAATAAGGAGACACATCTTAGAATAAAGATCAACAACCACCCATAACACTATCCTTCTCTGAGAGACAGACAGAAAGTTTCTCCAGCAGAAAAAGGTGACACATCTAAGAATAAAGATCAACAACCACCCATACTACTGTCCTTCTCTGAGACATAGGCACGTCAATGATGACTTCTCAGGACGGTTTAGCCTCAGCATAGACATTGGGGCACATTTACTTACAATGTTGCTCACTGAAAGTGCATTGTCCGTCCATAATGCTGCGTCCAGCGGTTCACTAAGATTGTGCGCCTGAAACCATGAATGTGTCGCTTCCCCGCTCAGATCCTACAGAGTTCACCATCTTTTTTGTGGTGCATCTTTAACATCGCACATGCAACACAATTTCAAAGTTAAATATCCATCAAATATCCTTTTTTAACCATAAAATAATAATAATCTTTATTTATATAACACCATCAAATTCCGTAGCCCTTTATAAATCATATGGGACATATACAAATATAATCCTACATCACAGAGTACAAACATTCATATGGAACAGTAGGGCCCTGCTCACAAGAGCTTAAAGTCTATAAAAGGAGTAGAGGATGCAGAAAAAGAAGACAGAAGAGACTGTGAAGGAGAGGAAAGAGTGCAGTCTTTCAGCGTTTTAGGACTCACAAGGAACTCACAAGGCGACCCCGCAAAGTATTGAACTGACCTAGTCTGACTTCTAAATTCAGTTGTCAGGCCCAAAACAAACAAAAACAAATGAGCAGAGAACCTCTTAGGAACACGAGGAGCCAGAGAAAATGCCGATTCCTGAGTATCTCCATGCCACTGATTATGCCCACCATTTGGGTAGCATTACCAGAAGACTGAGATTTAAAATGGAAATATAATTTACAGCTTTCTCAAAGTTACAGCGGTCAGTAACTGGGTGCCGTTCCCTCCCTAAGCCAAAGCAGAGACACAAAAATAGGACAAATAGACATATAACACAAAAGAATAATGAGAAGTCCTGGTCACGACAGAGATTTTAAGGCACAATACATATACAAAGGGATAGTCACAAAACGAGAGTCAAAATGGAGGTACAGATAAGAGAGTAGATCCAACACAGAACATAAGAGAAAGTGAACTTTTAAACAGCAAGGGTCAAGGCAAGATATTTTTGTGTTACCCAGGAGCCCTGCTCTAGGTGTAAGTGAGAGGGTTCTGGCAGGTCAGAGTGAGTTAACACCTTCTGGTCCAGAACCAAACTGTAGAGAGCAAGGTATGATAGTTTCACTCAGCAGTAAAACACTGTTTAGAATGCCAAAAACAATTAAATTCACAGAAATTAGAAATATACAGTAAGTTAAAAGGAACCTATCTAACTAGCACTCTGCCAGTTGTCATTTCCTGTGGATAGATTACTTTACTAGAAATTTATTGCAGATAAAATTTTTATTGGCCAGCATTTTATAAATACATTTGGAGCCCTATTAATTCTATGGTGTACCACAAAAGTCATAAAGATGTGTCCACTGTTTTTAACTTGGTTAAAGATTCCAATTTCTTATGAAACACATATTTTACAATTATGTGGTATGCTAGCAAACACATTGTACATCAAAACTACTAGATGACCATACAATAAAAATGGATGTTTTATGTGTAGAAGCAATGACCCAAAAATATATCTATTAATTACATGCTCTCCTTGTAAAGCTCTTGATTGAGATCATTTTTTGCAGTTCTTTAGAAAATTATGAGTACCTTAACAATGCTATGAAGGGATAACCACCAGGGGCGTAACTTGGAGAGGCAGGGCCCTATTGCAGATTTCCCTTTCTCTTAAATAATTACAGACCTATTTGTGTACAAATGTATATACTGTACGTACATACACATACAGTTCTACACTGCAAGAATTTGCGATTATTTCACTGCTTCTACACCAGAAAACTAGCATAGAAGCAGTGATAAATCATCCCCAAACAGCCTTTATACACAAATACAGCGTATATACACACACATACAGCATATACACTGCATACACAGACATGCAGTATATAGACATGGTACGGCATATACATATATACACATAAGATACAAATAAAGATACATTTAAATATACATAGGGATATATAATATTTTACTTACCTTCTGCATCTCCATGTCATCGCGTCGGTATCCGTCACAGGATCTCAGACGATGCCATGTGACTTCAGAAGTTGACGACTGTGGCGGACTGGCCAGGCGAGGCAGCCGCTGCTCATCGGGGAAGGGCTCGGGAGCACAGCCGAGTCCCAATGTATTCAAACCGTGCCTCCTATATGCCTCTGCTGCTGAGCATAGCTGCCAATAGGGCCCCAACACTGAGCAAGGACAAAGAGGAATGTGCCTGGGCACAGCATGATTATATTACGACCCAACAGTGCCCCAGGGTCCATTAACATAACTGTGGCTGCTATATCGGTAGTTACGCCACTGACAACCATAAATTTAGGTTATGCTAGCTCTCTAGGCTTCCGCTAACAATAACGTGATAACATGAGGGAGAAAAAGGTTGTGTAGGCAGTGTAAAATAGAGTGAGGGGATATGGTGGTACAGGTGTGATACCACTTCACTCCCCCAACCTGTGTGCATGCCTAGCCGACAGTTCACATGTGTTATAAAACTGTGCTTTCCAAAAAACATGGCATTGCCTTTAACATTAAAAAATGTAATCTGCATTTCATTCTCTAATTAGAGCACCATAAATCTGCTCCCAGGTGTCTGTGCTGTAAACCCCTTTTGCTACCGTTTTGGTAATCAACTTCTTATCCTGTTCATGGGCACCTGTCCATAAAAAGGATGCATTGGAGGTGAAGACGGTTCAACGTAGAGCCACAAAAATGATAAGGGTTTGGAGGTTCTTAGTTATAAGGAAATATTAAAACAACTAGATTTATTTAATCTGGAAAAGAGACGACTAAGAGGGGACATGATTAATTTATATAAATATATGAATGGTCCATACAAAAAATATGGTGGTAAGTTATTTCAGATTAAATCAAATCAAAAGACGAGGGGGCACTGCCTCCGTTTGAAAAAATCAAGGTTTAATCACCAGAGGCGACAGGGCTTTTTTAATATAAGAACTGTCAATCTGTGGAATAGCCTGCCTCAGGCGCTGGTCACAGCAGGGACAGCGGATAGCTTCAAGAAGGGTCTAGATGCCTCTTTACACCTAAATAACATTGATGATTCCCTAAATCCCTTCCTCATCCAATCCCTACCCTTCCTTGGTTGAACTTGATGGACCAGTGTCTTCTTTCAACCGTATAAACTATGATATTGTATTGAGTCTTTATGTGGGGCATATAGATCTTTCTGTATTTTCTCTTCTTGAATATTTAAGGGATTGTCTTGATGCTTACATATGGACTTGGATTGTAAGGTATACTTTAAGTGGCATTTTGAGAAAGGCTCCTGATCTAGGAGCTGAAATGTAGCACTATCTTTTGGTGTGCTACCATTTTTTGATAATTTTATATTTGAAGGACTTAACCATTCCAGGTTATGCACCCATTTTTCTTATGCTGCTGCAGATGAATATATCTGGTCACCAAGAAATTTTGGTGTCTTGGAGTGTCAATTGCTACCTTTTCCACATACAATATTGGCCATATATACAGAATAAAGTGGGTATGAGGCAACTTACTACTCGGGGTCCAGAAGATTCTTAATGCTGATCATTTATCTTAGAATTTAAAGCTTTTTTTTTGGGGACGTTTTTGGCACATTTCATATATATTTGCACCTAACTTTGCAAATTCTCGCCTAGTGTTGCTCTGAATATATCTTTCAAATCCAGATGTCAACGTATGAAAAAATAATCACAATTTTGGCGCAAAGTTGAAAAGTCAAAAATAAACTGCAGTCCCCAACCAGGCTTAGGAAAACCTTAAGAAGAAGTTGCAGCATATTTTGAGACTTTTGCATGACTTTTGTCACAAAAACACCATAGACTCAGCCTGATATATCAAGATAAATCCAAAACCCTGAAAAAACAAGAAAACACATGCACAAATGTCCTCATAAATTAAAGATAAATGACCCCCAATGTCTCCACTTCTGCTAGTATTACAAGTTTAAAAGCAATTCCATTTATCAAGTATTGTAGACATTTGAAAGAGTCTTCTCTTACAGTATTCTCCTGGAGTAGGCATATTCGGGGCGAAAGAGGGGTGGAAGTTAAGAGAACAGGGGTAGGTAGAGGCATTAACAACCAATTGAGGCTGGTCTGATCTGATGGAGATCACATCTGATATATATTATACATATATAGATACACACAAACACATATACATACAGGCAGTCCCCTACTTAAGGACACCAGACTTACAGACGACCCCTAGTGGAAGATGGACCCTTCTGCCCACTGTGACCTCTCGTGAAGCTTTCTGAATGCTTTACTATGGTCCCATGATGCAATGATCAGCTGTAAAGTGTCTATAATGAAGCTTTATTGATAATCTTTGGTCCCATTACAGCAAAAAATTTAGAAACTCAATGAGGCATAAAAAAAATAATTTCCTTGAACTACAATTATAAAATATACAGTTTCGACTTACATACATTACATACAAATTCAACTTAAGAACAGACCTACGGAACCTATCTTGTACATAACCCGGGGATATAGTATTTCTTTTTCTTTACATAGGAACTATTGCTACCACATGTAGAGTGTCTGTGCCATTTAATGTTTCTGGCATTACTTTTCTTCAGTAAGTAGTGCTAATTTTAAGTTTATCATAAGTACAAACAGACATCTACACATTGTATTGAGTAATCTTTCTGATTCTGAATTGGACTATTACACATAAATGCCTCCAAGATAACCATCTATATCTACAATACAACAAATCCTTTGCTATAAATTCATTACTTCAGATTATAGTTTCTCTTTCCTAAAACATAAATGTTTTGGTCCAGCTTTCTTTGACAATTTTTTACACTAACACTTGATGCTTGTATGGTGCCTAGTAGTGGATTATAATATAGTTGATTTGGGGCATTAGCCCGGGGCCCAAATTTTCAAGGGGGCCCATGGTCACACAAACCACTGACCAAATTTTATACAGACAAGGACTTTCACCTAATGAAATCCTTATACATCTCTCAATACAAGTGTGGTGTGCACAACAGAGATTTCAGGACCTTTGAAAATCCTCCAAGGGTCCTGAAGTCACAGATATAAAGCAGACAGGATGGATGCATCCTCTATTCCATGTGGAGCTTGATTCTAGTACCATATGTAGAAAGTGAATTCCAGGCTTGTAGGGTCTATAAAATGTATATTCAGCATACATCTGCATAGGGTGACAATTTTGGAGCAATTGTTTTTGTAATATCACATTCAATTAAAATGAACTACAACATTTAAATGACTTAGGACATATATAAAATTTGACTTAGAATAAGACAAAGTGTTTGCTTGAATGTGTAAGTAAAAATAAAAATGTCTATTCAAAATATGTTAATCTTAGCACCTAAAATCTGTTTTATATTAACTTCAGAGAAAATTGATCTGAAATTGGATACAATAGGGAAACATTTCATGTTACCTGCAAACTTTTAAAATGTAATATTTTCCATTAAAGAGCAATTGTTTTCAATCAGTCCTAATCACAACAATAAGCATCCTATAAATCATACAGCTAACTAATCAATGAATACAGCTTATAATTTTGCTTTCTTTAAAATGATAACATGACTACAAAGTAATGTTTCTTTAATGTTTTAGCAGCCATCTATTATATTTAAGGATGAAGCAGAACACAAGAGGTTTGCCTGCTTGTATCTAAATGTTTTTACCCAGTCCCAAGTTAAATTAATACCTTTAGTTTGTATAACATGATTAATGAACTCGATATTTTGTCTATATAAAATAACAGAATATAAATATTTTGCCTTGAATGTTCTAAACAATCTTTCAAAATATATTGTTTATAACAATGGTAAATTAGCATAGAAATAGAAGAGAAGGCAGCAGCACTCCGTTGTCCTCGTCCAAGATATATTTATTCACATATGGATACAAAGCTACGTTTCGGCTAGCTCAATGTAGCCATTTTCAAGCTCACTGCTTGAAAATGGCTACATTGAGCTAGCCGAAACGTAGCTTTGTATCCACATGTGAATAAATATATCTTGGACGAGGACAACGGAGTGCTGCTGCCTTCTCTTCTATTTCTACACCACTGGGTCTTGGGTCAGACCAACGCAGTCAGCATCCACACGGATTGAATCCCTTTTTGTTTCTCACAGTGCTGCCTACCTGTACTACACTTGCTACAATGGTAAATTAGCATGTGCCTAATTGTAGTCCCAGAATATCCATATATGCAGAGTAAAACCTGCACTTACTTTAATTGGTGCAGAAATACTCAAACAAGAAAGGTGAAGTATCAGGAGTATCAGGGAATGGTTCACAACTTGCAAAACTTCTGTCGAGACTCAAACTGCTAATGTGGTAAAACTACCGCAAGGGCGGAAAGGAAGATTGGTGGACCTTGGATCAGGCGATGGAAGAGTGACACTTCCAGCGCTGGCCCTTTAAATTTGGACCTGATGAAGGGATCGGTACGGCCCGAAACGCGTTGTACATCAATGTAACGTGTTGACCAATAAAACGTGGTCAATCTTGTTTTCTGAGCACTCAGAGGAGCAGCGAGCTGAACGAGCACAAGCTAGGACCATATGTCTAGCCCGCTTGTCTCCAGTTTTTCAAAGACCACCTCAGTCATCCTCTGTGTCTGCCTCTGAGGAACCAATGCATGTGGATAGAGTTCCAGTAAACAACAGGAGAACATCTGTCTCTATTGTGCTAGCCCAGAACACTTCCTTCAGACTTGTCCAGTCCGTCCTCAGTGTCCGTGAAACGCATGCACCTAGGGTTCGTGGGAGAAATGTCCCTAGGTGAAAGCAAAGCTTCTCCCCGCTTAAACATACCTGTTCTACTCAGCTCTGGGACAAGGGTGCCAGTTTCTAGTTTTGGCCTTCCAGGATTCCGGCTCTGCAGGAAACTTTGTGGATGCTGCCCTGGTCTCTTGGTATCACCTTCCTGTGGTCCGCCTTGAAAAGCCACTGGTTATTTTGTCTGTTAGTGGGCAGATCCACTGTGATTCACTCCATTACCGCACCAAGCTTCTTTCTCTGCAAGTTGGGGCATTGCACAAAGAGAGACTATCGTTTTATGTGCTGCTCCCCCGTCCTCAATGCTCTTGGGCCTCCGTGGTTACAGCAACATGCTCATGTGCTTGACTCGCAGACTGGGGAGATTCAGAGTTGGGGTCCAGAGTGCTTATCCCGCTGTCTCATGGCTCCCCATCTGGTGTCCACCATACTCTCCGCAGTGACCTCCAATTCTCTTGTGGCCCTTCCCGCTTATTTAAATGACTATAGCAATGTCTTCTTGGAAAAGCAAGCAGAGATTCTGCCTCCATGTGGTACTTACGACTGCCCCATTGAGCTGCTACCAGGGGCATGACCTCCATGAGGTTGGGTGTACCCATTGTTAGTAAGAACACCAGGATATCTTTCAAGTAAACCATGACACAGGGGTAAAGTAAGTCTCCAAATATGTCATTGAAAAACCATTGAAACACAGCAGGCATGTGGAGAGTCTAAAGGGCATGACCAAATACTGGAAGTGCCCATCCTGGAAGGGTTCATCCGCAAGTCTTCTTCTCCTGTCGTTGCTGGATTATTTTTTGTGGCCAAGAAAGACGGGTCTTTCTGTCCCTGCAGTGACTATCGTGGGCTTAATAAAGTTGCCATAAAGAACCGCTTCCCACTACCAATGATTACAAAACTCTATGACCGACTCCGTGGAGCCGAGGTCTTCACTAAATTGGACCTTTGAGGGGCATATAATCTCATCTGAATTAGTAAAGGCAATGAATGAAAGACCACCTTAAACACTCAGGATGGGCTACTTCCAGTATTTGGTCATGCCCTTTGGACTCTCCACATGCCTGCTGTGTTTTAATATTTTGTCAATGACATATTTAGAGACTTACTTTACACCTGTGTTGTGGTCTACTTGAACAATATCCTGGTGTTCTCTACTGACCTAGAGTCTCATCAGGTCCATGAACGACAAATCCTCAGACTCTCTTCTTTATTGTCTTTGGACGAATCCCACGCCCACCTCACCCTCTGTCTGTTCCTTCGGATGTTCCTGCGGTGGAAGATTTGATTCAGGATCTCAAATCCATCTAGGAGCAGACACATCAGTCTCTACTTCAGGCATCTGCCCGCACCAAGATGCAAGCTGATAAGAAATGCAGGCCTCCTCCAATTTTTCCTCCAGGTGATAAAGTGTGACTGTCTTCCAAATACACCTGGCTGAAGATTCCAAGCTATAAAATTGGTCCTCATTTTTTGGGTCCTTTAAAGGTGCTGAAGCGAATCAATCCTGGGGCGTACAAGTTGCATCTTCCTCACACCATGCTCATCCCAAACTCCTTCCATGTCTCCCTCCTGAAGCCAGTCATCTTGAACTGTTTTTCTGAGAAAGTTCTTCCTCCTCAGGATGATTCCACCAACATCTTTTAGGACAAAGAATTCCTGGACATGAAGGTGGTAAAAGGAAAGTGGTTCTTCCCTTCTTGTGAGTACAAGGACAATATCTTGGACCATGGCCTTCTGCAAAAATTCCTCCAGACCAAGAAGAAGGGGAGGCCAAAGGGGAGGAGTAATGTCCCAGGTGCACCTGCGACCCATGTCCCGCGGTCGCATGTGGACCGTGCCCCTCTCCGGTCCCCAGTACCCCCAAGGCTTGCTGTCTCACCTGGCCGCATTACAGCGATGGCTCCGGAGGTTTATAGGGCCAGAATGCCACTGATTGCCACTGGCCATCTGGCATCCATTAAACAGCCAGCCTCTTGCCCCATACCCCGCCGGATGTTTGCTTTGTCCCTATGCCTTGTGGTACCACGCCCAAGAAAATCCAACCCGCTTTGCGGGTGCCACTTAGACTCTGAGACTCTGCTCCCAGGTGTTGGCTTACGTCATTGTCTGCGGTGGTTCAGTGGGTCCACTACCCCTGAATCCTAACAACCCGATTACAGATTTTTTTAAATTTTTTTTTTTTATTTTCAAAATAGGTAGTTAAAAAAGTTTTTAATGCAATTCAGTTTAAAAATATATATGAAAAATAATATGATGGCAATGTAACCCAATAGTGAATGTTTGTAAGCATTGGTGCAGGGACTTGGCAGCAGACATGGATAAAAGTGAAGTAGATAATATAATAATAATCTATATTTATATAGCGCCATCATATTCCATACCGTTTTACAAATCATATCTTTATTGGTTCCATTTTTAAGGTTGTCAATCATCTCTATTGCAGCCCCAAGGTCCTGCCTGCAGCAGCACAATGACAGTGATAAATATCTCCCATTGTGTTTAAGCACAAACTCTGTTTATTAACCTGTTTTGTTCCTGTGACAAGGTGGTACATCCTGATATAAACCAATTGGAAGCTGATAGATCTAATATGTGTGTGATATTTAGATGGTAATTTAGTTACCACGGGTGGTAGAAATCGGTCTATGTAATGTGAGAGATGGCAGGTAAGTGTGCCAGTGACCTATATGATTGGGCATCCTGTGGGATATTTTGATCCTTGCGTATCTTTGGTAAGTTGTAAAAAATAGGAAGAGATGGATGTTTGATGGTGAGAAACCAATTCCCTATTTTATTAATAATGTTTGCATTGTGGGTTTCTTCAATAAGGTTAATGTATTCTATTTGGAAAGGTGGCATTGAGGTCCTTTTTTAAGAAGATTACAGGCAGTCTCCAGGTTCTTTAAGGAAAGGAAATCCAGCACATGAAAATCCAAACAAAGTCCACTTCTTTATTTTTTCCAAAGACGTCCAGCACATCTTATTGGTTAAAGCATCACAACTGTTAATTAACACATTTTATCTACCCAGCCTTAATCATGATATCATATAGGTTCTTTAGGTTTGTACTTTAGTTGATTTTGTATGTCATTTGTAACTGGTATACTTTATAATTCTAACAAAATTCTTTGTACTTGTGACTATTGGATTTTCAAAATTTTGTGCTGCTGTGGGACCAAGGATTATCAACAAAACTTAATTACAGACACATTACAGCTGATCATTGCAGTCTGGAAAAGCAGCCAGAGAGCTTCACCAGAGGTCATAGAGGGCAGAGAGGTCCATCTGTAAATAGGGGTTATCTGTAAGTCAGGTGTCCTTAAGTTGGGGACCGCCTGTATAATAATTGATCTCTATTAAGATTTGAAACGCCTCCTGTAGATAGGTAAATCTATCCTGTATGACCACCAGTCTACCTTATCCTTTTGACTGAATTACTATTTTAGTGTTGGAAAAACAATATTTGAGCGATTCATAATTAATTTTCCCCCTATGCCACCTGATCACCCAGTAACAACTACTCATTTTATAGGTAAAGAAAGACCTTTCCCTCTCTTTAAATCTAAATTACTCAATTTATAAAAAATAACTCAATTATCTCAATTAACTTTCACCAGTGTGCCACCTTAGTCATCTCTATTCAAAATGAACCTTATGCGCTTCATCATTTCCTCAATTTGGGCACTTGTTAGATCTATCTTACATCGTCTAAGCATAGATGCTTCCCAAAATTTTGGAGTTTTAAAATTAAGTAAAATTCTTGAATATTTTTCAATTATATTTGTTGTATGCCTTGTTGCCTAGTCGTTCTGTCTCTCATTTCCATCTAGCTCCCTGATGTGCACCACACTTGATTAATCTTACTTTAATTTGTAAACTTCCACAATAATTACATTTTCTTTAAACAAGATCATCACATAATGATACATACAGTTCTTTCCAAAAATAACCTTCTACAGTATATTATTGCCACATGCAGATGACCATAAATGGAAACCTAGACCTAGCCAGCCCGTCTCTCTGCTCCGTTATCGGGCAGCTCACCCCTGCTTCTCCCCCAATACTATTTACAATACAATGTTTGTGGCCCATTTCAGCACACATGTACAGGAGGTCTAAGAATTTTCTCTACTGTGTACCAAATCTTTTGTAATAAGGTCATGAACTGTACATTTGCAACTGCCTTGTTATCACAATATAATTGAACTTAACACCGCAGGATTTATCCAATTCTTCAAACAACATTTAGACAAGAGATGTGGCTTCTTCAAAGAATACCAATGATAAAGTCATTCATTGTGAAGTGTCTGTGTTAGTTTTAGCCCTTTTATTTGAAGCCTGAGCAGCGAACAGCTCATGTGACTTATTGGTACAACTTTACAGACTAAGAAGAGGAATCTGAGCTAACAAGAGCACTGAAAAGGCTGGTGCTGATCTGTGTAAATGAAAGGTTACAAATCCCACCATTTTAATATTGAATATATATCATAAGAATAGGTGTTAAGAAAATACCCTGGAAGCGTTATTCAGCATAAAATTACACAGATTAGTAGTTATTAAATGGGTTCAGAAATACAATAAGCACAATAAGTATTTTGAATGAGCAAGCAAATCGTTCATCGTGTAATTCTGAAATTCTACCTTGCATCAAAAGAAAAAAATAAATGTATACACTTTTTTAATACTTTCATACAATTTTCTAAGCATCAGACTCCTAAAAAGTCATTCAATATTATTGACAACTTTTTTTAATATCCCTAAGGTTGTGTCTAAAGATGAGAGGACCCATACTTTAAGTTCAGGTCTGTTCATCTCTAGTTTTAAAAGCAGATGAGTGAAATGCTCCATATTCCAAGCACTACCTGACTGGATTATAAAAACAATTTAGTACCATGTAAAAAAAGGTCTTTGTCATGGATTAGTGGGACTATTTAGAAACCCCATATATTTCCTTTACTTCTACTTTTGTAAACAACTGAACTCTATGAATGAAAGCTTATAAACATCTTTACAATTTCATGTAAATGTATATGTACTGTACTTTTTGATTTTGATAAGTGCTTTTGACAGAATACGGTTTGGAATGAAACTTAATACTGTTGACCTTTATAGTGTTATTAGAAACATTTAACACTTCATATTAATTAGGCTTAGAAATGTTAACTTAGTATCTGACTTTGAAAAATTGTAAAACATACTTCAAAACGGTTGTATTTTATGGGAAAAAAACCATGACCAGTTAAACCCTTTGTGCAATTAAAGAGGATTATGTAATCTGATTACAGACTCACTTACAAAAAGTGTAATAAACATAAAGGTGAAACATAGTGTCATCTCAATCAACACACATACCAAGTACATCAGTCAGTGGTTTCTTCTAGCTTAGAAGGCTGTTGATCCAAGAATGTGGTACTTCAGTAGCCAAACTCTTATTGATGTGAACCTCCGTGATTTGAAACATAAGTAGATGAAAAACGGCGTAAATACTGTTGTCCTGTAGAATAAAAAAAAATTAAAATGATGAGTTAATACATGCATGATACTTTTCAATACTTTTTCAGACACTTTTCATATTTTTCAGTACTCTGTGCTCCAGTTCCACTCTGAATGTAGCTTTTATGCAATCTTGCTTGCTAGACGCCTCTGTATGTTTTTTTTTTCTTCATACACTTAACATTTTGGTATATATTCTGCTGTATGCTTTTAGCCAAACCAATAACATAATTGTACTACACGACATAGGTTACATATACTGTACTACATATACTGACCTATAGAGATAACTATATGCTAAAGATGAATGATTTGCTAAATAAATATGAAATATCAATGCATATCAATCAGAAGCATGGAAAATACTTACCAAATAAATTACAGAAACAAGACAGGATGTATATGAATTGTAACAAATCCTTTATTGAATCAAAAAAATATATACATAAAAACACTTAAAAGGCACTAAAAGTGCTGTGGTCCAGCAACCAACCCTGATCTCAATGCAAAATGAGAAGTGAATATGATGTACATATCAGGCCATGAAACCTGGTTTGGCACAAGACTAACAACAGTCAAAAATAACCTAAATAAATGTGCAGACATATGAATACAAGTAGCTTGGCCATGAAGAGAATAATAAGAATATTTACCTAAAGTGCATAGTGCAGTCAGGGAGGGTGCTGGAGGAAAGATGCCCCATGCGTATCGCCTGTGCAGGCAGGCTTCCTCAGGGGTAAATGTGGACAGTGCATAGGAAGATATATATAGGGGAAGGACCCACCTCCAAATTAAGCCCTCATACCGCACGCCTCCCAATTCTGCTGTCGGCGTGCGTTCAAAGTGTTTGCAAGGGCTTCCTCCCAAAACATATTTGAAGGTTGAAGTAAGCATAATGGAAGGCAGAACCAATCTATCCCCCAGGGATCCCCAAATAATGATCATTTTCTACCTGTAAAGTTACATCTAAGTAGCAGTCCAAAATCCCTCCAGCCACCCCTTCATGTGATGACAAAAAGGAGGTTTGCAATGTGTCAATTTCTTTTTTTGACTTTCATGCCTGTATACATCAGAATCTTTATATGCTGATATCTTGCCATACAGGCATCCTAGAAACTTGGTCACACTTGCATCTTTTCTCTCATGATGTCCTCACATGATGTCCTCTCACGCATACATATCATTTATAGGACCACAATATTAGTATTCCTATTTGGGAGTAATTTAATACTATGGTATCATACCTTGGCTTTGGACACAATAACCACAGAGACCAATATGGAGTTATTAGGGAAAAGTAGGTGGACGAAAATGGATGTACTATGGAGTTAGTTTTTCTTTATTAATTGCTTCTATATAAACAGTGCAAACCTCATTTCTATTCAACACAACACAAACACAAATCCCCAATGTTTTCCAGAGCAGATAAAAGTCAAAAGGGCACTTTTGGGCTTCAAGCTACTGAATGTGGGTTTATGAATTTATTCTATGTTTCAACTGAGAGCTACGGTATCCTATTGAATACAGACCTTCAAACATCCACAGCTAATGCAGTGTGAAAATAGTCTAACTAGATGTCATTTATCACCCTTAAGTATTTAAGCTGCCAAAATAGCATCATGCTTCTTTGAACTTTTCTGTAAACCTTAAAGAACGCATGATGCACACATGTGGGGGTGTTTTCAGAAACATCCCGTCTGTTAGTATATTTATGTATTCCATATTCACGCTGTCTGTTCTTACCTAGTGGTAATTCTTTCAATACACCATAAATCATACATGGCTTTGTTCTAACACAGTTATACACACATATTCAGTCATGTTCTACCTGTGGAAAAAAACATTTGTCTGATGTTATTTTTATTTTTATTTGATGTATTTAAGTAAGCAAACAAGATTTAAGCATTTATATTGGAAACACAATTGGACCTATGAAATGATGACATCTGTGTATTAACTCGGAATTACACTTAAATGGTCTCTGTCTCCGCAGGTTCAGATTTTGAAGTCTGTTTTGTGTAGTCAAAGATGAAAATAAGCATAATTTACATTAATTCTACAGATCTATTCCAATGGTCCTACAATCATATGTCATTTCTTATAATAACACAATAGCTGAATCTGTGCTGGAAGAAATCTGTTTAAATGAGAGAATTTCATCCATAGTTTAATAGTCCAAGTCAAAAGGTTTTAACAGAATATCCAATTCTTGTTTAAAATTGATTATGTAGGCATAGATGTCCTCTTGGCCGAAATATTTATATCACAAGTAAGCTGCTTTTCACAAAGCAACATGATCTTGTAACAGGAGGAGTGTCACATTTAATGCTTTCAGTGCCAGGCTGAGAGGTAGGTGGTTAACAAGGGCATAACTACAGCGGTAGCAGCCATAGTAGCTGCTATAGGGCCCATAGTGTCAGGGGGTCCTGGCATCCAAACTGACATACTAAAGAATGGAGGATGGCACCATTATATACATATTATGCTGCACAATGTGTATATAACAGTGCACATCTTCCACAGTCCTCAGCTCCTTTACATATATTTCTATATTTCAGTTTTTTATTCCATAGCTTATACTTTACATTCACGGGGGGACATGTATCTTAGTTTTCTCTGGTGTATAATTGAGACATTTGAAAGGTGTTTTTTTGTGCCTTATGCATGTTTTATTTTTTGTGATACATGTTTTTCCTTTCCTGGCAGGTGCAACTTTTGCCTTTTTTGGAGGGCTTTTTGTTGCAAATTTGTCAAAGCCACATGGACACAAGTCATGTGATGGGGGGGGGGGGTTAAGTACAGGAGTGGACACTACTGCAAACTTTGGATTTGAGGCCATTTGATTTAACTCCTTAACGACCTGGCCCTTTTTTGTTTTTTCATTTCAATTTTTCACTCCACACCTTCAAAAACCTATAACTTTTTTTTTTTTATTTTAACAAGTAAAGAGCTCTGTGATGGCTCGTTTTCTGTGTAACAAATTTCTTGCAACACAATTTTAAACTTAAATCCCATGCTCAGTCCGAATCAATCAGGCCCCCGATTTCTGTTGCATGAAAGCCAGCGCAGCTGCGCCAAAAACTGATTGCGTGTGACACAATTCCAGCACAGACACCTGTTAAATACCTGTCAAATTCCGAAAACAGCAGACAACTGGCGAAAGTTCGATGCTGGACTCTTAGTAAATAAGCCCCCATATGTGAGCGCACCCTTCGAACAATTGTAAACAATACATTTCAATAAAATGTGAATGCATAAATGTATACATTTAAAAAAAACAAAAAAACTGCTCAAACTTTCAATGCCCAACAGGTTTACGTGCAAAGTTTTAACATTTATAGCATGTGCAATAATTCAATACAATTTTGATTTTAAAACGAGGTCCATGAAAATCCTTCCTCTGCACATTTGCACCTAAAAAGCAGCAATGTAAGCGTAAAAAGTGATACATAAGTGAAAAGTCACACAGAACATCTGCAAAATAAAGATACATAAGGAACACCACACAAGGTTCAGACCAAGGCGTAGTTGGAAAATGACAGCACAGTGAAAAGTCGCAAAAACTACAAAAGTCACAAAAATTAAAGCACACTGTTTATCCATAGGAGTTTGCTTTGATTGTTTGACATAAAAATACATCATTATTATATTATATATACATTATTATTAGATCTAACTTGTATGATTTCCTATATGTATTGTTATTGTTTGATGACATTTTTGGCATTGTATTTATACCAGAGAAACAATTTTTTTCTCGGTCTGTTGCAAACCCTTTATAATTTTGTTTCAGGATTTAATATTACGTATCCAAGCTATCCTTATTTCTAAAAATAAAACTCTCCCTAAAGAGTAATTGACCCTTTAAACCCATCTAATCATTCTTTTTAAAACAAGATTTTGTGGATTTTGAGAAAGAACCAAGACATCTTGACACAAATTCCAACTTCCCAGCAAACTATATAACCAACAAGGATATTGAGGAAACAGTTACAGTGACTTATTAATGTAATAAGAATCTTACAATGTATTGTAATAAACTTATCTTATAAAATATTGTAATTTTGTGCTGATGTATGCACGTTTGAGATTTTATAGTCCTTAAATAAGTCTTTAAACAAGTCTTTTAATAATAGTAAAGTATGCAAGCTTGGGAGAAATAGGCAAACTGCCTGCTCCAATACATCATGCAAGATTTTCAACATTTTTTTAATTCAAGCTTTTTCTATTGAGGGAATCCATCAATTATTTCAAAACTGCTTCTATGTTTTGTAAAGATGAAATGGAAAATTAGAGTGACCTAAAACAGACTTGAAAATGACAAAAGACAGAATATTGATGATACAGATGAAAAGGTAATATACTCTACTTGTATATTGCATGTGAGGAGAAGTTTTCAGTTATTACATTATGAAGAATACACACTGTGCTGTTTTCGGCAGAGTTGTAGCAACATGAGAAAGAGATTATTTTAATTAAAATACAGATGGCCCTAACATTGCTAGTGAACAGAAGTAGAGGAATGTTGTTCTTGTAAATAATCAGGATAAATGTTCCATAGTGCAGACAAGAAATTACACAGATCTATCTTTACAGAGACCTTTTGATCACAAAGTACATTACAACCTTGAGAAGTATAGAGTTCTGGGAAAGAGAAAAGAGTACTTTCTGTTGTGTCCACATTCAGGAAATCAGTGGCAAGAAACATATGTCTTCTAAAATATGGACACTGCCTGGTAGGGGTACATTGAATTAATATTGGTAAAGCATATGCAAAGAACAAATATGCTACCACATTCTCCTTGAAAAGTGCTAGGGCTTGGAAAAAACTGTACACTGTATTTCATTGTACACAGTTGTCCTACACGTATAAACCTACTGTCAATGGACAGGTAGCAGAAAATGAAATTCATACATTGTGTAATGAAAAGTAATGTACATTTCTAAAATATTTTCTATATTAATGCCATGATATCTGTTTTAGGTTATTTTTAGATTCCTAGGGCACCTGTGGCGCACCTTTCCCTTAGGCCGAGGTTCTCTACAGAAAGAAGGACCAGGGACCACCATTGTGCTCAGTGAAAATGGTAGAGGGTAAGGACTTGAAGTCAGGGGTGCACCTAGCCTTTCTGCTGCCTGAGGCGAGCTATAGAAAAACGCCCCCCCGCTCTTTACATGTAAAATATCAAGGAGTGTCAGGACCAGGCCCAATCATATTGGTTAAATGTGAAAATAAAGCAATGCAAAATACATTGAGCTTCCCTCCATGTACTATATAATACACACAGCGAGCTACCACAAAGAACAATATATATAAAACAATCCGCCATATAATATAAAATCAATACAGCATATAATACATAAAGCGTGCCGCCATATACCATATAATTCATACAGCGTGCCACCATTTACCATATAATACATAAAGTGTGCCGCCATATACCATATAATACATACAGCGTGCCGTCATATACCATATAATTCATACAGCGTGCTGCCATATACCATATAATACTTACAGCGTGCCGCCATATAATACATACAGCGTGCTGCCATATATCATATAATACATACAGAGTGCCGACATATACCATATAATACATAAAGCATGCCGCCACATATCATATAATACATACAGCGTGCTGCAATATACCATATACCGGTATGTATACGCCGGTAATTGACCGCCCGCTGTGTATTTACGGCGGCGGTTGGGTCGCGCTGCATGGAGAGGGCTCACGGGCTGAGCCCTCTCCATAGCCGGTAAGTCTTTGCTGCATATTGCAGCAAAGGCTTACCGGTAAAGCACCGATCGTGGGTGTTTTTACAGCGATGGCTGCCAGCAAAGCTGCCAGCAGCCTCAAAAAGATAGCGGCGCATGAGCGTCGCCATCTTAACTGGGATCGCCGCTCCCCGTGACGTCATCGGGGGCGGCGATCCGTCTCCATGGTAGCCTCGCGTCTTCCGAAGACCCGAGGCGATTTCGTTTTAACCCCTTCATTACAATGTGCTGATAGCACATTGTAATGAATGAGGAGGAAAATCCCCATATACTACCATATATGGATGGGCGGACTGTGGGGGGAAGTGTCGGCCCGCGCGCAGGTACATGTGCCGGCCGCGGGCGGGTGGATGTGATGAGCGGCAGAATGTGCGGGGGTCTGGGGAGATGAACCGGCCAAAACACATGCCGGCGGGCAGGAGCCCGACGCCGCCCCCTACACACAGCGAGCTACCACAAAGAACAATATATATAAAACAATCCGCCATATAATATAAAATCAATACAGCATATAATACATAAAGCGTGCCGCCATATACCATATAATTCATACAGCGTGCCACCATTTACCATATAATACCTCGGGTCTTCCGAAGACCCGAGGCGATTTCGTTTTAACCCCTTCATTACAATGTGCTGATAGCACATTGTAATGAATGAGGAGGAAAATCCCCATATACTACCATATATGGATGGGCGGACTGTGGGGGGAAGTGTCGGCCCGCGCGCAGGTACATGTGCCGGCCGCGGGCGGGTGGATGTGATGAGCGGCAGAATGTGCGGGGGTCTGGGGAGATGAACCGGCCAAAACACATGCCGGCGGGCAGGAGCCCGACGCCGCCCCCTCGTGTAGCAGGAACGCGCCGCCTGAGGCGAGAATCTCAACTCCAGGATAATCCCGGACTTGAGCTCTGGAAGATAGGTGTTGTGGGTCAGTATGATGTTTAGCACTTCCCGACTAGGGCTGGCTCCCAGTGGGTGAATGAAGAAGTAAGTTACTTGCCTTGTGGTAATGGCGGTGCCCAAAGAAACAACTCGCTCACTTAGACTTGAACTTGAACTGCGGGGACACGTGCCACCTTGGTGAGCTATCCTACTTTATGTGCTCCTTAATATGCTCCTCGGCTGCACTGCACTTTGCTAGCTGTTCTAACTCACTCGACTTCTGCTTTGGCCTGGCTCCTCAGAGCCCCCAGGCTCTCCTGGTTGTCTCCTCTAGGTCATCTGGCTTCCAACTGAACTCTGACTCTTAACTCCTCCTTTCTTCTTCCCAAAATTCTGTGCTGCTCTCTCCCCTTTGTAGGTCGGTCCCCTTCTTTATTAACCATATAACAATTAAAGGTATATACATAGTACATTGCCATTGCTGTAGGACCCGACATTTTACCACTTTGGAGAGCATTCTTAGGCCCATTTTTTTTTCTCATCCTTGGAAAAAAAACTGAAAATGTATCATAAATTATAAGAAAGGGCAAATGAATTATATAAGGAGTTTTGGTAGAGGATGCATAAGGTTTACAGTTTATAGGTTATGAGTAATGGGGGCTTAACCGTCAATAGGGGTGAGGACATGGAACTAAATGGTCTTTCAGATAATGTTAAAGGAGTTGTCTGGGATTAAAAAAAGCTATAAATAGCAAGGGAGAATATGAAAACAATAAACATTTTAAAATGTATTGCCTCCAGCACTCCCATTTAGCTGCAACACACTTTTCCCTCCTGCTCAGTGCAGTGAACAGGAGTTCTGGAGGGGGTGAGTAAAAAATGTTTATTGTTTTCATTGTTTTGAAAAAAAAATATGCTGGAAAACCCCTTTAAGGAGTGAGAACCTAGAAAAGTCATAATTAGAGATGAGCGAGTATACTCGTCCGAGCTTGATGCGCGTTCGAGCATTAGCGTACTCGCAACTGCTCGCTGCTCGGACTAGTTTTTCGCCAGCTTGAGAAAATGGCATCTTGCGGCGTTTAGATTTTTGGCGGCCAGAAACACAGCCAATCACAAGCCAGGAGACTCTGCAGTACACCCAGCATCACATGGTACACTTACATGTTGATAGCAGTGATTGGCTGGCCTGATCAGGTGACCCTAGAATATACTAGCCCCTGCCCGTGCTACTCGGATCATTCTCTGTCTGGATGCCGTTAGGGATAGAGCTGCTGCTGGTCAGGGATAGCTTTAGGGTGTTCTAGTAGATTACTGTTAGGCAGGAGTGATTCTACAAGAACCTTTCTGTTAGGCAGGAGTGATTCTCCAAGAACCCAAAAGCCCTTGTTAGGGCTACATTAGCATTTTTCAAAAGTTATAGTGACAGTCACAGCAAAAAATCCTTTTGTGTGTTGTCAGTGTTTGTTAGAAACTAGCCATAGCAATCATCTTCTGTGGTTGCTGTCTGATTTCTTCTGCACGTTTTGTTCTATTAAAAAAAAAAAAAATACAGTTTATATTTCTGTTTTGTTCTGTTTCAGTTTGACTTTAATTTTGAAAATGTTGAACCCGTGGGCCAAATGTAGAGGACGAGGGCGTGGGCATAGGCGTGGGCATCCAATTACTGCAGGGGTCAGAGGCCGTGGTCCTGGGCGTGGTGAGACACCACCTACTGATGAGGGAGCAGGGGAACACCGCAGAGCTACACTCCCTAGCTTCATGTCTCAAGTTACTGGGACACGTGGTAGAGCACTGTTGAGGCCAGAACAGTGCGAACAGGTGATGTCGTGGATTGTGGACAATGCTTCAACTAATTTTTCCACCAGGCAGTCTTCCACGCAGTCCACCCATGTTACCCAAGTGAGCACTCCTCCAGCTCCTCCACCACAACCTCCTTCCCCCCAGTCTGCCCCCTCCCAGGAAAATTTGGCATTTGAACAGGCATACTATAAGGAACTGTTTTCTGGAGCCTTCCCAGAGTCACATACCACTTGTCCGGTTGCTGCTGAGCTCTTTCCCGATGCCCAGGTTTTCCACCGGTCGCAGTCTGTGGGTGATGATGACATTGTTGACGTAGTGGAAGAAGTGTGTAAAGAGGAGTCGGACGATGAGGTGACAGTGGTAAAGTTGTTGTCAGGGCAGGAAGTCCGAGGGGGGAGCAGACTAAGAGATCAGAGGATGATGAGGTGACAGACCCAAGCTGGGTTAATAGGCCGAGTGAAGACAGTGCTTCTGAGACGGAGGCAAGTCCTATACCAGAACAGGTTGGAAGAGGCAGTGGTGGGGCCAGACGGAGAGGCAGGGCCAGAGCTGGTGCATCAGCTCCAAATGTTTCACGTAGTGAGGCTCTCGTGGTGAGGGCTAGATTTTCAGAAATCTGTAGGTTCTTTAAAGAAACAGCGGATTACCAAAGGACTGTGGTGCGCAACCTGTGCCACACCAAGATCAGCAGGGGTTCCACCACTACTAGCTTAACCACCATCAGTCTGCGCAGGCATATGCTAAACACCCCACTCAATGGAACCAAGACCTTTCACCTCCGGCCGGGCCCACCACTGCTCATTCCCTCGTGTCATTTGCTGCTTCTGCTAGTCAGCCCCCTGCCCAGGACCCCGGCACAAACACCTCCCGCTCGAAAACCACACCTTCACCTTCACAATCCTCCACAGCGTCCACCAATGTCTCCATGCGCAGCGTTCAGCTGTCTATACCCCAGATGCTGGAGCGCAAGAGGAAATACAGTTCCACCCACACGCCCAAGCCCTCAATGTCCACATCTTCAAATTACTGAGTTTGGAAATGCTGCCCTATAGGCTGGTAGAGACGGAGGCCTTTCGCAATCTCATGGCGGCTGCTTCCCCTCGGTATTCGGTCCCCAGCCACCACTACTTTTCCCGATGTGCCGTCCCAGCCCTGCACCAGCACATGTCAGACAACATCATCCGTGTGTGAAATCTGATAGTTCAGCGGTTCCTCAAGACATACCCCAATCTGTCTGATTTGCTCACGAAGGTGCGCCACCTCTGTGCGCATTTCAGAAAGTGGACCATAGATGCTGCCACTCTCACGCAGCGCCGCCTCCAACTGCCCGCTCATCGACTGTTGTGCGACGTGCCCACAAGGTGGAATTCCACATTAACCATGTTATCCAGAGTTTATTAGCAGCGCAGAGCGATTGTAGACTGCCGGATGTCAACTTCCACCAAAAATGGTAGTCAGGTCAATCAGCTTCCTCAAGTCTACCCTGAGGAGTGGGCGTGGACGTTTGATATCTGTCAGGTGCTGAGTAACTTTGAGGACTCAACACAGATGGTGAGTGGTGATGCCACCATCATCAGCCTCACCATCCCGCTGCTTGGCCGGTTGAAAAACTCTCTGGTCAGCATGAAGTCAGAAGCTTTGCGCTCATCACAAGAGAGGAAAGAAGATTCCCTTGTTGATAGCCAGAGCACCCTCCGGTCTGTTTCTCGGCGCGTATCAGAGGAGGTGGAGGAGGATGAGGAGGAAGAGGAGGAGAATGTTGGCGACACAGAAGAGGGACGCATTGCTCAGTCCTTACCTGTTCAGCGTGTATGGACAGAAGAAGAGGATTTGGAGGAAATGGAGAGTCAGGCCAGTGAGGGGAGTGAATTGTTGCGCGTTGGGACTCTGGTGCATATGGCAGATTTCATGCTAGGCTGCCTATCCCTTGACCCTCACGTTCAAAGAATTTTTTCCATCACCGATTACTGGGTATTCATTCTCCTGCTGAATACCAGCAGGCCCTGGTGCACAAGCTGAAACAGTCTTTCCCATCTGACACCGCTAGTGGCAGAGGGCGTACTTCTGCGGGACAAGTAGCAAGGGAGAGTAGGCGAGCAGGGCGCTTGTCCAGCACTGGCAGGGGTACACTTTACAAGGACTTTGCCAGTTTTTTGTAACCCCAGCAAGACACTGTCACCTGTCCCCAGTTTCGGGAGTATTGCTGATCTTTACAGAAAGATGGTGAGGGAGTACGTAGCTGACCATACCATCGTCCTAAATGATCACACAGCTCCCTACAACTACTGGGTTTGAAAGCTGGACATCTGGCCCGAACTGGTGCTGTACGCCTTGGAGGTTCTTGTCTGCCCTGCCACTAGCGTGTTGTCAGAGCGGGTTTTCAGTGCAGCTGGTGGCATCATCACCCATAAGCGTACATGCCTGTCGACTAACAGCGCTGACAGGCTGACGCTTATCAAGATGAATCAAGCATGGATTTCTCATGATTTCCATTCTCCACCAGGTGAAAACTTCTCATGTATGCACTCCTCCTCATTCTCCTCCTTCTCCTCTTTCTCCTCCTCTTTGTACACTAAAGCAGAGGCAACTGGCTATTTTTTTGCCAGGGCCAACTGTCTCTAGATATAGTACTCTATGTATTTAATTTTTCTGGAGGGCCACCTACCTAGTACTCTGTTTTAAACATTTTTTGGGAGTGCCACATACAGGTACTCTATGTATTTAATTTTTCTGGAGGGCCACCTACCCGGTCCTCTGTTTTGAAAACTTTTTTGGACTGCCACATACAGGCACTCTATCTATTTAATTTTTCTGGAGGACCACATACCTGCTCCGCTGTGTTGAAAACTTTTTTGGACTGCCACATACCGGCACTCTGTCTATTTAATTTTGCTGGAGGGCCACCAACCGGTCGTCTGTTTTGAAAACATTTTTGGACTGCCACATAAAGGCACTCTATCTTTTTCATTTTTCTGGAGGGCCACGTACGCGCTCCGCTGTTTTGAAAACTTTTTTGGACTGCCACATACAGGCACTCTATCTATTTAATTTTACTGGAGGGCCACCTACCTGCTCCTTTGTTTTGAAAATGCAGGCACTATCCAAATTTAATTGTCTGCATAGCAGCCTCCACACGTTGTCTCCATTGCTGCCTCCACACATCTCCATTGCTAACTCCACACGTCGTCTCCATAGCTGCCTCCAAAAGTCTTCTCCATAGCTGCCTCCACACGTCGTCCCCTTATTTCAGCGCTACTTGCACATCTCTTTACGTTCCCCTCCCCTGCCTTAACCAGGCCAAATAGTTATAAGAACAGTGCTACACTTGATCTTACAGAAAAGGTTTTTAGAAATGCTGTTTGTAGCCGGAGTACACTCTTGTAATGTCGCCTGGACAATCGCCAGCCTGAGGCTGCGGTTGCTGCCTCCACATGTCGTCCACATAGCTGCCTCCATAAATCATCCCCTTAGCAAACGAGCTGTGTCAGGCAGAATTTTCGGATGTTTCACCAGATACGTAATGGAACTCGGCCCATCTGTTGCCGCCATGCTGGAGACCTGAAGTTTCAATCATAGTGGCGCAATATGGATGCCCCATACCGTCGCTCTTAATCATGGAACCATTTCCGAAAAAAAAAATAGAACCGCAATGCTATTCCATAGATGAAGTATTCAAACGACCCCGCCGTCTTTGAAAATGATTCGGGCTTCGGGCCACTAGGTCCATTTTGGGTGGGGAGGAGCCGAGAGGCAGGGGCTTGGACAGGCCAAAGCTCATCTGGCAGCGGAGCGCCAGCTGCATCCCAAGATCTAACTAACATCATTTTAACTGCAGCAACTTTAATCTTCTACTATAACCTTTTACCTCTAAAATCTATCTTTTCACTCCTCTTTTCTCCCCTCCTTACGCTCACCTCGCATGCCATAACCGTCCCCATTGCCTCTACACGTCGTCTCGATAGCTGCCTCCACACGTTGTCTCCATAGCAGCCTCCAGACGCCGTGTCCATAGCAGCCTCCACACGTCGTCTCCATAGCTGCCTCCAAAAGTCGTCTCCATAGCTGCCTCCACATGTCGCCCCCTTAGCAAACAAGCTGTGTCAGGCTCATTTTTCAGGTGTTTCACCAGATACGTTATGGAACTTGGTCACTCTGTCATCCCCATGCTGTGTTATCAACTGAATATACCGTCAACCTTTTGTTCACATAGGAAATCATTTCAGTGCTTCTTGCTCACCTCCTTTGGTTCCTCTCTGCCGCCATAACCAAGCCAAATACTGATACGTACAGTGCTACACGTTATCTTCGCCAAAAGGAATTTTTTTAATTGGTTTGAAACCTGAGTCTATTTGGGGTATGTTGCCATGTCACTCTCTAGCCTGCCGCTGCTGCCGTTGCCTCCGCATGCCGCCCCCTATAGTGTCAGGGTCAATTATTGTGTGTTTTAGATGCTATCTCGCCTCACTCGGTCACTCTGTCATCGCCATGCTGTTGCCCATAATTTTGGCATAATGGTGCGATTAAGCAGCCTCAGAGGCATCCATACATGCTGCCCCTGCTCTTTCCTTTCCATTTCCATGGTGTTTCCATCATTTTCTGAGGTTTCCAGGTGTTTGGCCAAGCTTCCATGTGAAGAGCCTTGGTCCCCTTGAAAACTGCTAACTTATCAGAAGACATTAGTGCAGAAAGTTGTTCTTCACAATAGTATGTGAAGAACAATATGTGTGAAGAACACATTGCAGATGTTTAACACGGGTCATTCTCCTTTTTGAAGTTCCACGAATATTCCATTGAATAAAAAAAATGAAGAAACAGGACTGACTTCCTTATTTCTCAATAAAATGACACATTTTTATTGGTCCCCTTGAAAAATGCTCCCATTGACTTCAATGCGGTTCGTTATTCAATACGAGCACTCGAGCATCGGAAAAAGTTTGACTCGAGTAACGAGCACTCGAGCATTTTAGTGCTCGATCATCTATACACTTTATCCTTATAGTAATCTATGACCTATTGGTTCAGAGCTTAAAAGTAGTTTCGCTTATTTACCTTGCATGTATACTGGTTGCCTTTGTTACAGTTTTAAACCAGTTTTATTGGCAGTACACCATACTATTGTCCATAGTTGCCTTTCTCCTCCTACATACAAGTTGTGAATGTGAGAAACAGCCTTCACTTAGTTCATGCACTCCTGCGCCTTTTTCTCTCCTGTGAGCTGCACCATGTTTGAATAAAGGACAAAACTTGAACGTTTTGCTGTGTGCCATTTTTTTTCCTCCTGTATATTACTAAACAGCAATATAGATCAAACCTTTACTATTACCTACAAATGACCTCCTCAGAATAGATAAAAACACAAACTAAATTACCCCATTAGCACGTATACAAATCTTAGCAACATAATATTGGTCACACAATACATTAAAAACAGACGATAAAACAAACCAAAGAATTAAGGGCAGTGTGAACTTCAATAGGGGGGAGGGGTGATATACCCATGCCAGGATAAAGGTACATATGATGATACAGCTAAGTCAAAAGGAAGCCAGATCAAAAGTATCAAAATAGCAATAAAAATTTAGTAGAAGGTATAAAAGGTAATCCTAAACCATTCCACTGGCTGAACTACAAAATGCTATATATGACCACCACCGTCAATTAGTCTACACCCCCTTGCATTGTTTTTCTCCTGCTTTTCCCTTTTAATTTCTATTACAAATATTTTTTTATGAATGTATACTAAACTACGATAATAGACAGAAAATTCATCTATTGTAATATTTTTCTTGTGGACAATGGAGTAAATTGACCATGAAATCTTCATGGCTGTCCTATCAATAATTTACTATAGTGGATGATATTGTTAAAAGTGTAAATTTAATGTTTGTTGTGAAGTAACACTAATGGTTTAGCTTTTGGCACATGAAGAGGAAATGTGTTGCGGATGTCATAACTGGAAACATACATAAACATATGCGGCTGGAAGGGATGTGACAGGTTAAGGATTTCATCGTTTTCCGATACTGTGATTAAGTGCAAATTGGTAAAGAAATCCAGCATTTCTAATTACAAAATAACATGTGAGACTCCATTCAAAACAACCCTTCAACAAAGAATTCTGCATGTGTACAGTTATTCCAGATGTGCCTCTACATGAAATAAGTGCAGTGATTGCTAGCAGATTGATAGCAGAAGCAAATGACTGGAACCAAATTCAGAGACATTAGATGGATATGGCACCTGCAGGCTTCAAGACTGCATCTACTGCCCAAGGGAGCAACACTTTTACATACAGATCATCTATCACACATCTGTGAAATAAAAACCTGAAACACCAGTGGCAAGAATCAAAAACATGGTTTTTTCATTGAATAAGCTGGATGATTATGTCATAAATTAGACAAGGAATGGTCAATGCATCAGGAGAATTGAAAGTTTCCTTCCATAGAACACATGATTCAAAGGAACTGACTTGTTAGGCTATTTTAGATTCAAAGAAAGTCCTTGGTCATGTTTTGCTACCAAAAACACTCACAAAGCAACTTAGTAAATGACAAAACTAGCCCTGCACATCTTACACTCCGGGGTTCTTTTAGCAGCTCACCTTGGTACGCTTTATTCAATACAGTAACTATTAGGTAGATTGAATGGGTTGTCCACTTTCAGCAAATATTTGATATGATTTGTGTAAAGCTGTATAATTTTCCAAAATACTTTCTGTATCAATACATCATGGTTTTCGAGATCTCTGCTCGCTGTCCTGCTATAAAAGCTTCTATTTTTTCTTAGAAATCTGTCCATGGTCATGTGAAGGACAAGCAGGTACACAAGCCGTTATTATCACAGAGCTCCTATTACTCTCTGATAATAACGGTTCATGCACAAGCATGTCCATCACATCACATGGACAGATTTCCATGCACTGGAAGTATACAAAGAGCGTCCTATAGCAGGACAGCAAGCAGGGATCTAGAAATAGGTGCGTTATTGATACAGAAAGTATATTGAAAACTTGTATAACTTTTCCTTATACAAACCATATCAAATATTTGCTGAAAGTGGACTACCCCTTTTAGCCATACTAAATAGCACTTTATTCTTATTTATCTAAACCAATGTGGATTCAATTAAAAGGGGTGGATGTGTAAATATACAAATATCCAATAATGTTTGTAGCAAAATTAAATACTAAAGTGACCCCATTAAAGCGTAAGCACATATGTGTATTATGTAAATATTTTGCACTAGGAAATATATGCACTAGGAAATGTTTCTGGAATACAAACTAAACAGGACCATGCCTCCCTACATAAATTTTCCAATATACTGTACTTTTAACGGAGATTCCTGATCCGTAATCGACTTTCAAAATTTCTGATTTGTCTGTCGCACAGGACATCAGTATGTGAGTAATGAGCATAAAACCGATCTATAGACTATAGGGCAGTGATTGCAAACCTTTTAGAGACCGAGTGCCCAAACTACAAGAAAGACCCACTTATTTATCGCAAAGTGCCAATACAGAAATTTAATTTGTGATTTATACTCGCTTCTCTGTCACAGTTTTCATTGATACCAGCATCCTGAGGACACCAATAAAGCAGAAAATAGTCCCAGGTAGAGCTGTCACTATAAAATAGATCTGTGCACAGCAAGTCCTGGGCTGTCTGGGACTGCAGGAAGATACCTGGAATCCTCTCTGGTGATGGCCTGAGTGCCCACAGAAAGGGCTCTGAGTGCCACCTCTGGCACCAGTGCCATAGGTTAGCCATCACTGCTATAGGGTCTAACTGTACTGCAGGGTCTGAGTATATGACTTCCACCCTTCAAATACTGTGGATAGGTCAGCATTAAAATTCTTAAAATACATCAAACAATTAAAACTTGTTGCGCAATCTCTATAGTACATGACCGGTATCTTTAAACGTTTTTTTAAATCTTGTATAGCTGTTTCTGCATATATGGCTGTGTTTTTGCCCTACAATTGTCCTGATATATTCTGTAGAAGGAGAAAGTACCAAGTGTTATTCCCTGAACACAAATTCATTTAAAGCAGAAGCTAGAAGAGAAAGTTGAGTGAGGAGAGTCCTGAACAGCCATAGATGCATTGAAATTGGCACTCATTGGGGGGCACTTATTAGGGGCAGATTTATCGGGGGCTTATATGCCAATTTTCTGGCATACATGCCCTGGCATGACTGGTGGCACACTTGTTGCTTGTTAGTAATGCAAGACCTAGTGTAGAATTGTACATAAGTGCAGCCCTGCAAATGTATCAGGAAGCCTGATGTATCCAGCCGCACAAGAGGGGCGGACCTTCATCATACACACTACTGCCAGCATATGATAAATGTCCTCCGTTGAAAACATTTGGGTAGGATTGGATGTAGTTAAAGTTAAAATGATTTATTAGAACTTTTTTTAATAGAATATTTACTTTGCCCAGTTTCAAGCCCTTCATTATAAAAATCTTACTAATGCTTGATTGTTCAACTAGGCAATTCTAAAAAAAAAAAAGAAGGAATGGAAAAATCATCAAAAATGATCTCTTTAAAAACAATGTGTAATAAAATAATAATAAAATATACTTAATAAGTCAAACAGAAAAGGAAAACAAATTAATGGAAATATCTAAACACATTAGAGTCACCTGCTCCTAATTTGATTTGTTATTTTGTCCTTAACTCCTGCTCTTTAAATGCTACCAAATGTTATTCGACTTCTAAAGTTAATTTTAAAAAGTAATATTTGTTTTATTACAATCACGGACTTACAGATGGCCACTTAGTATCACTATCATTCAGAACCAGTGTCAGTCTGGTCTAGACTTCTTTACAGGTTTAGGATATTGTCCAGTTTACATTCTCTATTTCACTCTGAACATCCATTAAGGAAGCAAGTTATTTTCTCTATACTTGGCAGAGATTAAAAAGGCTCAATGCAGTACACCACTTGGCAGTTGTTTGAGGCCCCCCAAACAGAAATAAGAATAACGTCTGTAGTACTTTTTCATGTAACAACTCCAGCCAATACAAGCAAATAGCACCTAATTGCCACATGGATTTACTATTATTGGGAGGTGACTTGCATGTATATATATTGACGGTGGCGAATCTACTTCTATCCTAATTTGAATGAGTCAATGTTTCATTAAGTCATTTGAGACACTTTGTGCCAGGGAATATTATATTCAATATGTCACTCTGACTGCACACAATAAAAGTTTAGTTTAAATCCGCAATAATCTATGCACATGGGCACTCCATAGAAAACAACTGGGGAGGACAAGGCAAGGACGGGGGTAGTATTTCCTTTCAGTCTACTTAACCTTCTCCATAAATACAGTGCTGCATTTGTTTCATTTTTGGCTTTTACCTAACAAATCTTTCCAAAAGTAACACTTTTTTTGGTATTAATGATGTTCATAGTCTTGAATGTGCTCACAAGGTGGCATTTGTCAAATCGTTTACATTCATTTAATGCTATTAAATGAAGACAATTGAAACCACCATGGCTGGAAGTGGAGATTCTCTAAAAGTATAAAACTTACAGCTATATATATACAGATTTAGTTAAATAAAAAGCAGTATGGATACATTTAGTAAATCATTACATTTGCCTCAAAGATAATTTAGCATTCAGTGTCTTTGCTACCCTAGAAAGTCTACATGGAACATAGCCCAATCTCACTGGCCATTGAGGTATTTACCATGGCTCCTATATTTTTTATTGGATATATATGAGACCACCAGCGCTCTTACTGACTAATTTAATACAGTTTTTGAACTCTAGTGGTTATGAAAAGTCTCCAGACATTATTATTTTATGTAATCTTCCTAGTTAGACAATAACTTTTCACGTTAATAGGAGGGCCTGCTTATACATTGATTTTGTTAACCATTTTGTATTGTCTACTTCAAACATTCTTATATGATTTAAATATAATTTTAAAACTATTTAACTCCTTAAAAACACTTAACTGTACATCACATTACCTTTAAGGATATGGGAAGAGGGCTCACGGGCTGAGCTATTTTCATACTTGGTGGGTGTTTGCTGCGTTAGTGAGGCAACCTATCAAGGCTGTCAACCATTTATGCACAAAACATGTTTGGTATAAAATAAATGTCTGGTCAATCAAAATATAGAAAAAAAACCCCTGTAATTGAAAATAATGTCTAAATGTTTCCACTTCACGACACATAAAAATTTTAATACGTAATCAAAAGGTTGTTAATTTCCCAAAATGATAGCAATTAAAATATGTAATGAATATTGAAACATGTGAATCAATATTTTAATAATACAGTTAGTCCCCGGGTTACGGTCAAAATAGGTTTGTTCTTAAGTTGAATTTGTAAGTAAGTCGGAACTGTATATTTTATAATTGTAACCCCAACCAAGTTTTTTTTGGTCTCTGTAACAATTGGATTTTAAAAGTGTTGGGTTGCCATAAGAATCAGGATTAACAATAAATCTTACCTACAGACACATTTAATAACGTTCATAGGTGTTTATTGTAGCCTGGAACTAAAGCACAGTAAATTACTAACATCCAGACGTCCGTTTGTAACTAGGAGCCGTCTGTAAGTCAGGTGTTCTTGAGTAGGGGACCTTCTTCTGTACTACAAGCACAGATGGGAATCCCCATCTTGTGGTAAAACACAGCCTATGCCTTTTAGTACAATTGAATTTTCTCCAAGGGCCATGAAACTTCAGATTGAAAGCAGGCAGAAGTGATGCATTCATTTGTTTAAAGCTTTATTCTAGTATGTCAGAAGTGAACTCCAATTCAGAATTCAGAAGTGAATTCCAGACTTGTAGGGGCTATTATATTTTTACAGCCCATGGCCCATTGTGGTCTTAATCCACCTCTGCTGCTATTTTTAAAGGATTTGAAATAAAGGATGAAGTTTTGACAGAATTTAGATTCTGAGTGCTGAATTTATTTTGCATTTGGATCAGTGGCCCTGGGTCCCGGGAATAATAGGGGCACCGCTCGCACATTTCATCTCTACTCCACCCATCAGTCTCACCTATTCCCCGCCTGTTCATCTTGCCTGTGTTCTGCCTGGCTCGTTTGTCTCCCACCTGTCTTGCCTGAGTCCCACCCGGCTCATCTGTGTTCCGTCCATCCGTCCTTCTTGACTGTGCCCCACCCGACTTGTCTGTGTCGCGTCAATCTTGCTAGTCTGTATCCCGCCTGTTGGTCTGTCTGTCTTGCCTGTGTCCCGCCCGGCTCATCTGTGTCTCACCTGACTCGCCCATCCATCTTGCCTGTGGGCCGCAGGCACGACTGTATGTGGAGCTGCTTTCTCAGTTTGTGGACCATCCATCTCGCTGGTATGTTTTTTCTGTGGCTGCCAAAAATGCAGAGACTTTTATTTGTATTTTTAGAAATAGAGTTTATATAATATACATGTATTATTAGATATAGAGTTTATACAATAGTGAGTGTATATATACATATATGTATATGCTTGCTTATGTATATACTTATGTGTGTGTCTGTATGAATATGCAGTATGTGTATATATAGTGAGTATATATTGTAAGTCTAAGTATATGATGTATATATAAATACATAATTGTGTGCATATGAGTGTATATATGTATATATCCATGTAGGGCTCTTTCACACAAACGTCATGGGGATGATATACGTCCTCAATAGAGATGAGCGAGTATACTCGTCCGAGCTTGATGCTCGTTCGAATATTAAGGTACTCGAAAGACTCGTTGCTCGGACGAGTATTTCCCCTGCTCGAGATCGAGCATTTAATTAAAAATACACAGTGAAGAACAGTGAGGAATAGAATAAAAACAGTGAACACAGGATCATTTAAGTGAAAAACGCAGTGAAAAACACAGTGAAGAATAGATTACAGATGTTCGGCACATCTGCTTACCTGTCGGAAGATACGCGCGGAACAAAATAGTATGTGAAGAACAATATATATGTGTGAAAAACACATTGAAGAACACGGGGAGCAGCACCATGGAGACATCGGGGGAACGGGCAGCAGCATGGAGACATCGGGGGAACGGGCAGCAGCATGGAGACATCGGGGGAACGGGCAGCAGCATGGAGACATCGGGGGAACGGGCAGCAGCATGGAGACATCGGGGGAACGGGCAGCGCGGAGACATCGGGGGAACGGGCAGCAGCATGGAGACATCGGGGGAACGGGCAGCGCGGAGACATCGGGGGAACGGGCAGCAGCATGGAGATATCGGGGGGACGGGCAGCGCGGAGATATCGGGGGGACGGGCAGCGCGGAGACATCGGGGGAATGGGCAGCGCAGAGACATCGGGGCTGGGGCAGTGCGGAGACATCGGGGCTGGGGCAGCGCGGAGACATCGGGGCTGGGGCAGCGCGGAGACATCGGGGCTGGGGCAGCGCGGAGACATCGGGGCTGGGGCAGTGCGGATACATCGGGGCAGCACGGAGACACTCTGGGAGGGGCAGCATGGAGACACCGGGGAGCGGCAGCACGGATCCCGACAAGTAAGCAGATGTGCCGAACATCTGCAATCTATTCTTCACTGTGTTTTTCACAGCGTTTTTCACTTAAATGATCCTGTGTTCACTGTTTTTATTCTATTCTTCACTGTTCTTCACATCTGCTAACTTGTCGGGAGATAATATACGCACAGAACAGTGAAGAATAGATTGCAGATGTTTGCATACATCTGCTAACTTATGAGAAGACATTCTTTTTCAATTAAATAACACATTTTATTCCCGAACCATGGTCCCTTTGAAAAATGCTCGAGTCTCCCATTGACTTCAATGGGGTTCGTTATTCGAGACGAGCACTCGAGCATCAGGAAAAGTTTGTCTCGAATAACGAGCACTCGAGCATTTTAGTGCTCGCTCATCTCTAGTCCTCACCATTTGCGGCATCTATTGCATCCGGCCACTGTGCGGTCACATTGTCTCACTGCACTGTGACAGTGCATGGCGAAATATAGGACATGTGTTGAGAATGTACCCTAAGAGTAGCAGTAGAACTTTATGGCTTTAGTTACTATTACTTTATTTACTGTTAGTGCATTTGCCTTCCTAATGTGTAGATTGTGCCAGATTAATAAAGACTGGAGCGCAGTCTTCATTAATCTGCTGCATCCTGTAAAAACGTGATTAAGCTGAGCGTACCAGTTATTTTTTCTGGTGCACACAGTTTAACAGGGGTGCGCCACAATTATGTTGGACTTAAGCCCCTTTCACACTTGCGTTTTTCACGCGTGTTTTCTGCGCGTGCTTTTGCCGTGCAGAACTTGCATTGCACTCTGACCCATTGTAACCAATGGGTCTTTTCAGACTTGCATTTTTTTTCACGCACACACGCACGTTTTTTTTAACGCGCGTTTAAATCTCGACATGCTCTACTTTTGCAAGTCACGCGCGTGAAAAACGCACCATACAAGTCTATGGAGATGCATCAAAAACGCATTGCACTCTGAGACACTTGCAAGTGCAATGCAAGTGCAATGCGTTTTTCACGCATCAATTGCCATAGAAAAGATAGAGCTCAGTCCTGAGTCCATTTCACGCGCGTTTTCTGCGCGTGAAAAACGCATTGAAATTGCATTGAAATTGCATCAAAAACGCGCGTGAAAAACTGAGACACTGAACAAACTCTGACTGAAAACTGATTGCACTCTGATGCAAAATGCGCGTTTTTCACTGACCAAAAACTGATCGCACCCTGATCAAACTCTGACGTGAAATGCAACGCGAGTGTGGAAGGGGCCTTACAGACATAAATGTGGTGGCTGGTACGAATGCACAGTATTGTGTTGCGGCATACATTGTACAGCTGCAACACAATACTGGTAGAAACGCTACATCAATACATGTGCACGCAGTTTTTACATCCTTAGGCCCCTTTCACAATTGCGTTTTTCACGCGCGTTTTCTGTGCGTGCTTTTGATACGCAGAACTTGCATTGCACTCTGAGACACTTGCAAGTGCAATGCGTTTTTCACGCATCAATTGCCATAGAAAAGATAGAGCTCAGTCCTGAGTCCATTTCACGCGCATTTTCTGCGCGTGAAAAAACGAATTGAAATTGCACTGAAATTGCATTGAAAACGCGCGTGAAAAACTGAGACACTGAACAAACTCTGACTGAAAACTGATTGCACTCTGATGCAAAATGTGCGTTTTTTAACTGACCAAACCCTGATCGCACCCTGATCAAACTCTGACGTGATCTGCAACGCAAGTGTGGAAGGGGCCTTAAACATACAATTATTTTATGGAGTATCTTCTGACACAAATTCTTTCAAGGAAAGAGTCAGATACAAGACAGAAGGTCAGGGCTGGCAGCAGAGGAGTGAAGTCAGGAACAGAATCGAGGTCACAATGGGAAATCACTATAAACGCACTGGACATAGGGAGCAAGCTATCTCTAGGGCACGAGGCACAAAAATCCATCAGGGGGCAGTGGAAGAGGCATTAAATTTATTAGGGCAGGTGGCCAGCCACACCAATAAGCGGTGCGGTGGCCCTTTAAATCTTGCTCTCTGGACTACAAGATACCACGCTGGAGAGGTGAGTGTATCTGCGGCTGGGCTACTGCGCCGCCTGCGACCAGAGAAATGGGTTGCAGGAGCACCCGTGGCATTGGCAGAAATCTGTCTGTTTACCCATAGATAAATAGAACAATCTCCTAGGGAACAATCTCCCTCTTGGAAGAGGGAAGTACAGGCAGTCCCCAGGTTACGTACAAGATAGGGTCTGTAGGTTTGTTCTTAAGTTGAATTTGTATGTAAGTCGGAACTGTATATTTTATAATTGTAGCCCCAGCCAGAAATTTTTTGGTCTCTGTGAAAATTGGATTTTAAAAATGTTGGGTTGTCATGAGAACAAGGATTAACAATAAAGATTCATTACAGACACCTTTAATAACTGTTATAGTTGTTTATTGTAGCCTAGGGCTAAAGTACAGTAAATTACTAATATCCAGAGGTCTGTTTGTAACTAGGGGTCGTCTGTAAGTCAGGTGTTCTTGAGTAGGGGACTGTCTGTAGTGTGAAATATTGGCATACATTGTACAGCTGCAACACAATACTGGTAGAAACGCTACATCAATACGTGTGCACGCAGTTTTTACATCCTTAGGCCCCTTTCACAATTGCGTTTTTCACGCGCGTTTTCTGTGCGTGCTTTTGATATGCAGAACTTGCATTGCACTCTGAGACACTTGCAAGTGCAATGCGTTTTTCACGCATCAATTGCCATAGAAAAGATAGAGCTCAGTCCTGAGTCCATTTCACGCGCATTTTCTGCGCGTGAAAAAACGAATTGAAATTGCACTGAAATTGCATTGAAAACGCGCGTGAAAAACTGAGACACTGAACAAACTCTGACTGAAAACTGATTGCACTCTGATGCAAAATGTGCGTTTTTTAACTGACCAAACCCTGATCGCACCCTGATCAAACTCTGACGTGATCTGCAACGCAAGTGTGGAAGGGGCCTTAAACATACAATTATTTTATGGAGTATCTTCTGACACAAATTCTTTCAAGGAAAGAGTCAGATACATGACAGAAGGTCAGGGCTGGCAGCAGAGGAGTGAAGTCAGGAACAGAATCGAGGTCACAATGGGAAATCACTATAAACGCACTGGACACAATTCGGAACTGTATATTTTATAATTGTAACCCCAGCCAGAAATTTTTTGGTCTCTGTGAAAATTGGATTTTAAAAATGTTGGGTTGTCATGAGAACAAGGATTAACAATAAAGATTCATTACAGACACCTTTAATAACTGTTATAGTTGTTTATTGTAGCCTAGGGCTAAAGTACAGTAAATTACTAATATCCAGAGGTCTGTTTGTAACTAGGGGTCGTCTGTAAGTCAGGTGTTCTTGAGTAGGGGGCTGTCTGTAGTGTGAAATATTGGGAATTAATGTTTCTTTAGATATTTCAGCAGGTTAAATGATATACCCATAATAGATGCCACTTATATGCTAGGAAGAAGATCCCTGATTACGATGTTGTTGGTTCCAAACATATTTGGAAAAAATACATAAAAGAGAGAGGGTGTCCCACATTGATGATGGGTATATGGGAAGAACTAAAATTTAGATCAGGGATCAAGGGAATTAATTGGTTCACTCCAATATGGGGTAATAGCAGATGTCAGGTGCCAGACATTAATGGAAGACCATAGATAGATAAAGGGATTAAGTATGTTTATGAGTTATTCAATAATGGAGCACTTAAGTCCTTTCAGGAAATACAGGAAAGATATGGAATTGTAGATACCTGTTATTTCTCTTATTTTCAGTTGTTTTATTGGTGGAATGAAATAAGTAGAGCTTCCCAATGTAATGAGAGAAATTCACACATTCACCCATTAGTCAAACTTCCAAATTAACTGGTCTTAATTCGAATCCCTGAATGTCTCTCTACCGGAGCATCTTAAGGAAACACTGAGTGGGGGTCCCAGAGTATCACCTATCTGGGGACACAGCTGCCAGCAGACCTATCCAGGTTTTACACACTTAACATCTTACCAATATTTAAAAGAGTACAGGAAGACTGCTCCAGGTGGGCCAGAGGCATTTTCTCATGATTTGGTAGATGTGCTATATTCAAAATTAATATACTTTCAGGCTTCCTCTATCTTTTACAGGCAATCCCTATCAAATTACAAAAGTATACTTCCGCTCACTAAATGCCATCCAGCTCAAATTTATTTGGGCTGGTAAACCTGCCAGAATTAAGCATAACACCCCATATTGCTCAAAGATCTCGGGGGTATTGGATTGCCAGATCTCAAAGGCTATCATTCGGCTGCCCACCTAGCCAGAGCCTTGGATTTGTGCCAACCTGAAACCTTGGGTACGCCTGGAGCAGTCCTTTACTACAAATCCACTGCAGGTACTACCATGGCTAATTGCCAAAAGGACTACAGTTCGAAAAACACAACCCACAATAGGCCCGACTATTCTCCACTGCCAATCGGAGACAGTCAGGGAAAAGATATTGCCAAAACACTCACCTTTGACACCAATATTGAGACACCCCGATTTTCCTCCAGGATGAGAGGACATTGTATTGAAACAATGGAGATGAGTGGGCATATTTAGGACAGAACACTTTAGTAGGGACGTGGCGTGGTTGACGACTCAACAGCTCATGAAGCTCCACTAGCATAGAAAGCTCAATAATTGCGTCATTATCCAACCTCTCTTCCTCCATGCTCTCAATTCTCCAGAAATCTAAACTAATTTGAAAGTCTTTGCTGCAATAGGGGGACTTTACGACACACACTCTCTTCTGCATACTCGTGCCTCCTATCCATTCCTGATAATCCTGGCCTATTATACTTGACGCAATGGGAAACTGACTTGAACATTTCATTCACACCCGAACAGAAGTCATGTATTTTTGAGTTATGTCACAACACCTCGGTAAATTCAAGATAACAGTAGCCGGGGTACAAACTCATAGCCAGATGGTATAGGGTCCCAACCTGGTTGCATACCATTTTCACCCTACGTACTGGAGATGTGGAGAGGAGGAAGGACCCTTCTTTCATGTGTTTTGGTCATGCCGGATTCTCACCTCATTTTGGCAGGACTTGCAATGTCTTATCTTCTTAGTCTGTGGAGACTCAGTAAGGCAAGATCCTCCTTTTTTCATCCGCCACCACTGCGATGATTCCTAATACTGGCTGCCCAATCCCAATACTTTGAAAATAGACCACTCCTCCAACAATAGCCATGTGAGTCAATAAAGTCAACAAAATTATGTGCATGGAAGATCTCACTTTCTCCCTTCATGGGACATGTGCCAAGTTCCATAAAACCTGCCAACTGTGGATCCTTTTCCAACAATCTAATAAATACAGACAATCCCTTTGAGATGCTGGAGTGGTCTCTCCTTCAACCGTTCCTGGCTACCCCCCCCCCCAACTTGGACGCCTCCTCTTATGTTAGCCCTCTTGTCATATCCTGCACTCCTTCCCCTCCCCCCCCCACCATTGTGGATACTCTGTTGAGTCACAGGACTCCCCCCTGGTTCTGTTTATTAACATTACAAAAATATCTGAAATGCGATGACTGGGAGGTGAACACGTTTGTGTAATATCTAAAGTGACTATATGTAATATACACTACTGTTCATGATGCATGTATGACCTATTGTTAAACTGTTTTCTACCCTTTTCATGCATATTACTAATTTGACAAGGACTGTGTTCCTGTTTTCTTCTTGTATTCCAGCTAGCAATAAAAACAAAATTATAAAAAAAAGAAATAGGTGGACCTCATCATTTCTCAAAAGCGTTAACCACCAATGTTAGCCCTAATGAGATCCTTTTTAGGTGTTAAGATTAGCAGTAAGAAATTATTGAGCTATTGGAATGAAAAAAGGGTCATGAAAACAAAATAAGAATTATGAATAGATGAATAGAAGAGATAGGGGTGGTGGATGAACATTTATGGGATAAAGTGTTAGAGGGTGTAGATAGGGTTTTAAAAAATCTGACCCATCGCTTAGCTCAATTATTCATACTGTAAATAGTTTATTACTAACCTAAAAAGTTTTCTAAGTTTACCTCTCCTAGTGGTTATATGTAATAGATGTGGATTGAAAAAAGGGGATGATATATACTACTATGGTATTGTTCTAAGACCCTTTCGAGAAAGAGTAGAGGAGGAAATGAAAAAATGTATAAATATAGTAGAATTATATTCCTTTAAAACCTATATCTTGGGAATGGTGGAAGAGAAGGATTTAGAACAGGGTTGGGAATTTGTGGTAAAAAGAAAAATGTTTTAGCCAGATTTTGTATAATAAGGCATTGGACATCAAGAAATTCACCAACACTTAAGATGTGGAAAAAGTTGCTAAACTCATATTGGCCAAAGGTTTCGCTAACATTAAAAAATCTTATTTCTCTGTTATTCAAATAGGATTCCGAACATAATGCTTAGTGGGCCGCTAGAGTTCCTTCTTCTTATAGAATAATAGTATATAAACTGCTTATATCTAGTGTACACATCCATACTACATTTTTCATTTCCACGGAATCCAGTTGCATCAAAAAAAGTTTGTATCTTTCAGGCAGTTAGGAAGTTTGGCCACAATCTTCTGGAGAAAAGAATCAATGTAAATTGATAGCGGTTAAAGCAAAGAATTAATACTAGAGATGATGGGTCTTCCAGGTTCTAATCCCCTATGAAATTTAGAAAGAAGATATTGCCCCAAAACCCTTGGATGCTCCATTGTAAGTGCTTGCTTAACATTTTCAGAGATTATCCCAGACGTCGCTGCTTATTCAAGGAGTTCAATCTCTTGATTTGATGTTGCATCAAATTTGCAATATGCTATAGAAAAATCACAGCATGAATTAAAAGAATTTAAAGAATTTCATTTGTCTCTAGGTATGACCAACATTCTACACTCATTAAGAAAAACATTTAGAAATATTGGTCTATTCCCACTAATGATCCTAAATATGACAAATTATTTAGGGATAAAGCAAAATTTATTTATTAAAAAAAAGGTAAATCATTAGCCAATACCTTCTTTAAAACAGAAAAAAAGTTATTCGCCATTCTGTTTTTTCCACCCAGAGAAAAGGGACATACGGAAAGATAATATTAAACATGAATCAGGAATAGTGAGTTTGCATACTTTCCCACAATCCCCCTAGTAGAGCATACATGGCTATAAGACTCCACATGCCTACATGGCGGCCTTAATTGGCAGTCTCCATAAGGAGAACTCTTACTTCCCAACCCTAGTTACAAGCCTCTCACCCAGCCAAACCAGCTCCCTATGCTGTACTGAGGAGACCCAATCAGGTTGAAACATTGCTGTCTCAAGAATCTGTTCCTTCTGGAATATATATAAACTGGTTTGATTTAAAACCCGCAGCATGTCATAAGGCCTCTTGTAGGTCATGCTTGATGTCAAGGGAGCTGCCTTACAAGGTAGCTAAAAGAGACGTGGTTTTCCTTATCCCATCCTGGAAAACTTTGCAAATTTTCTCTGGAGAAGCGAAGCATATTTTAAGGGAACCTGTCACCAGGAGACCCATTTAGGGGGGACTGCTCCTTTCCAGCTCCTCCCAAAAGGCAACTGCCTAGTCACACAGCAGATACTAATGAAAGGTACAATCTATCATATCTTTTTTTCTGTAAAACCAATTTTTTTTATACAAAAACACTTTGGCAGTATATGTACCATGCTCTGTGGGGACTGGGGGAGTGCTAAAAATGGGTCTCCTGGTGACAGGTTCCCTTTAACAGTTGGGACATAAAGTATGTGATCTACGGTGGTTAGTTTTGGAACATGTACATAGCAATAATGAATCTACTTACAGAATTAAATTACTTCAGTGTGAAGTTTTCTCGATCTTTAAATTAAATACACTGCACCCTCACGGGTTGAATGAGCAGTGTAACTACAAAGTGTTTTTGTGTATATATAAGTCTATGATCTTGCTGTATGAAATACGGTTGCTACTAGAGTAATTTTTTATTGCTTTGTATTGTATTTGTAAGGTAGTATTATTCATTGATTATATTTTTATAAATACATACTTTAGCAGTCAGTGCAAGGATGAAGGAGGGGCATCCTCTGTAAGGCTACTACTACTCAAGGCATCTGGCATCTTGGTGAGCCACGAGGAGTCAGTGTGGACTATTGTACACTTTAGGACTCTATTGGATTATGGAAGACTTTGGTGATATACCTTTACATTATTCCATGTGCATTTGTTAAAAATAATCTAAAAATGAAGTAAGATATTTTGACATAGCGGTCATTACTATTTTCTGGACATGTACTAAGAACATTGCCTTAAATGAAGAATGGTTTTGAAACACCCTCTAAGGGTAACACACCTGTTTCATGATGAACATTGCTTTTTCTGCATGATAGAACACAATGTAATTTGCCAAAAATGAAGTGGCTTATTAAGGAAAAGTATCATTTTGGTTCAATAGCACTTAAACTCCCAAGATATTAATCACATTGGGAATGTGTGGTCAATCCTGAAAAAGCAGGTGGACAAAAAAAATACAGCAAATGCTTATAAGACAAGAATGGGTAGTAAACATGATTTGGTCCTGAAGCTTATAAACAGTATTTTGGTGCAAACTGCAGACTTCCTGAAAAATAATTGTCAACACTGTAAACAAGTCTGTATAAATGTCATGTATTTGTCATTTAAAATGACATTGTATTTCAATATACCAAGGAAACATAGAAAAGGTCTAAAAACACAGATGAAGCAAACTTTGGAAAACCCAAGTTTTGTGACAATCTCAAATGACCATGCACTCTGGTGGAGGGGTCTTGCATTTGCGTCTGAAGGGGTTGTGCTTAAAGAGGCATCGGAGCCGTTTCATTCAAGAATTAAGTTCATAGAAGCTGCCGGCAGTGATGCCTCTGCTTGTGGCCTCACAATGATCCAGGCATATGTAATGATATGATTAGAGATGAGCGTGCACTAAAATGCGCGGGTGCTCGTTATTCGAGACGAACTTTTCCCGATGCTCGAGTGCTCTTCTCGAATAACGAGCCCCATTGAAGTCAATGGGAGACTCGAGCATTTTTCAAGGGGACCAAGGCTCTGCACAGGGAAGCTTGGCCAAACACCTGGGAACCTCAGAAAAGGATGGAAACACCACGGAAATGGACAGGAAACAGCAGGGGCAGCATGCATGGATGCCTCTGAGGCTGCTTAATCGCACCATTATGCCAAAATTATGGGCAACAGCATGGCCATGACAGAGTGACCGAATGAGGCTAGATAGCATCTTAAACATACAATAATTGACCATGACACTATAGGGGACGGCATGCAGAGGCAGCGGCAGCAGCGGCAGGCTAGAGAGTGGCATGGCGACATACCCTAAATGGACTCAGGCTTCAAACCAATGGGTGGCAGAGAGGAACCAAAGGAGGTGAGCAAGAAGCGCTCAAATAATATCGGTACATGATAAAAGTTTGCCAGTATATTTTGTGGATTACACAGCAGGGTGGCGACAAAGTTAACATGGAAGCCATGAAAACAACCCAAAATTCTGCCTGACACAGCTCGTTTGATAAGGGGACCATGTATGGAGGCAGTGAACTAGTAGTAGATTAAAGGTGCTGCAGTTAAAACTATGTTAGTTGGATCTTGGCATGGAGCTGGCGCTCCGCTGCCAGGCGAGCTTTCGCCAATCCAAGCCCGTGTCTCTAGGCTACTCCCCAAACAGCACTTCTAAGAACCTTTTGTATAAGATCAAGTGTAGTAGCGTTCTTATAAGTTTAGGATATGGCGGGTGAGGGGAATGTAAACAGATGCGCAAGAAGCGCTGAAATAATATCGGTAAATGATAAAAGTTTGCCAGTATATTTTGTGGATAACACAGCTGGGTGGCGACAAAGTTAACAACTTTGATGTGGAATCCATGAAAACAACCCAAATTTCTGCCTGACACACCTCGTTTGATAAAGGGACGATGTATGGAGGCAGCTATATGGACGACTTTTGGAGGTAGCAATGGAGACAACGTGTGGAGGCTGCTATGGAGACAATTTAATTTGGATAGTGCCTGTATGTGGCAGTCCAAAAAAGTTTTCAAACCAGAGGAGCAGGTAGGTGGCCCTCCAGAAAAATGAAATAGATTGAGTGCCTGTATGTGGCAGTCCAAAAAAGTTTTCAAACCAGAGGAGCAGGTAGGTGGCCCTCCAGAAAAATGGAATAGATTGAGTGCCTGTATGTGGCAGTCCAAAAAAGTTTTCAAACCAGAGGAGCAGGTAGGTGGCCCTCCAGAAAAATGGAATAGATTGAGTGCCTGTATGTGGCAGTCCAAAAAAGTTTTCAAACCAGAGGAGCAGGTAGGTGGCCCTCCAGAAAAATGGAATAGATTGAGTGCCTGTATGTGGCAGTCCAAAAAAGTTTTCAAACCAGAGGAGCAGGTAGGTGGCCCTCCAGAAAAATGAAATAGATTGAGTGCCTGTATGTGGCAGTCCAAAAAAGTTTTCAAACCAGAGGAGCAGGTAGGTGGCCCTCCAGAAAAATTGAATAGATTGAGTGCCTGTATGTATCACTCCCAAAAATTGTTTAAAACAGAGGACCGGGTCGGTGGCCCTCCAGAAAAATTAAATGCATAAAGTACTATAGCTAGAGCCAGTGGGCCCTGTCAAAAAATAGCCAGTTTCCTCTGCTTTAGTGTACAAAGAGGAGGAGAAGGAGGAAAATGAGGAGGAGAAGCAGTGGATAAATTATTCAGGTTGAGCTTCCTTCACCTGGTGGAGATTGGAAATTATGAGAAATCCAGGCTTTATTCATCTTAATAAGCGTCAGCCTGTCAGCGCTGTCAGTCGACAGGCGTGTACGCTTATCGGTGATGATGCCACCAGCTGCACTGAAAACCCGCTCGGACAAGACACTAGCGGCAGGGCAGGCAAGAACCTCCAAGGCGTACAGCGCCAGTTCGTGCCACATGTCCAGCTTTGAAACCCAGTAGTTGTAGGGAGCTGTGTGATCATTTAGGACGATGGTATGGTCAGCTACGTACTCCCTCACCATCTTTCTGTAAAGATCAGCCCTACTCTGCCGAGACTGGGGACAGGTGACAGTGTCTTGCTGGGGTGACATAAAGCTGGCAAAAGCCTTGTAAAGCGTACCCTTGCCAGTGCTGGACAAGCTGCCTGCTCGCCTACTCTCCCTCGCTACTTGTCCCGCAGAACTACGCACTCTGCCGCTAGCGCTGTCAGAAGGGAAATACTTGTGCACCAGGGCCTGCTGGTATTCATGCATTCTCACACTCCTTTCCTCTCCAGGGATGAGAGTGGAAAGATTTTGCTTGTACCGTGGGTCCAGGAGAGTGAACACCCAGTAATGCGCCAGAGTACCAACGCGTAAGAATTCACTCCCCTCACTGGCCTGACTGTCCATTTCCTCCTCCTCCAACTCCTCCAACTCCTCTTCTTCTGCCCATACACGCTCAACAGTGAAGGACTCAACAATGGTCCCCTCTTGTGTCTCGCCAACATTCTCCTCCTCTTCCTCCTCATCCTCCTCCACCTCCACCTCCGCCGATATGCGCTGAGAAACAGACCTAAGGGTGCTTTGGCTATCAACAAGGGAATCTTCTTCCCCCGTCTCTTGTGACGAGCGCAAAGCTTCCGACTTCATGCTGATCAGAGAGTTTTTCAACAGGCCAAGCAGCGGGATGGTGAGGCTGATGATGGCGGCATCGCCACTGACCATCTGTGTTGACTCCTCAAAGTTACTCAGCACCTGACAGATATCAGACATCCACGTCCACTCCTCATTGTAGACTTGAGGAAGCTGACTGACCTGACTACCAGTTCTGGTGGAAGTTGACATCTGGCAGTCTACAATCGCTCGGCGCTGCTGGTAAACTCTGGATAACATGGTCAGTGTTGAATTCCACCTCGTGGGCACGTCGCACAACAGTCGGTGAGCGGGCAGTTGGAGGCGGCGCTGCGCTGCCCTGAGAGTGGCAGCATCTGTGCTGGACTTCCTGAAATGCGCACAGATGCGGCGCACCTTCGTGAGCAAATCAGACAGATTGGGGTATGTCTTGAGGAAACGCTGAACTATCAGATTTAACACATGGGCCAGGCATGGCACATGTGTCAGTCTGCCGAGTTGCAGAGCCGCCACCAGGTTACGGCCGTTGTCACACACAACCATGCCTGGCTTCAGGTTCAGCGGTGCCAGCCACAGATCAGTCTGCGCCGTGATGCCCTGTAATAGTTCTTGGGCGGTGTGCCCTTTAGTTTGAGCACCGCCTGCTGTCGCTTAGCGATGGCACTGCTGCTGTGCCTAGAGCTACCGACTGATGGCGCCATGCCCATGGATGGTAGTTCGGAGGAGGAGGTGGAGGAGGGGTGGGAGGAGGAGGAGGCATAGTAGGCCTGAAACACCTGGACCGAGGTAGGCCCCGCAATCCTCGGCGTCGGCAGTATATGACCAGCCGCAGGGTCAGACTCGGTCCCAGCCTCCACCAAGTTAACCCAATGTGACGTCAGCGATATATAGTGGCCCTGCCCGGCAGCACTCGTCCACGTGTCCGTGGTCAGGTGGACCGTGTCAGAAACGGCGTTGGTCAGGGCACGGATGATGTTGTCTGACACTTGCTGGTACAGGGCTGGGACGGCACATCGGGAAAAATAGTGGCGGCTGGGGACCGAATACCGAGGGGCGGCCGCCGCCATGAGGTTGCGAAAGGCCTCGGTCTCTACTAGCCTATAGGGCAGCATCTCCAGGCTAAGCAATCTGGAGATGTGGACATTAAGGGCTTGGGCGTGCGGGTGGGTTGCACTATATTTGCGTTTCCGCTCCAGCGCCTGGGGTATGGAGAGCTGAACGCTGGTGGATGCTGTGGAGGATCGTGGAGGCGACGATGGGGTTTTTGTGGCAGGGTCCTGGGCAGGGGGCTGACTATCAGCTGACACAGGGGAAGGAGCAGTGGTGTGCACGGCCGGAAGTGAACGGGCTTGTTGCCACTGAGTGGGGTGTTTAGCATTCATATGCCTGCGCATACTGGTGGTAGTTAAGCTATTAGTGGTGGAACCCCTGCTGATCCTGGTTTGGCAAATGTTGCACACCACAGTCCGTCGGTCATCCGGTGTTTCCTTAAAGAACCTCCAGACTTCTGAAAATCTAGCCCTCGCCGCAGGAGCCCTCGCCACGGGAGCTTCACTAGTTGACACATTTGGCGCTGATGCACCAGCTCTGGCCCTGCCTCTCCGTCTGGCCCCACCACTGCCTCTTCCAACCTGTTCTGGTCGAGGACTCTCCTCCGTCTCAGAAGCACTGTGTTCACCCGGCCTATCAACCCAGCTTGGGTCTGTCACCTCATCATCCCTCAGTCTGCTCCCCCCTCGGTCTTCCTGCCCTGACAACAACTTCCCCACTGTCTGACAACCGTGTCTCCTCATCGTCGGACACCTCTTTACACACTTCTTCCACTACGTCAAGAAGGTCATCATCACCCACAGACTGCGACTGGTGGAAAATCTGGGCATCGGAAAAGAGCTCAGCAGCAACCGGACAAGTGGTTTGTGACTGTGGGAAGGGTCCAGAAAACAGTTCCTCAGAGTATGCCGGTTCAAATGCCAAATTTTCCTGGGAGGGGGCAGACTGGGGGGGAGGAGGCTGAGGTGCAGGAGCTGGAGGAGTGCCGATTTCGGTGACATGGGTGGACTGCGTGGAAGACTGACTGGTGGACAAATTGCTCGAAGCATTGTCGGCAATCCACGACATCACCTGTTCGCACTGTTCTGGCCTCAACAGTGCTCTACCACGAGTCCCAGTAACTTCAGACATGAACCTAGGGAGTGTAGCTCTGCGGCGTTCCCCTGCTCCCTCATAAGCAGGTGGTGTCTCACCCCGCCCAGGACCACGGCCTCTGACCCCTGCAGTAGTTGGATGCCCACGTCCCCGCCCTCGTCCTCTACCCCTAGCCCTCGGGTTAAACATTTTGAAAATGAGAGTTATAACTTTAATTTTTTTTTAACTTTTTTTTGTGTTTTTTGTTTTTTTTGTGTTTTTTAGTTTTTAAAACCAAACGATGCTATCCTATTGCTATGGCTATTTTCTAGCCAAGTATGAAAGCACACTGCTATGCCAGATGAGATGACGCTGAGTTATTAAAAAAATAAACGTAAAATAAAAAAGGAAATGGCAGACTGTGCCTAATTGAAATCCAACCCCTAATAAATTTTCCCACTTCGGTCTTTGCGATGGATATGTGCGTCACTAAGCGCAAAACACAGTGGTCGCAAGTCTCACTACAAATTGCTCACAATTTGCTAGTAGATGCACTGCAGCAAGTACAGCCACCAGCAGATCAACCTGAAATCAAATATATATAACGCTACTGTAGGCGTAAGTAAGCCGTTTGGATTCTCCTATGGCTATTTTCAAGCCAAGTATGAAAGCACACTGCTATGCCAGATGAGATGACACTGAGTTATTAAAAAAATAAACGTAAAATAAAAAGTAAATGGCAGACTGTGCCTAATTGAAATCAAACCCCTAATAAATTTTCCCACTTTGGTGTTTGAGGTGGATATGTGTGTCACTAAGAGCTAAACACAACGGTAGCAAGTCCCCCTGCAAATTCCTCACAATATGGTACTAGCTGCACTACTAGTGCCAGCAAGCCCAGCCACAAGCAAACAAAAAAAAAAAAGTATAACGTTATTGTAGCCCTAAGAAGGGCTGTTGGGTTCTTGTTGAATCACTCCTGCCTAACACTATTCTAATAGAACACCCTAACGCTTTCCCTGACCAGCAGCAGCTCTCTCCCTAGCGGCATCCAGACACAGAATGATCCGAGCAGCGCGGGCAGCGGCTAGTCTATCCCAGGGTCACATGATCTGGCCAGCCAACCACTGCTATCGACGTGTAAGGGTACCACGTCATGCTGGGTGGAGTGCAGAGTCTCCTGGCTTGTGATTGGCTCTGTTTCTGGCCGCCAAAAAGCAAAACGGCGGGAGCTGCCATTTCCTCGAGCGGGCGAAGTATTCTTCCGAGCAACGAGCAGTTTCGAGTACGCTAATGCTCGAACGAGCATCAAGCTCGGACGAGTATGTTCGCTCATCTCTAGTGATGATGCCACCAGCTGCACTGAAAACCCGCTCGGACAACACGCTAGCGGCAGGGCAGGCAAGAACCTCCAAGGCGTACAGCGCCAGTTCGTGCCACATGTCCAGCTTTGAAACCCAGTATTTGTAGGGAGCTGTGTGATCCTTTAGGACGATGGTATGGTCAGCTACGTACTCCCTCACCATCTTTCTGTAAAGATCAGCCCTACTCTGCCGAGACAGGTGACAGTGTCTTGCTGGGGTGACATAAAACTGGCAAAGGCCTTGTAAAGTTACCCCTGCCAGTGCTGGACAAGCTGCCTGCTCTCCTACTCTCCCTTGCTACTTGTCCCGCAGAAGTACGCCCTCTGCCGCTAGCGCTGTCAGAAGGGAAATACTGTTTCAGCTTGTGCACCAGGGCCTGCTGGTATTCATGCATTCTCACACTCCTTTCCTCTCCAGGGATGAGAGTGGAAAGATTTTGCTTGTACCGTGGGTCCAGAAGAGTAAATACCCAGTAATCGGTGGTGGAATAAATTCTTTGAACGCGAGGGTCACGGGATAGGCAGCCTAGCATGAAATCTGCCATATGCGCCAGAGTACCAACGCGCAAGAATTCACTCCCCTCACTGGCCTGACTCTCCATTTCCTCCTCTTCCAACTCCTCCAACTCCTCTTCTTCTGCCCATACACACTGAACAGTGAAGGACTGAACAATGGTCCCCTCTTCTGTCTCGCCAACATTCTCCTCCTCTTCCTCCTCATCCTCCTCCATCTCCTCCGATATGCGCTGAGAAACAGACCTAAGGGTGCTTTGGCTATCAACAAGGGAATCTTCTTCCCCCGTCTCTTGTGACGAGCGCAAAGCTTCCGACTTCATGCTGACCAGAGAGTTTTTCAACAGGCCAAGCAGCGGGATGGTGAGGCTGATGATGGCGGCATCGCCACTGACCATCTTTGTTGACTCCTCAAAGTTACTCAGCACCTGACAGATATCAGACATCCATGTCCACTCCTCATTGTAGACTTGAGGAAGCTGACTGACCTGACTACCAGTTCTGGTAGAAGTTGACATCTGGCAGTCTACAATCGCTCTGCGCTTCTGGTAAACTCTGGCTAACATGGTTAATGTTGAATTCCACAACAGAATTGCACAACAGTCGGTGAGAGGGCAGTTGGAGGCGGCGCTGCGCTGCCCTGAGAGTGGCAGCATCTGTGCTGGACTTCCTGAAATGCGCACAGATGCGGTGCACCTTCGTGAGCAAATCAGACAGATTGGGGTATGTCTTGAGGAACCGCTGAACTATGACATTTAACACATGGGCCAGGCATGGCGCATGTGTCAGTCTGCCGAGTTGCAGAGCCGCCACCAGGTTACGGCCGTTGTCACACACAACCGTGCCTGGCTTCAGGTTCAGCGGTGCCAGCCACAGATCAGTCTGCGCCGTGATGCCCTGTAATAGCTCTTGTGCGGTGTGCCTTTTATCGCCTAGGCTCAGCAGTTTGAGCACCACCTGCTGTAGCTTAGCGATGGCACTGCTGCTGTACCTAGAGCTAGCGACTGGTGGCGCCATGCCCACGGATGGTAATTCGGAGGAGTAGGTGGAGGAGGGGTGGGAGGAGGAGGAGGCATAGTAGGCCTGAGAGACCTGGCCGAGGTAGGCCACGCAATCCTCTGCGTCGGCAGTATATGACCAGCCCCAGGGTCAGACTCGGTCCCAGCCTCCACCAAGTTAATCCAATGTTCCGTCAGCGATATGTAGTGGCCCTGCCCAGCAGCACTCATCCACGTGTCCGTGGTCAGGTGGACCGTGTCAGAAACGGCATTGGTCAGGGCATGGATGATGTTGTCTGACACGTGCTTGTGCAGGGCTGGGACGGCACATCGGGAAAAGTAGTGGCGGCTCGGGACCGAATACCGAGGGGCAGCCGCCGCCATGAGGTTTCGAAAGGCCTCGGTCTCTACCAGCCTATAGGGCAGCATCTCCAGGCTAAGCAGTTTGGAGATGTGGACGTTGAGGGCTTGGGCGTGTGGGTTGCACTATACTTCCTTTTGTGCTCCAGCGTCTGGGGTATGGAGAGCTGAACGCTGGTGGATGCTGTGGAGGATCGTGGAGGCAAAGATGGTGTTTTCGCACGGGAGGTGTTTGGGCCGGGGTCCTGGGCAGGGGGTTGACTAACAGATGACAGAGGGGAAGGAGCAGTGGTGTGCCCGGCCGGAGGTGAATGGGCTTGGTGCCATTGAGTGGGGTGTTTAGCATTCATATGCCTGCGCATACTGGTGGTAGTTAAGCTAGTAGCTGTGGAACCCCTGCTGATCCTGGTTTGGCACAGGTTGCACACCACAGTCCGTTGGTCATCCAGTGTTTAAAGAACCTCCAGACTTCTGAAAATCTAGCCCTCGCCATGGGAGCTTGACTACGTGAAACATTTGGCGCTGATGCACCAGCTCTGGCCCTGCATCTCCATCTGGCCCCACCACTGCCTCTTCCCACCTGTTCTGCTATAGGACTTGCCTCCGTCTCAGAAGCACTGTGTTCACCGGCCTATCAACCCAGCTTGGGTCTGTCACCTCATCATCCTCCGATCCCTCAGTCTGCCCCCCCGCTCGGACTTCCTGCCCTGACAACAACTTCACCACTGTCTGACAACCGTGTCTCCTCATCTTCCGACACCTCTTTACACACTTCTTCCACTACGTCAATAATGTCATCATCACCCACAGACTGCATCCGGTGGAAAACCTGGGCATCGGAAAAGAGCTCAGCAGCAACCGGACAAGTGGTTTGTGATTCTGGGAAGGGTCCAGAAAACAGTTCCTCAGAGTATGCCGGTTTAAATGCCAAATTTTCCTGGGAGGGGGCAGACTGGGGGGAAGGAGGCTGAGGTGGAGGAGTGCTGATTTCGGTGACATGGGTGGACTGCGCGGAAGACTGACTGGTGGACAAATGGCTAGAAGCATTGTCCGCAATCCACGACATCACCTGTTCGCACTGTTCTGGCCTCAACAGTGCTCTACCACGAGTCCCAGAAACTTGAGACATGAACCTAGGGAGTGTAGCTCTGCTGCGTTCCCCTGCTCCCCCATCAGCAGGTGGTGTGGCTATGGATAGTTTCTAACCTACACTGACAGCACACAACTGGAATTTGTGCTGTGCCTGATGACTTTGAGTTATAAAAAAAAATAAACGTAAAAAAAAATAAATGAGCAATTCAAATCAAACCTCTAATAAATTGTCCCACTTCGGTGTTTGAGGTGGATATGTGTGTCACTAGGAGCTAAACAGAACAGTCGCAAGTCTTCCTGCAAATTCCTCACAATATGGTACTAGCTGCACTACTAGTGCCAGCAAGCCCAGCCACAAGCAAACCAAAAAAAGTAAAATATAACGCTATTGTAGGCCTAAGTAAGCCGTTGGGGTTCTCCTATGGCTATTTTCTAGCCTACACTGAAAGCACACTGCTTTTCCAGATTACTTTGAGTTATAAAAGTAAATAAACGTAAAAAAATAAATAAATGAGCAGACTCTGCCTAATTCAAATCAAACCCCTAATAAATTGTCCCACTTCGGTGTTTGATGTGGATATGTGTGTCACTAAGAGCTAAACACAACGGTCGCAAGTCTCCCTGCAAATTCCTCACAATATGGTACTAGCTGCACTACTAGTGCCAGCAAGCCCAGCCACAAGCAAATAAAAAAAATATATAACTTTATTGTAGCCCTAAGAAGGTCTGTTGGGTTCTTGTAGAATCACTCCTGCCTAACACTATTCTAATAGAACAGCCTAACGCTTTCCCTGACCAGCAGCAGCTCTCTCCCTAACGGCATCCAGACAGAGAATGATCCGAGCAGCGCGGGCATGGGCTAGTCTATTCCAGGGTCACCTGATCAGGCCAGCCAACCACTGCTATCGACGTGTAAGGGTACCACGTCATGTTGGGTGGAGTGCAGAGTCTCCTGGCTTGTGATTGGCTCTGTTTCTGGCCGCCAAAAATCACAATGGCGGGAGATGCCATTTTCTCAAGCTGGCGAAATACTCGTCCGAGCAACGACCAGTTTCGAGTACGCTAATGCTCGAACGAGCATCAAGCTCGGACGAGTATGTTCGCTCATCTCTAGATATGATCATACCTGCATCTCTCTGTATAGGCCCACACAGAAGTGGAAGCCACAGGATCACTTATAGCTGGGACAGAAGTACAGATTTTATTTTTTTATTGTTTTACTGGCCACTAATGAGGACTGCTGCTATGAAATGATGGCTGTTACTATTAAGTATGAAGGGTGACACTTTTAAATATATGAGGGGTGATGCTTTAAAATGATGGTTCTTACTATAAAACAGGACAGGTAACACTATTAAATATATGAGGGGTGCTGCTGTGAAAGTATGATTGTTACTATTAAGTATGAGGGGTGACACTATTAACTATATGAGGGGCGCTGCTACTAAATGATGGTTGTTACTATTAGGTATGAAGGGTGACACTATTAAATATATGAGAGGTGCTGCTATGAAATGATGGTTTTTACTATTAAGTATGAGAGGTGCTAAATATATAAGGGGTACCTCTATGAAATTATGGTTGTTAACTATTAAACATGAGGGCTGCCACAGGGGTGCTACTATTAAATATATTTGAGGACTGCTGCCATGAAATTATTGTTGCCACTATATAATATGAGGGGTTCTACTATGAAGTATGAGTGGTGCAAGGATGAAATATATGAGGGGTGCTTATTATAAATATATGGAGTGCTATAATTAAATACATGAGGGGTCCTGCTAGTAAATATAATAGGGGTGCTGGTATGAAATGAGGGGAGCTACTATTAAATATATGAGGGTTGTTCTATAAAAAATATGAGGGGTGCTGCTATTACCGCACATACTTGAGTATAAGCTCAGTTTTTTAGCACAAAAAATTTTTCTGAAAAACCATACTTAGCTTATAGGCGAGTCTATGAAAAAAACATCTCTGTACTCACCTTTCCATTGAACCTCACAAGTCCTCTTCTGTCTTCTGTAGCACCGGCTCAGGTGAGTAATGATTTATTTTTTTTAATCGGTTGGGCATAGAGGGCTGCTGGCTATATACAAGGGGGGAAGGCACTTTCTATATACTAGGGGGCAGTGGGCTGCTAGCTTTATACTGGGGAGCAGAAGGCTGGCAGGGGGATAGGAGGCTTATACTCAGTATACACGGTAAATATATGAGGAATGCTGGTATGAAATGAGTGGTGCTGCTATTAAATATATGAGGGGTACTGGAATTAAATATATTAGGGGTGCTGGTATGAAATGAGGGGTGCTTCTATTAAATATGTGAGGGATGCTGCTATGAAACATAAATGAATGGTGCTTTTATAAAATATATAGAAATGAAGGGTTCAACTGTGGTACTTTTTAATTAAGGATGCTGGCACAGAATATGAATTAATGAACAGGGTGCTGGTGAGGTACAAAATGTGTGGGAGCTCTATATAAATTAGGGGCTACTGTATAAATAGTAGTTGATGAAATAAATATTTATGCATTGGGTATTATTTAAAGCAATATAGTATATACAATTATATTTTGTGGGGGGTAACAGTGTATTATTTAATATATGTAGGGGTATTGTGTTCAGCTGTATGAAATAAGTGTTATTTAGCAGAACAGTGTGGGATATCCACAGTTCTTGGTATCCAGGAGACCATATCCATGTGAGTAACTGTTAGTTTTTTAGGGGCTGTGGAGATGTGCAGCAAGGAACTGAGGATACCTGGCTGGCATAAAATGCAATGATGCGCGGGAGAAGTCATAATGAGTTGCTATAACTTATGGAGGAGAATTGTAACCTGCACAGCACAGAGGGATAAGGCAGACACTGCTTCTGATTTAATCAGTAAGTGATGCTGTATGTGTCTCAGCCCTGGTGTGCAGTACATTTATTGCTGCTATACTTATAGGCACATTATATTAAATGCTGGCATATATTTATATGTATGTTTATGCTCAAGTATTATGTCCGTGATTCAGATAGCGGTGGGGGTTTTGTTTTGTGGGGCCCAACACAAAGTTTGCATGAGAGCCTATTACAGTCTTCTTATGTCACTGTATGAATTCCAACAATTCACAGAAATTACATGAAGTACAGTGACCAGGTGAAAACATTAAAGAAATAAAGAGCATAATGATCAGTTTATTGATATTTTTTACCCTTCCACCACTTACCGGTCGTGACACAAGTTACCATCAATTATGATATCTATCCTAATAAATTACAAGAGAATAAACTATAAAGCTGGCAAAATAATTATTAAAACTGTGCATACTTTCATGTGAATAACAAATGATGCTGTACCCACAGAACAGCTGATTTACTGATAGACAGTGTATACCTGTACTTTGTAATTTCGAGAGCTTAATGCGTAACATAATCATTTTACTTCCTAACTTCTACATTCCATACTTTCAGGTTACCAATAAGCATGTGCTGACAAATATGTGCTTCTGTATTTATTTTACAGGGATATTATATGGCCAAGCCAAAATAGCAAGTGCTATATCACCCACACAGTCCTCTAACTAGTATTTGATCAGACCCTTGAAATCGTTTTTGCAAATGGTTCAATAAAAGGCTATAACATTGACTGTGACCAAAAAGCATTTCTATGGGGTCATTTAGACAAACTGAGTAAAAGCTGATTTTAATTGAAATGTTCTTAATGTTTCTGGGCATTTTTATGTTAAATCACTTTGCTCTCCGGGCATCTGGAAATGTCATTTAATATGGTCTTATAGACCGACACACAGTTAAGCATGCACTGTATATTATTTTAGAATGTTTGAATTGGAATCACACTTTTTGGGTACAAGCATTCATGTTTTTGCAGATTCTTGTGTTAGGCTAAAAGAAGCTGTTTCCAATTTCATGACTGTTTATCGCTAATCCAAAATGACTGCAGCATTACCTACAGACAGGAAGTTGGATGGAAATGTGTATGTTTTGGATATATCTCATTCCTCCGTGAAAGTTCTGTTAAACTAGTTGCTTGTCCCTCATAGAGAAGAAGGAGCAGAGAGGGTTCTAGAGTCTAATCCATGTATTTTATCTATACAATAAAAGTGCTGATGGCTTTAAGGATTCTGATTCATGGTTAGAATTATGTTCAGTTATCTTTTCCACTCAAACTTCTTATACTAACTGTTATTTCACATGTAAAAGTGTCAAGTGACCCTAAAGGAGTTTTAATTTACAGAAAAACCATGAAAAACTAATTTTAATGCAATGATTTACAAGACTGGCGTTGAAGAATGCTCTCGGAAATAATTGGAAAGGTGCAACAATGTGCACTTTTATATAATATGAGAGTAATATCCTGTTAAAGCTACATCAGTTCATAGAAGAGTCATGATTACTTTGACAGATCAGTTTTGGAACATAATCCAAAAAACCCTGATGGATAGCATTTATTTTCTATATACCATATGATAGTGGCAAGTAAATAAGTAAAGTTACTATTTACTATATTAACAGCTATATACAACCAGTTACATCTCACCTTCTGTATTCTGTATGTATATACAATTAATTTACTATATAATACAAATAAAACAACCAACTAAAAAATTCAAAACCCTTACAACTTTCTCCAAGGATTCTAGGAACTTGCACTACAGTGATTTCTTTCTTTTTTCATTATATCCTTAGTACTGCAGTATATACAAACCAGTAATTAATACTTTATTAAGATATTTCTTCCTATCTGATAATTCCTTATAACTTATCTCATGGGATCTCGCTTTAACCTGATAAAAATTGCATGGATTTGTGCAGAGAGGTCTCTGACTCCAGAGAAAGTTTTATACTCTGTCCAATAAGCAGAGATGGTACAACCTCTAGCTGCCCATGTGGTACTCTATTAGTGAATGATGGGTTAGAAAAATTACATCATAGTAGAAGAGAAATCTAAAAGTCTTCAAGTAGCGGAGCCATGGGGTAGCGTCAGAAAGGTGAATACATGTTTTTTTTATTTGTATGAACTAGGGTTTGGGACTGGCTGGCAGGCTGTATACGGGGGGGGCTGGCAGGCTGTATACAGGGGGGACTGGCTGTATACAGGGGAGGCTGGCTGTATACAAGGAAGGGGCTTGCTGAATACAGGGGAGGGGCTGGCTGTATACAGGAGGGTAGCTGGCTGTATACAGCGGGGGCAAGCTGTATACAGGGGAGGGGCTGGCTGGCTGATTATAGGGAGGGTGGTTGGCTGTATACAGAAGGAGGCTAGCAGTATACAGGGGGAGGCTGGCTGTATACAGGGGAGGGGCTGGCTGGTTGTATTCTGGGGGCTGTATACTGAGGGACTGGCTGGCTGTATACAGGGGGACTGGCTGGCTTTACACTGGGGGCACGCTGGCTGTATACTGGGGGGGCTGGCTGGCTATATAATTGGGGGTTGGCTGACTGTATACAGGAAGGAGCTGGCTGGCTATATACTGGAGGGCACTCTGGCTATATACTGGGGGCACTGGCCTGCTATATACTGGAGGGGCTTGCTGACTGTGTACTGGGGAGGGGCTGTCTGGCTATATATAGGGGAGTTGGATATATACTGGGCTGGATGGCTATATACTGGGTGGGCTGGCTGGCTATATGCTGGGTAGGCTGGCTTGTTATATACTGGGGAGCCTGGATGTATACTAGGGGGAATGGCTGTCTGTGCTCTGGGGGGGCTGGATGGCTGTATACTGGGGGGCAGGCTATATACAGGGGGTATGATTGTATACTGGGGGAACTGTCTGGCTATATACAGGGGGGCTGTCTGTATACTGTTGAAAGGCTGTCTGGCTATATACAGGGGGTCAGACTGTCTGTATACTGGGGAGGGGCTTGCTGGTGATATACGGGAGGGGCTGGTTGTATACTAGGGCTGTATAATTGGGGGCTGGCTGGCTTTATGCGTAGAGGCTGACTGGCTATATACTGGGGGGCTGGCTGGCTATATACCGTATAAACATATTGTACGGCTCTCGCAGAATTATATTTTATGTGAAGCCTATGGCTCTCTCTCTCAAAAAGGTTCCTGACCCCTGTGTTAAATGTACATGGAAAACAGGTAAGAGGTGTCTGGAGGGAAACAAATGTTTTTCAATTGGTGCTTTATTCTAAGTAATGTTTCACTTAATAATATCCCCAGTCCTTCCATATGGAAAAGTCAGTGAGTACTACTGAATTAAGTTATGGGATTCATGTATTCAGTTATGCTTTCGCTCTTGCCTTTGCTTTTCCTGTAAATATCGGGTGTGCAAGCTTTTTGTGAGTGTGCATTGATTTTAAGTATGTGCAGTGTCCAAAGTAGGATTAAGGATTAAGGGACTTAAAAGACATCTACCATCAGGATAGTAAAGTATTGTAAACCAAGCACACTGACATACTGCTGTGTTCTCCCTGTGGCAGTATTCACTCTTCTTAAGCTTCTTATGCACTTGTTTTTAAGAAAAAGGCTTTAAAAATGATGCAAATAAGCCTGAAAAGCTTCAGTCTCCATTATCATGTATGGAACACGGAGCCCCTCAGGCTCATTTGCATCATAAGAAGCTTAATGAAGAGCAGATCCTGCTATAGGGCGAACACACTCTTATGTCAGTGTGCTTGATTGACAATCTTTGATCGCGGTGATAGATGCCCTTTAAGCTTGAGGGACTTTATAAATAATTGCTATGTTGTTGTGGTACTCTTTTTTGTGAATTCTGCTTTTCTTCTCTATTTTCTCTTGTATTCCCCATTAGTGCAATGTACTTCATAAGTGGCAATGCTACACGGTGTACATCCTGTGCCATCTATGCTTTCCTTGAGCAGCTATTTGAAGGGGCATATTGCTGTGTGGGATGTGTGAAAATTGGAATCCCAGATTCTGGATCAAAATGAGCAAGTTTTAAGGCTGAGAGTGGAGTTTGTTGCTCATCGAGCCCAACTCATTGGGGTGTGGAAGTTTGTATGGAGGTTCAGAGTGGGGGGGGCAGCTAGTTAGGTAAAATGTAGAAGGCGGGGTAGAGGGAAAAATTGACCAAGCTGGCAGGTGAGAGGAATATCAGCAAATGGGTAGTGATGCTGCAGCAAGACATGACCTCTAGCAACCAGGGAACTGTCTGCTCCAGTAACAATGGTAATGGGAGCAAAGGCAAGGTCATACAGGTGTTGGTAGTGGGAGATTCCATTATTAGTGGAAAAGACACATAAATCAGTCACAAAGACCATGTATAGCGAACGGTGTGTTGTTTGCCAGGTGGTTGGGTTTGGCATATAGGGGATCGAGTTGACCGATTACTGGGAGAAGGATAAAACCTTTAAGTTGCTAAAACGAGAATATAGCAATGAGGTATTACAGGATTATAGAGAGAAAAAAAATTTCTGTAAAAAAAGATAAAGGCAGCAAGAATAGAGACTGAAAGAAATATTGCCAAGGAAAGTAAAAATAATCCTAAATTATTTTTCAAAATTATAAATTATAAAAAAACGAAAAACTGAGAGTGTGGGCCCTCTAAAGACTAACCTAGAGGTCATGGGGGAGGGTGACAAGGAAAGGGTCAATGTATTGAATGTCGAATTTTCACCGTCTTTACCCTGAAAAATCCCATGGTGGAAGACATGATAAAGAATAATGTAAATTCTCTTTTAAATCTCAACAGTTTAACACAGGAAAAGGTATGATGCTGCCTCAACACTATTAAAATAGACAAATCACCAGACCCAAAAGGCATAAACCCCTGGGTACTGCATGAAATATGTGCTGTAATAGACAGACCATTATTCATAAAATTTGAAGATTCCCTGAGGACTGGTTCTGTTCTACAGGACTGGTGCATAGCATATTGTGTATGGTTTTGGGCACCAATGTATAAAAAGGACATAGTAGAACTGGAGTGAGAGGAGAGCAAACAAGATTATAAGGGTAATGGGGGGACTATATTACAATGACAGATTACAAAATTTGGGGTTATTCAGTTTAGAAAAAAAGACGGCTGAGGGGAGGCATTACAATGTACAAATACCTGAACCGACAGTACCTATATACCTAGGCCTATGACCAGGACAAGGTGGCATCCTCTACGCCTAGAGGAGAGGCGGTTCTACCATCACAATAGTTTCTTTACTGTAAGAGCAGTGGACTATGGAACTCTCTGCCACAGGAGGTTGTTATTTTGGACTCTATTTACATGTTCAAGAATGGCCTGGATCACTTTCTGGAGAGCAAAAATATCAGGGGTTATGGGGATAAAACATTTGTCTAATTCTTGAAGGTTGGACTTGCGTCTTTTTCAACCATTTATATTATGATAAACTAATAAGAAATACATGCATTTTTCAAGAGGTAACAACCTCTCTTCCTATGTAAACCTATTGGACTCTGCCATACCTTCGCAGCCACCAGCTTCCGATGCAGCCATCTGTCAGATACATGAGATGCCAAATGTAGTTGGCAGTACCAAATTGTCGGGGAGTCCATCAATCGCTGGTACATGATAAATTGCCCGCCATTTGTTAAATATCCTCCATGGAAAGCAATTTGTTAATTTATCATGTGCATACTTTACTTTACCGTAAAGTAAAAATCTAAATGTGAAACATATTAGAAAAATAAGATACTATGGACAAGCTTTTTCTTTCAGATGCAAGAGGTGTAATGGGAATACTAGCAAGTGAGCTACACTGAACAGGTGGAGATGATTCACCAAATGGGATCTAGACAAATGTTTCTTTAGCTTATCTTAAGTTTTGTCAGCTGCTACCTTCATATTTTGACAGGTGTGTTACTATAATACAGGGACATTCACTGAAAAGAGGCCCTGAATATTTTATTGAAACTCCCGTTCAGATGAAGAAATCTGATCCAAAAAAATATGCTACATACCTTGATGTATTTGTAATTGTTTGCTATACACTTCATCTCACTTCATTGCCAAATATGTTTCAAACTTGATGGACGTATGTCTCTTTTCAACCATATTAACTATGTAGCACTCCATATTCCAAAAGGTATGAGCAAGAATATCAGTACAGTGTAAAGGGTTGTTCATGTACATTTTCCAGTCAGCATTTACCAAAGCAAGAAGTTTTGCAACTGAGACATTGCACTGACTTTTTATTTTTTTATCATGGAGTGGATTTTGTTAAGAGGCAAAGGATTTTCAGTAATCTATATAGAGTGAGGGGCGTGGCCTGGCTGCTGAGGAAGATGGCCCTGTGAGGGGAGAGCTCCAGCCCAAGCTTTGGCAATCCAACGAACAACTGGAAAGCATAATGCCTAGAAAACCTTCAGGCCCAGCTCTGGGCATCATGGGGAGGAAATGTCCCAACAGTAAACCCTTTGGGCAGCTTCCCACAGACACTATACGTGGCAAAAATGGTGCCGAGCCTCGGAACAGTGCGGCAGCCAGCATGTCAGCAGTCAGTTGCACCCAGCAAGCCAAGGAGAGACTAGGGGGTGAAAACTCCCCCTCCACCTTTGAGGTACCTGGTAGATGGAGCTTGGGTTTCCAGACCACATGCTCACCATCAGGAGGGTCTCCAGCATTTACAGAGGAGGAGAGTAGCACGATTCCTCTGATGTTGCAATCAATTAGCACCTCGTCAGCCTCTAATTCTCCTAATCTATGACTAAGTAACTAGAGGGTAATGCTCAATACATTTATATGGCTAGCAAATAATACCAAAAAGCTGTGAACAGATTATCCAAAAGTTTCCCCCATAACATGCCCATATAACAATACAGGTATTTATTCTGGATGATGCATCATTCTAAAGAGCCATTAGAAATATGTGACCCCAATCCATTCAGTCTCTGTGCACCTAAGATTCCTGCTTCAAACCTCACAGAACGTGTTTGGAAACTGCAAACTGTATCTTAATGCAATGATCTCGTACTTGCCTATTATGAAGCTACTCCCAGCATGCCCTAAGGCAAAAGGAAGGATAATATCTTCATTGGTTCTATAGATTATTGTATATTGTTCTCTTTATATTTCCACTTTTCTGCTATTTGAAGAGATGCTTCAATTTTTATCATTTTTATGAAACAAGTGGAAGGAAGACCCTGCCCATGAAGGCTCACAATCTATGTGGGACAGTAGATGGAGACATGAGATGAGAGAACATAGCAGAGCAGTTATTATGTATTGTAGGGGATCCTAAACAGGTTGGTTTTCAGGTTACATTTGAAATAACGGAAGGTAGGGGACAATCTGACACTTTGCTAGAGAGTTCCGAAGTATTGGAGATGCATCGGAGAAGTCCTGCATACGGTTGTGAACAGAGCGGATGGTAATCGAGTGAAGCTGAAGGTCCTATAAGGAATGGATATCTTATGGCATGTTTCACCTGTGCCCCCATTCCCTTACCAAAAATGGAGAGATCTGGCTGCATAATGTACAGTATACATCACTGTGAATAGATCTATTAATTTAGTCTCCTCCTGATCTACAGATGACCTTATCGTAGGTGTGTGTTAGTATTAGTGAAGGTAGAGGAAACATATAACACAGTCGAGCATACTTAGACATTGGGAGTAAAATAAATCTGATTTATTAATAATTTAGATTTAATAAAGCCAATAATTTATTTTGATCAGAAAATAACCAATCACTATCACTGGCACTATGAATCTGGCAATACATCATGTCCCATAGTGGTACTAGTAAAAAAAAAGTTATAAAAAGGTAAATAAAAACATTTAAAATTAAAAAAAATGCTCCAAAGTTACCTTTACATATAAAAATTACATATAAAAGAAAAAAAAAGAAAAATCACCAAACACTGTGTCCATAGTGATCCATACAATAAAACAAAACATCGTAAACAATTAATTTAAAAAAAAAAAATTATGATTTTGACCTATCTTGTCCCACAAATAAAATGCAATAAAAAAGTAAGAAAAATGCATGTACTCTTGAAAGATGGCAAAGCAAAAACTATATTCTTTTACTCAAATTAGGGTTTTTTCTGTGCGTTTTGTAAAATGTAAAAAAAAAACTAAATATGTTTTGCTGTAATCATACTGACCTTCAGAAAAAAGATAACATGTTAGTTTAGCCAAAAAAAGGTAAAAAATAAATTACAGAATTAATGTTTGTACTACTCGACCTCACACTGGAAAAGGCTTCCCCTACTGCAAAAAACAATAGCCACATTAACAGAAAAACAGATATTTTATAGCTCACAAAATTGTGGCATTGAAATAACTAAAAGCCTCTAATTCCTGTAGATTTAGAGATAAAGCTGTCTGCTGCATGGCACTCCTTTACTTCTGCACCTCGCTGTGCGTCCATACAACAAGTAACGTTCACATGTAGGGTGCCCCCTTACTCTGGAGAATTTACATAACAAATATTGTTTTTCTCCTTTTATCTTTTGTGAATGTGTAAATTTAATAACTAAATGAGCATATTACTAATAAAATTAGGCCATTCTAAATTTCACCTCCATTTTGTTTTAGTTACTATAAAGCTCTAAAAAGGTTAATTGTAAAAATCATTGTAAAAGCTGTGTTTAATAGTTTGAAAATGGGACGATTTATGGGCGTTTATTAGGGTTACAAATATTACATATTTAAAAGCAAATTTAAAAAAAATGATCTCCAAAAACTTCAATACTAAAATTTCTGTGGAAACCTGGAAAATCACTGTTCTATTTGTAAAGGGATGAAAACATAAAGCAGACATTTTGCTCAGTTTTACCATCCAAATTTGTTACTACCTGAATAAGAGATAATTTTGAAGTTTAAAATGAAAAAAATATGAAAAAACAACAAAATGTTTGGTATAGGGGAATCTGAACCCACAAAATATTTTCCCTGTGAAGTCAGTATGACTTATGCAAGAGCAAACACCACAGTTTGTAGCCATTACTCATCAGGATAACCTCATAATGCACTTAATCAAATAACAGCTGAGTTATGAATTGTTGCTCTGTGTTTTGTATTGGATGTGGTCTTCTGTTAACTAGTCACAATTTAAGTCAGATTTTTAGGTCTGAGACATTGAATAATTAAAAGCTAAACTCTTATTGGTTCCCCAGAGGTCTTGGATCTGAATAAATTTAGTAGTTTATAGGGGGGTAATTGAGAGTGACTGTTCATTGGCTTGATGATGCGCTAGATTAACACGAAACGGCCCGTCACCAGGTCCCACTCTGCCATTGTACCTTACCTCAATAAAGAACCTTCACACATGCCGGTGAGTGCCGCCTTCTCTTCTTTGCTTGATGTGTGCCGACTGTTTGCTCTGGCTGAGCACAACCACTAATGCAGTTTTGTCATAAGGCTACTTCACCCTGTATACATACCTGCCGAATGTAGCTGGAGAGACGTTATTGCCGTTGGATGGTGCCAAGAACTTTATCTCTATTTATGATTCCGTAGTTGAGAGTGGAGTACTGTTATAGGATGTTCTTGTCAGCTGGACATTCTTGTCAGCCGGATGTAAATGAATCAGCAGTTCGAAGCGGGAGAAAAATAATGACCACCGGCCCTGCATAGGATTCAGGCGCTGGTCTGTCTGGAGGTACAGTAAGTTCTTGTAGTCCATGTACACACTCAGGGGATGGAGTGCTCCCTCCAGAAGATACAGCCATTCTTCCACAGCAAGTTTAATGGCTAACAGCTCTCCAATCGAATAATTTCTCTCAGCTGGAGAAAAGGTCTTGGAATAGAAGCCGCATGTGGAAGTTCGGCCCTTGGACCCTTTCTGGGTGATCACCACTCCAGCTCCTACGGAGGAAGCTTCCACCTCAAGATAAAAGGGCTTGTTAGTATCAGGCCTGATGAGTACTGGAGCCGAGGCAAACGTGGACTTCAACTTGGAGAAAGCCAGGCACGTGGATAGGCACCTTTCTTGGTGAGTGCCTGGATGGGAGAGACCAAAGTGGAAAAATTTGGAATAAACTGCTGGTCGTGGCCACTGAAGAACTGCAGACAGTTTTGCGGGATCCATCTGGAGACCTCTGTTGGAAATTATATAACCAAGGAATGGAAGGCTGTGTTGGAGAAACGGGCATTTTTCCAGCTTGGCCTAGAGATGATTGGCACAAAGTCGACCAAGAACTTGACATACGTGTGTCTGGTGGGTTTCAAGGTCTGGAGAGCACACCAAGATGTCATATAGGTAGACCAGGACACACATATAGAGAAGGTCCCGGAAAATGTCATTAACAAATTCCTGACAGCAGGGACATTACACAGTCCAAAGGGCATCACTAAATATTCAAAATGCCTTTTCATGGGGATTAAACGCCGTCTTCCACTCGTCACTTTTTCGGATCGGAATGAGATTGTAATCACCACAGAGATCCAGCTGGGAGAACACCCTGCAACCACGCAGGTGATCAAAGAGTTCCGTATTTGGACATGGCAGCCGTCTCGGGAACAGAAAGTGGATAGACCCGACCTCTGGGGAGAGTAGCAAGGAGATCCACAGAGTAATCATAAGAACAATGCGGTGGCAAATTCTCTGCTTGTTTTTTAGAGAAAACATCTGCAAAGTCCTGATAACAAGCTGGCAGACCCTCCAGACACTTGGAAGACACAGTAGAAGTCAGGACCGGAAGTGTTGCCACCATGCATCGAGATTGGCATTCAGGGCCGCAATGCAAGATCTCACCAGTCTTTTAATTGAGGACTGGAGCATGAGTTGAAGCCAAGAAAGACCCAGAAGAAGAGCTGATGTGGAGCAAGGCAGGACATTCTTTCCAGTCTTTCTTGATGTAGGACTCCAATTTGAAGGCAGATGGGTTCTGTGCGGTACTGGACCAGATCGGAAAGAAGCTGTCCGCTCACGGAAGAAATGACCAGGGGTGAGGGGAACCACCAGAATGTGATGCTGGGAGACCAGAGTGGCATCCACAATGTTCCTCCTGAAACCAGAATCCAGGAAACCTGAGACTTCCACGGGAGCGCCGGTACCGACACCAAGGAGAACTGGAATGGTCAGATGCAGAGAAGCTGAATTCATACCAAAGGACGCTTCTCCCAGAAGCCCTAGGTGCTGGCATTTCCCAGACGTCGGGGACGGACTGGACAAATCCAGATGAGGTGCTTGGGACTCAGTACAAGCAGAGGTTTTCTTGGAAACGTCTGTAACGTTCCCCAGGTGTAAGCCGGGCTCTGTCAACCTGCATAGGTTCACTTGCAGACTGTACGACCGGAGGCTGGAACGGCTTCTGGACGACTGGAGCCAACCGAGGTAGACGTGGAAGCTGGACTAGAGGTTGCTTGTGCCGCAGCTCGTTCCAAGAACCATACGTCTATCTGGGTGGCCAAAGTGATGAGACCACTCAGAAGCCGGTAGATCATAGGAAGCCAAAGCATCTTTAACCCGTGAGGACAGTCCTTTCTTAAAAGTCGCACATAAAGCCGCATCGTTCCAACCGAGTTCAAACACCAAGGTGCGGAACCGGACAGTGTATTCACCTACAGATGAGTCGCCTTGGCGTAGGTTCAGTAGTGCTGTTTCAGCTGAGGAGGCTCGTGCTAGTTCCTCAAACACGGACCGGAACTCCGCCAGGAAAGTAGTATAAGCGGTGGTAATCAGATCATTCCTGTCCCACAAAGGAGTAGCCCAGGCCAGGGCCTTCCCAGAGAGGAGGCTGATGAAGAACGCCACCATGGAGCGCTCGCTGACAAACTAAGATGGCCTTAACTCTATATGCAGCGAGCACTGGGTGATGAATCGTATTTGGGATCGTATTTACTAGGCATAGATAGTCTCAGCCTAGGCTCTGGTGCCGGTGGACAAGCCGGGATGACAGGAGAAGTCACACTAGGACTCATGTGAGGAATCGCAGGAGCTGGCAAACGGATCAGGAACACGGCAATGGACTAGCACATGATCAGGAACAGACTGGCAAACGGATCAGGAACAAAGGAACGGACTGGAGCACGGGACAGCAGGATACACAGGAATGCAGGATACACAGGAACGCAGGATACACATGGGAGCTTTCAGTTTGGGGGATTAAATCTTTGCGAGCTGGTGTGTGAGCCCCCTAGGAGATGGGGAATTGCCCGCCGAACTGCGGGAGCAGCAGAGACTGCCTCTGGAGCCAGGAGAGGAGAGTTCTCCTGGGCTCCGGGTGCACAAGGAGGGACAAGGGTGCACCCGCGATCCGAGACAGGGATCGCGGGAGCACCCAAGACAGTATAATAAGAAATGTATAAGAAAAATGTATTCAGCGAAAGACAGTTATACATTATCTATTTATTATGCTTCATATCTAAATGTATATAGTGTGAAATCTAATGTAAATTTTACAACACCTCTAAGGTTTAGGTATTCAAAGAAATTTCTTCTAGATTTCTCACTACTGGATTTCTTTCTACAGATAAGCAATCTAAGACACCGAAGCAGTTATTATATTTTATTGCCATCTAGTGGAATATTAAAACATTAGTTTTAGTTTTCTATTAATATGAAAAAGTGATTTTACAAAAGATCATAAACTATGCACTGATGTAAGAAAATATATATAAATATAAGATATATAATATGATATAAGAAAAAAAAATAAATAGTAAGCAGGTTATAAATGTTTAAAACTGGCAGAATTTGATGTTGCTGGCTTTGCAACCAATACCTTATTGTTTAGAACAGTTGTCCATAACCAATTTTGGCTTCGTGGCCACATTTGAGACATTGGAGCTTATTTACTAAGGGTCCTGCGGACGCATTTTTTCCCCGATTTTTCGGGGATTGTGTTGCACGCAATGGTTTTGTGTCGAAATCGCTCCGGCTTTCACATGACACCAATCGGGGGGTGGGCTGTCAGAGGATCCTACGGATTCAGACTACGTGCATTTTTTATCATTTAAATTTGTGTCGCAAGCTATGCACTTACATGCACCAGGAAGAAGAAGATGAACTCTGGAAGACCTGATCGGGGAAGTGACACATGCAGGAAATTGGGCGTACAATCTTCATGAATCGCCACAGAGCTCATCCTTGTCGGACAATCCGGATGGAGGATTGCGCAGGGACCGGATAAGTAAATGTGCCCCAATGTGTGCTAATTGTAGGGGTCGTAATAACATTTTGGGGCCTTTTTACTAAGAACAGTGAAAACTGCACTATGTGCAGCTCGCCTGTGTAGTGTGCAGAGGGCGCCATATTCAGGATTTCTGTCCACGGTCTTCATGAATCTGGCACACTATGCACTTCCCTGACAGAGTACACCACTTTACTTTTGTTGCAACTTTAACATAGGGTGTGCAAAAAAATTCTGTCCGACTATGCATGCTAAATCTGGCGCACGGTGCGACTGTGGGGGGCCTGCAGTGCATAAATTTCTGTCGCATTAAGAATAGCGCAGCCGCGCCACAAAACGGTTGCATGCCACACCAAAGCCGTTGGACACTCTACATTTCATTATTGATGAGCCTGAGATGGCATTGTCGTTCCAGCTTCTTGTTTCTAGTAGTTTTGACTTCTCTGGTATTTACTGACCAGCTCACTACCCCATGTCCAACTACAAGCCATCTCGCTGTGGGATGTTCCATGCTGGCTATTTAGATATACTATACTTGTGTGACCTTACATAAGGTGAGCATTATGTTGGGTGAACCAATAATCCCTCCCTAACCTAATTGCATCTTTTATGCTATTGTTATAGCTGTTTTATATGAGGAACCATCCTTTATCTCTTCTCTTTCTAGCACATTACCAATAGTAATTTCGCAGCGTGACAAAACAGAGACGAATTTCCCCCACATCTCCTTCCCTTTTTCCACCTCAGACTGAAAGCCAATGCCCCCTATCTTGGTGCCCGTTGTACATCAGATGCACAAGATTTCCCTAATGCCTCTTTATAGTGATAGGTATCCAACTATATGGAACTACTGAAACCATTCAAATTAGTCATCCACCAGCCTTTGGTTTGATAATATATCTGTCTATAATTAACACTTCTACATAAAAACAACTTAATCACAGCCTACAGGGAATCAGCTCCAGGTTTTAATGAAAGACAGCCTGTCTTTAGGCTAATGTTCAATAAATAGTAGAGAGTAGATGAAAACTGATAGTGTGTCTGGCATTGGTATCAGGTGTAATCAGATAAAACATTTTGAGGTCACATTAATGTACTTGTTTGGTGACTAGAAGGTGATGGCAGTTTTTAAAAAAATAAAACATCTCAATCAAACCTTTTCTGCTTATAGATTGTAAGCTCTTAGGAGCAAGGTTATCATTTCTATTGTGCTGCAGAATATGATGACACTATATAAAAAGGATTTAATTATTCTTCTTCTTCACTTATGGTTTCCAGTCTGCATAGAAAAGGGTGGAACAACAATAAATTGTACAATATTTCTGTGTGCAGTGTATACATTAGATACATCAGAATACCCGGCCTCCACCTGCTGAGGTAGCTGAAAATAGACAGTGAAGAGGGGAAATCCAACAGGAGAGTTATCCCACCTCTAGATGCCAACCTTTATTCTTTCTGAAATGGTTTCACTACCTGCCAGCGTCAGCATCTGGAAGCATGGCATCTCTCCTGCTGAGAGCATGGCGGGAACAGCTTCCATCTTACCTCCCTAAGTAAAGACAGTTAGATAGACAGTGAAGCCAAAGTTCACATTCGCGGTATATTTAGGAGAGCCATCTCAGGTGTGTCTGCTCCTTTTACCCTGGCCCCACTACAGTTGATGCTTGAGAAAAGGGGAGGACGCTCAAAACATAGTGGGCATGAGCACACACCGATTTAATCCGTGTGGCAAGGGCTCTGCTAAATGTTTGGAGTGGATTTCTGTAAAGTCTAATGGACTTTACATTCATGCACATTATCAGTTTTTGGTATGTGTCTTTTTGTATAGAAAAGCTTTGTTAAAGAAAGATATTTTACACCACATATGGTGCTTTTGTGGATATCTGATTGTCTGCATGGGTGGTAGAAGTGTGGGAAGGACCTCCTTATCCTATTCTGAATCTGCTTCTGTGAAATTGGGATTGCCCTATTCATTTGTGCGAAAAAATGAACACCCCATTGGAGACAGTTAAGCCTGCCGAGACCTCACTGTGCTGCCACTGTACCCCAACACAGTTACTGCTCAGCAAATCTGGGGAAAGGGAACACCTCATCTGTGACTCTAGTCAACTACTGCATTAGTAAATTCAGCACATACAATATAAATATAACTTTTTGTTATTAGGGCTACAAATATCACAAAAGTATGGATTTTGTACACACCAGCCTAGCTATCTGAAGGAGTACATATGAAATGCATTCTAAACACTTAGCTGTGGTTAAGCGTACCAGAAGAAACCATTGTCACAACATTCCTATGTATTCCATTATTGTGGAAATATGAGATAATAAATGTGAGTTAAAGGTTCCTGGTAAAAGAAAACGATGAGGGAGGATCTCATTGTGGGAAACCTGGGATATACAGAAGCCATAGGCTAGACACAACTATGCTCTTTGTGGTTTAATCTTCTGAAATGGGTATAAAGTTTGCCAGGAGTGAATCTGTTCTCGGAGACGAAAGCAGTAAGAATCCCTGTGTCCTCTGCTTGTAACCCTTAAAACACATTTTATTTTGGCTTTGAACAATATCTGACACTGTCGTCTCCAGAAACATGAATGTCAAACACCACTACGAACCCTCCTTTATCGGTCTTAGTACAAAATAAACTGTGTTTTATTACATGCCAGATATTCTTATCGCTTTTTAATGTGCTGCTTAGCTTTTGAACATTTGTAATCTGCCAGAAAGCTGGTTTACTTCAGTGAATCCTTTTTATTACTTTTCAGCATTGCCCATCGCAGTAGGCTGCCTGTGTAAATACTGTAAATCACTATTGATATGATTGCTTAGCTTGAGAAAATACTTTAAGAACAAAACATGTCCTTGTTTCAATTAGTGGTCATAAAAAGAGACATAAAGCCTCCCTTTATAGAACCATTGGAAATACATTCAGAAGTAGTACTGTATGTCATAACTGTTAGAAGGCTATAAACAAAATCACTTTAAGCCTAAGGTTACATTCACATTTTAGCTATGTACTTTATATCGCAGGTATAGTTGTTTTATGGTAAGATTAGGCCAGGTTGCACAGCTATTATATCAAACATACTGCGACTATTGTAAGCTCCAATACAAATTAATATTCAAAAACAATCTGTCATAGTCCCCATGCTGCCATTATGATTTTAAAGAAGTACTCCACAAAATGTTTATTCACTGTCTCATTAAAAAGCTATATAATATAGATGAAAAATAAGGGTATCTGGGAATTTTCTACAAATTCTTTCAGGTCAAGAGACCAGCAATCAGATTCTTTAACTGATGGAGCCTATCACAATAAAATTCTAATTTTATTGAATGAAAAAGTTCAACTGGTGGGGAAGGGTAAGTACTAAACAAAACAGAGAATATGGCATGAAACCATACAAACGAGGCAAAAAAGATAGAAATGAGTGTAGAACATACTGATCACATTGTACATCACATGGCCATGCCGTGTTATAGTGATGCACCCGGGCCAGAGATGGAGAAGATGGGGCCGGAGAGAAGAAGCCAGAAGGTGAGTACAGCTTTTTTCTTTTTTTTTTGAAGAGAGCCCAGCTGTGGACATAACAGCAATGATGGAGGGAGCATCTGGGGTGGACATTTCATTAATAGGGGGCATCTGGGTGGACATTTCATTAAAGGGGGCATCTGGAGTGGACATTTCATTAAAGGGGGCATCTGGAGTGGATATATTATTAAAGGGGGGCATCAGGAGTGGACTTTTCATTAAAGGGGAACCCTTCTGGTGGACATTTCAGTAAAAGGGGGCTCTGCTGTGGACATTTCAGTAAAGGGCGATCCTTCTGGTGGACATTTGAGTTAAGTGGGACTTTATTGTGGACATTTCAGTAAATAGGGACTCTACTGTCGACATTTCAGTAAAGACAGGGTTTGCTGTGGACATTTCAGTAAAGGGGGCTCTTCTGAAGGACATTTCATTAATGAGTAGTGGCTGCATTTCCTTCCCTAGAGGTTTCCCTTTTTTGGGCGGGGCGGGTAAATTTAGGAGCCTCCGGTTATATGTGCATCAGGGGTGGACGGTTTTATGCAGTTCAGGAATGTTTGTCTTTTCTAAATAGATGGGTTATACGATTGTAGTTCATCCTTAAACTACATTTATAAACAGTACAAGATTAAGGATATAGCATATACAGATGATATAGAGGATATAGAGTAGTACTTAAGTCCTAACATCCAGACACATGTGGGTTTGGATGCTGGTGGGGGCCCTAGTTCATTCTTTGGGTTGGTATGATCACTGAGATATCATCATTGTATAGGTTTTATATGTATATCTTTATGTGTTTTCATACATTTACAAAAATTAAAACCTCCTGTACAAAAAAAAAATCTTTATTTTGCCGTCTTCTGGAGCTAATTTCTTTTTCATACTTTGGTGTAGGGAGCTGTGTGTGGTGTAATTTTTTGTGATTTTTGATGTTATTTTCAATGCTACCATTTTGAGGACTGTCGACCTTTTGATGACTTTTTATAGAATTTTTTATATTTTCAAAATGGCAAAAAAGTACTATTTTTGACTTTGGGTGCTATTTTCTGTTATGGGGTTAAACGCAGTGAGAAAATGTTATTCTATTTTAAAAGATCGAACATTTTTGGACGCGGTGATACCTATTGTGTTACTGTTTATTTATATTTATATCAGTTTCTTTTTTTAATTTTTACTATTTTTCAGACAAACTAGGGTTAAAGTACCTGTATCTGATTAATTCTACCATATACTGCCATACTACGGTATGGCAGTATATGGACATTTTGCACATCATCTATTCTAATATGCAAATCACACGTTGTAATAGATTAGATAGCCCAAAACATAACAGCCTCGGATCTTTGTGTGACCCAAGGCTGTCATGGCAACAGATCGCCACTCCGCGATGATGTCATGGGGAGCGACAATTTGAGCCAAGATGGCGGTGCCCATGCACCGCCCGCTCATTAATGCCACCGGCAGATTTCCTGGCGGCAATTAAAGGGTTTTCATTGTGGATTGTTCAGCAAACACCCAGAGAGTATTAAGAGGGCTCCCCTCCTCCCACCATGCTACAGGACGCTCAGGAATGTCTTTTTGCATTAAGGGGTTAAAATAGCACTTACAATGTGTGATTCCTGACAAATTAATTAGAATCTAATAACATTTAAGAAATTAAAGGGGTTGGCCACTTTACCTCATGTTTTTTGTAATGTGTGTAAGTGTGTGTGGGGGGCAGGAAATTGGGTAATTCACAAATACAGATCTATTAAAGGTTCTGCTCCACTTTCTTGATATATATTTATTGTGAAGTCTCCTGAATTTTACCTCATCAGCCAGACATTCCTGACCACAAAATGGATGCACATGGAGGGTCATGTGATCTCTATCTGTCCATGAGCAATTGCCAGATAGAGGTCACATGACCCTCCATCTGCAGCCATTTTATGAACAGGAATATCTGATTGGTGAGATAAAAGACAGGAGGCTTCACTTTGCATATCAAGAAAGAGCTGCAGAACTTATAATAGATGTATATTGGTAAATTACCTAATATTCTGCCCCACAGGCTGCATTCACACGAACATATAGGGGGACATATATACGGCTGACGTGTATACAGCACACATGCGGCACCTTACCGCTCCATAGCCCGTAGAAATATAGGATATGTCCTTTCTTTTTATGTAATACGGCATTGTACAATGTATATTCCAATGGCACGGCAGGCCTACAATGTAGCCTTACACACATTACAAAAAACAAGAGGTAAAATGGACAACACATTTTTAGCTACCAATAATCAAACTTTTCAACTGACTGAGCTTTTTATGTTTGGAATGCAGTTTCTTCATCAATTCCTTTCCATATTATTCACTGTGTGAGTGTTATGGGATAGAATAGAAACTCTGAATACCTGGCCACACATAAGTCGCTGTGTCAATAGGAGAGGCTGAGCGCTGGTCCCATGCCGCAGCTGTAACCCAGAGGTTAGACAATAATAAAAACCATAAGAAGATTACTTCACTGCAATTTACATCATGACATTTATAACACATTAGAATCTACCCTATCCCTGGCCACACTACTGAATGTCTTATTTGATTCATCCATGATGACTATTTTATCACTATTTATTTTATCTTGAGATTATAGATGGATAAATCACTGCAGCTATGCTAGAACGGTTTTCAATATCATGTATAGAATGTTTTAACAATTCTTTTTATTTAAATTATGTTTTGCATTATGTATTGTGTACATTGGATATATTGATGTTACATATTTAATTTTATAAACTTAGATTGGTTGTTTTTTTCTTTATTACATGTCTTAAATTAATATTTTGTAAGAAACAATGAACAAGAACATCATAGTGCATCCTTGTCTCCATAAATAGTTTAACCCCTTCCCGACATTTGACGTACTATTACTGCATGGCGGGAGGTGCGTTCCCGCAAAATGCAGTAATAGTACGTCATGCTTCTGGCGCCGGCTCCAGAACGGAGCCTGCGGTAGAAGCTGCGGGTGTCGGCTATATATTATAGATTCTCCGATCGCGGGTGTTAACCCCTGACATGCCGCGGTCGCGCGGTCCGCTGCTCCGATCGCAGCCCCGGGACTGCCGGTGCCCGGGGCTGCGCAATCCTCTTCTGTTAGCCAGGTCCGTGCCTTCTGGCAGGACCCGGCTGTAACACACTGAGCATGCGCAGCATGCTCAGTGTGTTACATTACACAGTGTAATACATCTGTATTACACTGTGTAATGTGAAGAAGAGCTTGAACAAGTGATCAGTGCATCACTTGTTCAAGCTAACCTGTAAAAGTTAATAAAAAATGTTAAAAACACTACATAAAATCATTTTTTAATAAAAAGAATTAATTAAATAAAGTTAAAGTCCCCTAAACACAAATATTCCCTATACACATGCAATAAAGTGAAAAAAACACAAAATCGCCAAAAAACCCCACATATTTAGTATCGCCGCGTCCGTAACAATCCGTATAATAACTCAGAAACATTTTTGGACCCGCTCGGTGAACGCCGTAAAAACAAAACCCGTAAAACATGCCAAAAATGTACATTTTTCATAAAATCTCTCCACAAAAATGTTCTAAAAAGTGATCAAACAAAGTTATGTGCGCCAATGGTACCACTGAAAAGAACATCTCAACACGTAAAAAATAAGCCCTAAACTAGCTCTGTCAACCAAAAAGTATTGAAGTTACGTCTCCGAAAAGATGGCGATGCAAAAACAAATGAGATTTCCTCTATATTAGTTTTTATCCAGTAAAATTGTAAAAATAAATTAAAAACTGTATAAATGAGGTATCACCATAATCGTAATCACCTATAGAATAAAGATAATATAGTATTTTTAGTGTGCGGTGTACGACCCCCAAAAAATACGAAAAGAAAGTAAACCAAAATTGACAATTTTCTTTTCACCCATACATTCAAGAGTTAATAAAATCTCATCAATAAGCTCATGACCCACGAAAATGAATTATTTGTAAAGTGCATCTCATGTCGCAAAAAAATAAGCCCCTAATATGTCCAAATTGCCAAAAAAATAAAGATTGTATAGCCAATAAAAAGTGATAATGCATAATCTGTTGCGCAGCTCCCTTCGATGCCCTGGCGTGTGCCCATATGGCAGGTTACCACCACATATGGGGTATTGTTATACACGGGAGGGATTGAGTATCAAATTTTTTGGAGCGTTTTGGCATTTTATCCACTGAGAATTTGTACATTTTTTGAAAAACACATTCATTTAGCCAAAAAAGTTTACTTTCAAAATTGTATCCGATTTTGTTTTAACCCCTGTAAAACAATTAAAGGGTTAACAAACTTCATAAAAGTTGTTCCATGTACGTTGAGGGGTGTAGTTTCTATAATGGGGTAATTTATGGGGTTTACTTTTATTTAGGCCTCTCAAAGTGATTTGAAACCTGAGCAGGTCCCTCAATAGCAGGATTTTGCGTTTTTTATGAAAATGTGAAAAAGCGCACCTAACGTTCAAAGGCCCATAACATCCTACAAAAATAAGAGGATGCCTAAAAAACCATGTCCACATAAATTAGACATTTATTTAATGTTAGTTATTACATTTTTTTGCGGTTATGACTATGTATGGAAAAAGTAGAACATTTTGAAGTTCGAAAATCAAGAATTTTTCCAAATTTTCACCAAATATCTGATTTTCTCATAAATAAATGCAAAACATAACACCAACATTTTTCAACTAACCTGAAGTACAAAGTGTCACGAGAAAACAATTTTAAAATCACTTGGATATGTTAAAGCGTTTCGAAGTTATAACCATTTATATTGACACAGGGCAGATTTGAAAAAATGGGCCGTGTCAGGAAGGTGAAAAGTGGCTTCAGCGTTAAGGGGTTAAGCATTTGTGCCAGTTTGCAATCTATTACAAAATGAATCACCTGAAAGGCATTACATTTTATTTATTATATATGTGTCCTGTATTTATATATAAAAGCTATAGACAGAGCCAGCAAAAACTTTGGCTGGCAAGCTTGTATCTGTGTTTTCTGCACATTCCAAAATAGTAATAAATCTATTAACAATTTTGTGCTTTCTGATTTGCATCCAGTTAGGATAGAATTGGAACTCATTTGGAATGCCATCCAAATGGTACATAACATTTATGTGCATCGCCATGCAGAACATAACCACAAATCACAAAGGATACAGAGGATCTGCCATATATCATGAGATGTTTTTGGCATTGTGTTATTTGTGGACAACCCCTTTAAGGATTTTTAATCATTTTGGTGTAGTTTCAAAAGTTATTTCTATATTTTATAAGTTAATAATTGTAAATAATTTAAATTGCTTTACTTTTATTTTAAAAAAAATTAGGACAGGATTTCTATATGCAGTTTTAGTTCTCAATTTTAAGAAACAAGGAATACATTTTAAGTAGGTGAGTCTCTAAATAATATTTTTTTTCAGTTACCAAAACCACATGGGGAAGTTCTTACTTTGTGGGCACTATCTCCTGTCAACACTCACATTGCTCATGAGATGTCAATAAATATTATAGTCAATTTTACTAAGTGTATTTGAATGGATATGAAGTCACAATACTTTGCTTTGTAGGCAGCAAAGTAGTAGGGGAGAAGCTTTCCAATTAATAACCTAAATGCTTCAAACAATATTAGTTTAAATCTCATCTAGGGCATATTACAAAAAGTACCAATAACATATTCAGATGTTTAAAGGGGTTTGCCCATGAGAAAAAATTCTCCAATTTAATCGATTAGTGATGCCTACACAATAAAGGTAATTTTAACCCCTTACTTTACAATTCAGTTTTATTGCTGTTTTAGCTCCTATCACTCAGTGATGAGCAGTGTAAGATTCCAAAGTGTGGGCGGGGACTCTCTAAGCAGATACATTATGATCCTTCTAGTGATGTGAAATGCTGGGTTCTGACAAAGTGGTTAAATTACTAGGGTACAGGGTTTATCTACACAGAAAAAGAGAGTTGATAAAGATCAGAGATGAGATGATGAGATCCATGAGATGGCATTCTGGGTAAGTGTATAAATACACACTCTGCACGCCGCTCGCGAGCTAAGCCCGTTACCCCTGATGAAGCCGTGTATTCGGCGAAACATGTTGGGGGGCTTTGAGTAGCAAGTTTTAAACAGCAGGGTACACTATGCCAGTGTAGAATTGAATTTCAAAATAATATAGGAAACAGCATAGAAATAGAACAGTGGTGTGTGGTGTGAATGCTACTTATCAGGTGTATGAGACATTTGGGTTAAATGACTGAGACAGGGTAACTGGGTTATCAGTTTCAACCACTCTTACAATCCACACAGTGGCATGACATTGGTCCAATTCACTTGGATCCCATGTAGGGATACAACATAACAAGAGGAATACCTATCTAAAATCCACTTGGATATTATGGTGGATAAATTCCACTGATCTGATCAGGGGGTGCGAACTGCACTCTCCTGTATTCATTTACCTGGACAGTCTAAATATATGTACCCTACCATAAAAAGTCTCACCTGTGACACAAAACTCACACCCACCACTGAAGTCTGCCCCACTAATGCATATGTGATATATTTAATACCTAGGCTGGCAAATCCGGAAACCAGTTCTGGGACACCTAGACACTTGACATTGTTGCAACCCTGTGTTTTTAGTAAAAATTTATGTTCATTGTATATTTAAACTAATATAAAATAAAGGTTATGTTTTATTCCTTGGTTATGGTGCCTTAGGGCTAGTTAGCCCCCTCTTGTAAAGTTTAGAAATAGCCTACCAAGTGGAAATTTCCCATTTTCTTCTTTTTGAGATGGATATAACACACAATGACAAATTTCAGCTCTTCTACATATGAGCTATATAGCACACAGTCAGCTCTGCTAAAACTCTTTTCCCTGCCATAAAGATCTTATCTTGCCTGTAGTTTGTAGATTTAGTCTCATCACGCTACTTGTCGGCAGGATGTGTCTGTGTTTATGTGAGCTCGTCTTGGAATGTAGGGGAGCAGAATTGAGATTTTGATGAGAAGAATAAATCCTGCCCAACCCCAAGCCAGAAAATTAATGGTAAGATCCCGGGGGCAATAGAAATTGTATACATTAGGGCTGATAAAGACAGGTTGGAATTATATCTGTGAAATGCCGTGAAATTGCAGTGAATTAGAGAATGTGTTATTTTGTTATACTGAGCATATTTAAGAATCTTGTTTTTGTGGGAATACCAATGTCCCTGCAACCCTGGGAACTTCATAATATAAGGAAGTTTAAATGTTATATCTCACAAATTGTTGACCTATGAACATTCATTTTTATCTGTAAAACTTGTACATCAGAATTGTTCAGTGATAGAATACAGATTGTTTAAAAATGTACTTCTTTTAAATGTGAACTGCACTATGGCAACTGTGCTCTCAGATATTCTAAATGAAAACTGATTTACATGTCCAAGAGTGTGGATTTACTGTATATACTATAGCTCCTAAACATCTCGGCGGGACTGTCCCGGCTTTTCCCGCTGTGTCATGCACATCTCCTCTGCTTCCCACCTCCTGGTTCATGGTGTAGAGCAGATATGCAGGAGACAGCTCCTCCCTCCCTTCCTCTTGGTCCTGGCACTTGCTGCTGATTCGCAGTGTGCGGATGGGGACCAGTAGATGTAACAAGGCTGCTGCCCGCTTCTCCCACAGAGCTGTCTTCAGCCCCTCCTCCTCGAGCCTGTATCCTGCGTGAGAACCACTATGTACTGGCAGCTGCACTGTGAGGGGTATCTGCTGATGGGGGGCTCTGTGAGTGGGAGCTGCTACTGGGGGGCCCCTGGCATGGGGAGCTGCTGTTGGAGGGGTACTTTGATGAGGAGCCGCTGCTGAGGGCATACTAATTGTGAGGGTAGCTGCTGCTGGGGGGGGGCAATGACTGTGATGGTAGCTGCTACTGGAGCAGCATTGACTGTTAGGGGTAGCTGCTGTTGAGGGCATTGTGATGGGGAGCTGCTGCTGGAAGAGCACTGTGAATGGGAGCTGGGGGATCACTGTGATAGGGAGCTGCTGCTGGGGGGGGCTCTGTGAGAGGTAACTGCTGCTGGGGGGGTACTGTAAGGGGTAACAGCTGCTGGGGGGCACTATGATGGGGAGCTGCTGCTGGGGGGATTACTGTGAAGGTGAGCTGCTGCAGTTAGAAATGCCTGTGTCCTGAAGCTGGATACTGTGAGTAGCTGTGGGGCTGCAGGGGAAGGTGATGGGAGTATTGTTTAGAAGAGGTTGATAACTGTATGTGTGTAGGGGGTAAACTAAAAGGAAAGAGAGCAGATTTAGAAAATATGGTGGATAGGAAACTGAAGGTATTTAGTAGGTTTATTCATTATGAGGGGTTAAGAACTGAAGAGGGGTGGGGTGCCCAAGTGTAGCAGAGCTGTGTGTGGGCATGTATTACAGTTGTCTCTGTGTGTAGGTCTCAAAGCTATTGTAAAGATGTGTATGTGTGTGTGTGTGTGTGTGTGTGACCAACGGGGTAGTTAATTGGTGTCAAATACATTTTTCCTTTTTATGGTGTCCGAATCTGGGGTTCCATCTTATAGTCCAAAAAATATAATACCTTCCAACGTACTTTTGGTGACAGGACATAAAAATGTCTTTTCTGAGTGTTGCATTTATTTTCTGTCTCTCAACTTACCATGCAAAGGGTATACAACTAACAATCTAATTGAGTGGTTACTTATATATTCCTTGACATTTAATCTGTTGTTTTGTGGGGTTTTTTACAATTTTTCTGTAAATATAGAAAAGGGCAATGGCTAGTAATTTATAATACATGGGTATTCCTTAAACAATTCTATGTAAACTACAGTATACTGCAATATTTCTGCATAATATAATATTCTCCATTCTCTCCTGTCCCAGTGTGTATGTCAGAAGCAATACCACGCTGAACAGAGACTTGACATGTGATAATATACAGTATATAGTAACTTATGTGCTAATAGTGTTGAGCTTGAACTATTCCAACCACAAATTACCATTTATAATCGATTAAACATACATAAAAGTATTTACAAAGATGAAACATATTAAAACGTTAGAGACATGTTATATGTGTAATATATTACTGATAACGTATTGATAACATTGAAACCTTTGAGATCATTAAAATAATTGAAAAACACAACCAAAAGGAGTTTTATAGCACATATACTGAATCTTCATCAAAGTCGAGAATGCGTTAGACACCTCTGCTTTCCTACGTTCTGCTTTCAAGTTGCTGATCTGATGAGGTGGAGGAGAGTTAGAGACATGTTGTTCTCTTTCCTTTGTTTATCTTGGAAAAAATATATTCCTCTTCTCTTTTGAGGATTATGGCTTGTTCAAATTAGACTTTCAAGTGGCTTATCATATTACAAGAAAGCCTCAGGGTAAAACTAATTTTGCCAATATTAAGGGAAATATATATCCAAGTGAAGTTTTTCTACATTTTCCAGGGATAACCCTATCATATATTCTAAGCTCCTGAGTAAACTTTTTATGTGAGGTACAGTACAGTACAGCTGGTGGTTTCATTTCATGAAGCTGCATGGCACTCTTTAACATTTTCCTTTTCAAGAGTTCAGATCGAAATTTTATTTCTAGTATTCTGCATTAAACTCATCATCAATGTAAAAAGGATTGAAGCCACATACAGGTGTGTCCTTTACCTTTACTTTTGGGTTAAGATATTGTGAAACACTGCCTCAAGATGACCAGCTTTACAAATAATATATCACTCTCTTGGATATTGTTTGTATTATTTGTGTGAGGCTTTAACAAAATATGGATTGGCATAACTGTTGTCCTTATCCATCTGCTGTGTATAGCCTTTCAGAAACACTTTAGTCACTGTAGTGACGAAAAAAGGCACAAGGAAGGTTTTTTTTAATAAAGTATATTACAAAGTTTACTATTATTATTGTAATCTTTCTCAATTTGGAAAAAAAAAGTTTGCTCCAAAGGTTAAATTACACAATAGTGAAATAGTATGAGAACTCACAAATGTGCTGCTTTACTAGGAATTCGGGCTGTGCTGTGCCACTGTCCTCGTCACATTCTTCTTACTCATAAAACATTTTGGAATACATTTCTCTTAATTAGACAACCATTTCCACATACATCAAGTGAAAATATTACTCAATTTCAGAAAAGACCATTTCCCTCTCATCACAAAATAGTCATATTGGTGATAATAATGACAACAATTATGGTAGTTGTGACAAACCCCCACTCTTGAGTGACATCAAAGGGTGCACTTGTACAAGAGAGCCTCACAACACACTCCCCGACAATACACATCATACACGCACAGCCCAGTGGGCACACAACCACACTATGTACCGTGCGTGCCTATGGAATGCTACTGCACAGAGACATTCTGCTCCCCAATGCATATGCACACTTAATTCAATAGACTTCCTAGCTGCCACCTCCCGCTAATTATGGGCAAACAGGATGCCTACATCAGGACCGCACACATACACCTAGACACATACTTCTCCAGGTACTGTACAGTGCACCTGAACATACACTGCTTATAGCTAACTGCTAGCACACAGACACTCACAGGTCATATAGAGCCACAAACATAACATATTTAAGGGGTTTTAGGGTTAGCAGCATAATATAGCATAAACCTCGGACATTAGATGTCACCATCATACAATGTACAGAACATAACTACTTAGCTTTGGATGACTGTAGGGCAAAGGGGAAGCTGAAACACTCCATGTATTCGGTGGAGAGTGATATAGCGATTGGCAAACAGATCCTCGGAGTAGAACTGATAAAATTAAATTAAAATACTTAATCCGTCCCCTTATTCAAATGAGATGGGCATGACTACACCTTTTCAAGGTGGGATTATGGGGACAAATTTCTTAAATATGTCATAACTTCTTTCAAGGGTCTCCTACACAGAAGATATGTCCGACACATCCCCTAGCATAGATTTACAATTGTCTGAAATATTTACCCAATTGTCAAATAACTATTTTGTTGTCTCCTTGACTCCGAAATCCAAGGTTCTTGACGCCTTAGGAATATTAGAGGATGCTGATCACAAATTCATTGGTAAGAAATTGAAATATATGACTTTTGACAAAGCTGGCTTTAAAGTATAGTTATGCATAATCTAAGCAGCCGTTACCAGACATAATACACACATATTCGGATTTGAACAGAAGGTCTAAATCGATTAAGCTTTTCAAATTATTGAACAGTGCACGCACAGAGGGTGGTAGCAGAAACATTTAACCTAGGTACTAGGTGCTAATTATGTTACAAGGCAAAGGGGATCTCCTGTCAACATTTAGCTGGAGTAGAGGGTGCATCATAACCCATAACTCATCACAGAAGTAAAAATGACAGTGATAATAATACTAGTGCCTCCATTCCCTTTCCCTTTTTTTTTCAAACACCCTCACAGGTGTAGGAACACAAGAACTTTTTTGAATGTCATTCCCTTATTCGCAAAACCAAGCTATGAAGATTAGGATGGTACCAACATTTTACGATACAATAGTACTTTATTGATAACCTGGGGGGGAAATCTTTTATACATAGTATTCCAGAAATTGTTACACACAATAAGAGATAGGCTTAACCTTACATTTACAGAAATATACTTTTGAGGTGAGTTCTTACGTGTTGCTAGTTCCTTGGTTGCATACAAAGATAGTTACAGGACGTAAACCGATCTAGCACAATACAAGTTAACATGACCACATTACATTCGTATGGATAAACAATTATGGTACAAAAAAATGCACCAGTCACAATAAAAAATACATACGGGGTAGATAGACATGAATTGGGGTTACTACAGTGGTGGTGCCGGTCTGGTGTTCATGGTGTTGTGGTGAAACTGTAGTGTGCTGCTGTTAGTTTGGCAGAACAGACACTACTCCTGGCTCCATTTTTGCCAAATACCGGCACATAAGCCAGGTTCTGGCACTCAGTTGCACCCAGGTGTGGAACATGGAGCTCCTGACAATCTGCAAGATGGTGACGAGAGGGGGTTAGGTTGAGAGTGCCAAGTTGATAGGATCAGGGTAGGCTTGAGGGTGTAAAGGTCAACAGCCTGAGCTGATGCACAGGCAGTCACCTACAGTTGTGCCATCTTGAAAGTGCATCTTCTCAAGTGCAACTACAAGTCAAAAAGATTTGGAGTGGGAGGAAAGTCCTGTCAACATTTTGGCACATACATGAACCCTCAGGGAGAAATATGCCATGTTGGGAACAACTTCACATTTAACTATCAATATGGGACCTTGACCAGGTTAGTTTTTTAACAGCGTCTGTTTTATGCAGGGATAGGTTCCTGTTGTGACTGCAGCTGTTAAGGGCTGCAACTCCAAGTTGAGACTTAAAGGGTGTAGTAGGTCTACATCCTAAAAAACACCTGTCCTATGATGTTTATTGGTGTATGAAGGTAAGCACCCTCTTTTTGTTTACAGCCTTGTACGCATTGTATGTTGGTACTTGTTCAATAGTGTCATAGTGTCATTGACCTTTGACCTACCTTTTGTAGCTTTTTACTACAAAAATATATATTTTTGGCATTTTTAATCATGAGTACAATTTTCTTGTCTTTTTATCTAACACATGTTAAAAGTTAAGTTTTATACACCTCGCCAGTTTTTGGATTTTCAAACCTCTCATTAGCAGAGAGAATCAAAAGGCTAGGCACACCTTTGCTGAGGAGCATTTTGTGTGGAACGAGGAGAATCATTTTAGAGGAGAATCATTTTAGTGATAAAAGAAAGTTTAATTTATTTGGATCTGATGGAAAACATTATGTTTTTCAACAAACGAGAAAAGATTGAACACAAAGTGTGTAAATACAGTAAGTATAATGTGGTGGAAGAAGTGTAATAGTTTGGGGAATATTTTCTGCAGCTATGTGTAAGTATCAGAACTAGAGATGAGCGAGCATACTCATCCGAGCTTGATGCTCGATCGAGCATTAGCGTACTCGTAACTGCTCGTTGCTCGGACGAATACTTCGCCCGCTCGAGAAAATGGCAGCTCCCGCCGTTTTGCTTTTTGGCGGCCAGAAACAGAGCCAATCACAAGCCAGGAGACTCTGCACTCCACCCAGCATGACGTGGTACCCTTACACGTAGATAGCAGTGGTTGGCTGGCCAGATCAGGTGACCCTGGGATAGACTAGCCGCTGCCCGCGCTGCTCGGATCATTCTCTGTCTGGATGCCGCTAGGGAGAGAGCTGCTGCTGGTCAGGGAAAGCGTTAGGGTGTTCTATTAGAATAGTGTTAGGCAGGAGTGATTCAACAAGAACCCAACAGCCCTTCTTAGGGCTACAATAACGTTATACTTTTTTTTTTTTATTTGCTTGTGGCTGGGCTTGCTGGCACTAGTAGTGCAGCTAGTACCATAGCAAGGGGGGACTTGCTACCGTTGTGTTTAGCTCTTACTGACACACATATCCACCTCAAACACCAAAGTGGGAAAATTTATTAGGGGTTTGATTTCAATTAGGCACAGTCTGCCAGTTTCTTTTTATTTTACGTTTATTTTTTTAATAACTCAGTGTCATCTCATCTTGCATAGTAGTGTGCTTTCATACTTGGCTAGAAAATAGCCATAGGAGAATCCAAACGGCTTACTTACGCCTACAGTAGCGTTATATATATTTGATTTCTGGTTGATCTGCTGGTGGCTGTACTTGCTGCAGTGCATCTACTAGCAAATTGTGAGCAATTTGGAGTGAGACTTGCGACCGCTGTGTTTTGCGCTTAGTGACGCACATATCCATCGCAAAGACCGAAGTGGGAAAATTTATTAGGGCCCGGGGTTGTATTTCAATTAGGCACAGTCTGCCATTTCCTTTTTTATTTTACGTTTATTTTTTTCATAACTCAGCGTCATCTCATCTGGCATAGTAGTGTGCTTTCATACTTGGCTAGAAAATAGCCATAGGAGAATCCAAACGGCTTACTTACGCCTACAGTAGCGTTATATATATTTGATTTCTGGTTGATCTGCTGGTGGCTGTACTTGCTGCAGTGCATCTACTAGCAAATTGTGAGCAATTTGGAGTGAGACTTGCGACTGCTGTGTTTTGCGCTTAGTGACGCACATATCCATCGCAAAGACCGAAGTGGGAAAATTTATTAGGGCCCGGGGTTGTATTTCAATTAGGCACAGTCTGCCATTTCCTTTTTTATTTTACGTTTATTTTTTTCATAACTCAGCGTCATCTCATCTGGCATAGTAGTGTGCTTTCATACTTGGCTAGAAAATAGCCATAGGAGAATCCAAACGGCTTACTTACGCCTACAGTAGCGATCTCGATGTCCCAGTTAGTCCCCCCGGGAGCCGCATGTGTCCTGAACTGAGGTGAGCGCCTAACCTTGACGTGTGGGCCATAGAGCTTCGTGTGCCTTAGCTCTTAGATTTTTATCTAAAGCTGTTTTCCTTTCCTTTTGTTGTCCTGGTTGCCCAGGCAACGTGCTGGTCATGCGCTATTGGTCCATTCATTCCAGGCACGACGGAGCCTCGGGCTGACTGTCTATTTGTATTTAATGTAAATATTGGATTGTTCATTACACTTTTGACACATTGTAACACGGCCACCTCTAAGTATCACCACCAAATAAGACTTTATATTGTATCTTATTTCACTTATTGTTAATTGATCTATGATGTCACTTCCTGTGGGGGATAAATACCCGCCTTGTACTACCACTCATTTATGCTTGAAAATGGCTGCATAGAGACAGCCGAAACGTTGCATCTGCCCACTGGCGAAATAAAAACACTGAATTTTTCACGGAGTGCTGCTTCCTTGTCTTGTATCTCCTGCTATATTTGGGATTTGGATCCGGATCCTTGTGAAGCTTGCACCCACCCTGAATTTTAAATTCGCTTTTTCATTGTGCTGCTCCCCTCACCCTCTTCTTTGAAGCTACAGTAGCGTTATATATATTTGATTTCTGGTTGATCTGCTGGTGGCTGTACTTGCTGCAGTGCATCTACTAGCAAATTGAGAGCAATTTGTAGTGAGACTTGCGACTGCTGTGTTTTGCGCTTAGTGACGCACATATCCATCGCAAAGACCGAAGTGGGAAAATTTATTAGGGCCCGGGGTTGTATTTCAATTAGGCACAGTCTGCCATTTCCTTTTTTATTTTACGTTTATTGTTTTCATAACTCAGCGTCATCTCATCTGGCATAGCAGTGTGCTTTCATACTTGGCTAGAAAATAGCCATAGCAATAGGATAGCATCGTTTGGTTTTAAAAACTAAAAAACACAAAAAAAAACAAAAAAAAGTTAAAAAAAAAATTCAAGTTATAACTCTCATTTTCAAAATGTTTAACCCGAGGGTTAGGGGTAGAGGACGAGGGTGGGGACGTGGGCGTCCAACTACTGCAGGGGTCAGAGGCCGTGGTCCTGGGCGGGGTGAGACACCACCTGCTTATGAGGGAGCAGGGGAACGCCGCAGAGCTACACTCCCTAGGTTCATGTCTGAAGTTACTGGGACTCGTGGTAGAGCACTGTTGAGGCCAGAACAGTGCGAACAGGTGATGTCGTGGATTGCCGACAATGCTTCGAGCAATTTGTCCACCAGTCAGTCTTCCACGCAGTCCACCCATGTCACTGAAATCGGCACTCCTCCAGCTCCTGCACCTCAGCCTCCTCCCCCCCAGTCTGCCCCCTCCCAGGAAAATTTTGCATTTGAACCGGCATACTCTGAGGAACTGTTTTCTGGACCCTTCCCACAGTCACAAACCACTTGTCCGGTTGCTGCTGAGCAATTTTCCGATGCCCAGGTTTTCCACCAGTCGCAGTCTGTGGGTGATGATGACCTTCTTGACATAGTGGAAGAAGTGTGTAAAGAGGTGTCCGACGATGAGGAGACACGGTTGTCAGACAGTGGGGAAGTTGTTGTCAGGGCAGGAAGTCCGAGGGGGGAGCAGACTGAGGGATCGGAGGATGATGAGGTGACAGACCCAAGCTGGGTTGATAGGCCGGGTGAACACAGTGCTTCTGAGACGGAGGAGAGTCCTCGACCAGAACAGGTTGGAAGAGGCAGTGGTGGGGCCAGACGGAGAGGCAGGGCCAGACCTGGTGCATCAGCGCCAAATGTGTCAACTAGTGAAGCTCCCGTGGCGAGGGCTCCTGCGGCGAGGGCTAGATTTTCAGAAGTCTGGAGGTTCTTTAAGGAAACACCGGATGACCGACGGACTGTGGTGTGCAACATTTGCCAAACCAGGATCAGCAGGGGTTCCACCACTAATAGCTTAACTACCACCAGTATGCGCAGGCATATGAATGCTAAACACCCCACTCAGTGGCACCAAGCCCATTCACCTCCGGCCGTGCACACCACTGCTCCTTCCCCTGTGTCAGCTGATAGTCAGCCCCCTGCCCAGGACCCTGCCACAAAAACCCCATCGTCGCCTCCACGATCCTCCACAGCATCCACCAGCGTTCAGCTCTCCATACCCCAGACGCTGGAGCGGAAACGCAAATATAGTGCAACCCACCCGCACGCCCAAGCCCTTAATGTCCACATCTCCAGATTGCTCAGCCTGGAGATGCTGCCCTATAGGCTAGTAGAGACCGAGGCCTTTCGCAACCTCATGGCGGCGGCCGCCCCTCGGTATTCGGTCCCCAGCCGCCACTACTTTTCCCAATGTGCCGTCCCAGCCCTGCACCAGCACGTGTCAGACAACATCATCCGTGCCCTGACCAACGCCGTTTCTGACAAGGTCCACCTGACCACGGACACGTGGACGAGTGCTGCCAGGCAGGGCCACTATATATCGCTGACGGCACATTGGGTTAACTTGGTGGAGGCTGGGACCGAGTCTGACCCTGCGGCTGGTCATATACTGCCGACGCCAAGGATTGTGGGGCCTACCTCGGTCCAAGTGTTTCAGGCCTACTATGCCTTCTCCTCCTCCCACCCCTCCTCCACCTCCTCCTCCGAACTACCATCCGTGGGCATGGCGCCATCAGTCGGTAGCTCTAGGCACAGCAGCAGTGCCGTCGCTAAGCGACAGCAGGCGGTGCTCAAACTGCTGAGCCTAGGCGATAAAAGGCACACCGCCCAAGAACTATTACAGGGCATCACGGCGCAGACTGATCTGTGGCTGGCACCGCTGAACCTGAAACCAGGCATGGTTGTGTGTGACAACGGCCGTAACCTGGTGGCGGGTCTGCACCTGGGCAGACTGACACATGTGCCATGCCTGGCCCATGTGTTAAATCTGATAGTTCAGCGTTTCCTCAAGACATACCCCAATCTGTCTGATTTGCTCACGAAGGTGCGCCGCATCTGTGCGCATTTCAGGAAGTCCAGCACAGATGCTGCCACTCTCAGGGCAGCGCAGCGCCGCCTCCAACTGCCCGCTCACCGACTGTTGTGCGACGTGCCCACGAGGTGGAATTCAACACTGACCATGTTATCGAGAGTTTACCAGCAGCGCCAAGCGATTGTAGACTGCCAGATGTCAACTTCCACCAGAACTGGTAGTCCGGTCAGTCAGCTTCCTCAAGTCTACAATGAGGAGTGGACGTGGATGTCTGATATCTGTCAGGTGCTGAGTAACTTTGAGGAGTCAACACAGATGGTCAGTGGCGATGCCGCCATCATCAGCCTCACCATCCCGCTGCTTGGCCTGTTGAAAAAATCTCTGATCAGCATGAAGTCGGAAGCTTTGCGATCGTCACAAGAGACGGGGGAAGAAGATTCCCTTGTTGATAGCCAAAGCAGCCTTAGGTCTGTTTCTCAGCGCATATCGGAGGAGGTGGAGGTGGAGGAGGATGAGGAGGAAGAGGAGGAGAATGTTGGCGAGACACAAGAGGGGACCATTGTTGAGTCCTTCACTGTTCAGCGTGTATGGGCAGAAGAAGAGGAGTTGGAGGAGTTGGAGGAGGAGGAAATGGACAGTCAGGCCAGTGAGGGGAGTGAATTCTTACGCGTTGGTACTCTGGCGCATATGGCAGATTTCATGCTAGGCTGCCTATCCCGTGACCCTCGCGTTCAAAGAATTTATTCCAGCACCGATTACTGGGTGTTCACTCTCCTGGACCCACGGTACAAGCAAAATCTTTCCACTCTCATCCCTGGAGAGGAAAGGAGTGTGAGAATGCATGAATACCAGCAGGCCCTGGTGCACAAGCTGAAACAGTATTTCCCTTCTGACAGCGCTAGCGGCAGAGTGCGTAGTTCTGCGGGACAAGTAGCGAGGGAGAGTAGGCGAGCAGGCAGCTTGTCCAGCACTGGCAAGGGTACGCTTTACAAGGCTTTTGCCAGCTTTATGTCACCCCAGCAAGACACTGTCACCTGTCCCCAGTCTCGGCAGAGTAGGGCTGATCTTTACAGAAAGATGGTGAGGGACTACGTAGCTGACCATACCATCGTCCTTAATGATCACACAGCTCCCTACAACTACTGGGTTTCAAAGCTGGACATGTGGCACGAACTGGCGCTGTACACCTTGGAGGTTCTTGCCTGCCCTGCCGCTAGCGTCTTGTCCGAGCGGGTTTTCAGTGCAGCTGGTGGCATCAACACCGATAAGCGTACACGCCTGTCGACTGACAGCGCTGACAGGCTGACGCTTATTAAGATGAATAAAGCCTGGATTTCTTATAATTTCCAATCTCCACCAGGTGAAGGAAGCTCAACCTGAATAATTTATCCACTCCTCCTCCTCCTCATTTTCCTCCTTCTCCTCCTCTTTGTACAGTAAAGCAGAGGAAACTGGCTATTTTTTGACAGGGCCCACTGGCTCTAGCTATAGTACTTTATGCATTTAATTTTTCTGGAGGGCCACCGACCCGGTCCTCTGTTTTAAACAATTTTTGGGAGTGCCACATACAGGCACTCAATCTATTCAATTTTTCTGGAGGGCCACCTACCTGCTCCTCTGGTTTGAAAACTTTTTTGGACTGCCACATACAGGCACTCAATCTATTCCATTTTTCTGGAGGGCCACCTACCTGCTCCTCTGGTTTGAAAACTTTTTTGGACTGCCACATACAGGCACTCAATCTATTCCATTTTACTGGAGGGCCACCTACCTGCTCCTCTGGTTTGAAAAGTTTTTTGGACTGCCACATACAGGCACTCAATCTATTCAATTTTTCTGGAGGGCCACCTACCTGCTCCTCTGGTTTGAAAACTTTTTTGGACTGCCACATACAGGCACTCAATCTATTCAATTTTTCTGGAGGGCCACCTACCTGCTCCTCTGGTTTGAAAACTTTTTTGGACTGCCACATACAGGCACTCAATCTATTTCATTTTTCTGGAGGGCCACCTACCTGCTCCTCTGGTTTGAAAACTTTTTTGGACTGCCACATGCAGGCACTCAATCTATTTCATTTTTCTGGAGGGCCACCTACCTGCTCCTCTGGTTTGAAAACTTTTTTGGACTGCTACATACAGGCACTATCCAAATTAAATTGTCTCCATAGCAGCCTCCACACGTTGTCTCCATTGCTACCTCCAAAAGTCGTCCATATAGCTGCCTCCATACATCGTCCCCTTATCAAACGAGGTGTGTCAGGCAGAAATTTGGGTTGTTTTCATGGATTCCACATCAAAGTTGTTAACTTTGTCGCCACCCTGCTGTGTTATCCACAAAATATACTGGCAAACTTTTATCATTTAGCAATATTATTTCAGCGCTTCTTGCGCATCTGTTTACATTCCCCTCACCCGCCATATCCTAAACTTATAAGAACGCTACTACACTTGATCTTATACAAAAGGTTCTTAGAAGTGCTGTTTGGGGAGTAGCCTAGAGACAGGGGCTTGGATTGGCGAAAGCTCACCTGGCAGCGGAGCGCCAGCTCCATGCGCATCATGCGCTTCTTGCGCATCTGTTTACATTCCCCTCACCCGCCATATCCCAAACTTATAAGAACGCTGCTACACTTAACTTGGTGCAGGCTGGGACCGAGTCTGACCCTGGGGCTGGTCATATACTGCCGACGCAGAGAATTGCGGGGCCTACCTCGGTCCAGGTCTCAAAGGCCTAGTATACCTCCTCCTCCTCCGAATTACCATCCGTGGCCATGGCGCCATCAGTCGGTAGCTCTAGGCACAGCAGTAGTGCCGTCGCTAAGCGACAGCAGGCGGTGCTCAAACTGCTGAGCCTAGGCGATAAAAGGCACACCGCCCAAGAGCTATTACAGGGCATTCCATATCAAACTTGTTAACTTTGTCGCCACCCTGCTGTGTAATCCACAAAATATACTGGCAAACTTTTATCATTTACCGATATTATTTCAGCGCTTCTTGCGCATCTGTTTACATTCCCCTCACCCGCCATATCCCAAACTTATAAGAACGCTACTACACTTGATCTTATACAAAAGGTTCTTAGAAATGCTGTTTGGGGAGTAGCCTAGAGACAGGGGCTTGGATTGGCAAAAGCTCACCTGGCAGCGGAGCGCCAGCTCCATGCCAAGATCCAACTAACATAGTTTTAACTGCAGCACCTTTAATCTACTACTAGTTCACTGCCTCCATACATGGTCCCCTTATCAAACGAGCTGTGTCAGGCAGAATTTTGGGTTGTTTTCATGGCTTCCATGTTAACTTTGTCGCCACCCTGCTGTGTAATCCACAAAATATACTGGCAAACTTTTATCATGTACCGATATTATTTGAGCGCTTCTTGCTCACCTCCTTTGGTTCCTCTCTGCCACCCATTGGTTTGAAGCCTGAGTCCATTTAGGGTATGTCGCCATGCCACTCTCTAGCCTGCCGCTGCTGCCGCTGCCTCTGCATGCCGTCCCCTATAGTGTCAGGGTCAATTATTGGATGTTTTACATGCTATCTAGCTTCATTCTGTCACTCTGTCATGGCCATGCTGTTGCCCATAATTTTGGCATAATGGTGCGATTAAGCAGCCTCAGAGGCATCCATGCATGCTGCCCCTGCTGTTTCCTGTCCATTTCCGTGGTGTTTCCATCCTTTTCTGAGGTTTCCAGGTGTTTGGCCAAGCTTCCCTGTGCAGAGCCTTGGTCCCCTTGAAAAATGCTCGAGTCTCCCATTGACTTCAATGGGGCTCGTTATTCGAGACGAGCACTCGAGCATCGGGAAAAGTTTGTCTCGAATAACGAGTACCCGAGCATTTTAGTGCTCGCTCATCTCTAATCAGAACCTTCTTCAACAACATGTGGTTCCTTCCTTGCATTCTTCCTTCAATCAGTCAGCAATTGGCATGCAGGAAAATAAGCTTTGTTGCTTTTCTTTGTACCTGCTACAGTTATATGTATAACTGACTTGTGATATGTATAATAGGAAAATTATTTCCTTATCAAAACTTCAATTGATAATAATAATTATAATAAAGCTTTATTTATAAAGGGGAATCATATTCTGCAGCGCTGTACAGATCATGGAGTACATACAGTACAGACCAAAAGTTTGGTCACTTCTCATTCAGAGAGTTTTCTGTAGATTCACAATGAAGGCATCAAAAATATGAATTAACACATGGAGAACCCACAAATTAACGTATTAACGAATTAACATAAGGCATATTTTCAGTTGTTTCACACTTTTTTGTTAAGAATATAATTACACATGTGTTCTTTTATAGTTTTGATGCCTTCAGTTTGAATGAGAAGGTGTGTACAAACATTTGGTCTGTACTGTTACAAATATGTGACATTGATATATTGCCAGATTTGTGGCTGAACAGCCAATCTGGTGTATTGTTGCCCCTAGCTAGTAGCCATAGCTGTGATTGGCCATGGGTGTCCTTAGGATTGCTGACCCTGCAGGAAAGCATATATTTGTTAGGATAAAGAACAATCTTCGAACCACTAGAGCTAATGATTCCACCTTATCCTAGCCTCTGCGACTCTAGATGACCTTAGGACTATTGAACATCCACCATCGCGGCGACAATCAATTTATATGTCTGTCCTGTTGATGGCACTTTTTCTGCCTACCATGGAGAGCATGGGTGACAAGGAATCAGGGAGATCTATAAGAATACTTCTGCTTTCACCAGGGACCTCTTTTTCACTAAAGACAGGTTGTAGAAGTCCAACACACCTGCAGTGCAAATATGCCTTTCTGCTTTTTCCAAGCATTTGCATTACAATATAATTGTGTGTACGCTAGGTAGTCTGAAAAATAGTAAAAATAAAAATTAAAAAAGTAAAAAAAAATATATAATAAAAAACCCTAAAATTTAAATCACCCCCCTTTCCCTTGAACTGATATAAATATAAATAAACAGTAAAAATCATAAACACATTAGGTATTGCCGCGTCCAAAAATGCCCGATCTATCAAAATATAATAAAGTTTTTTCACTGCGTTTAACCTCGTAACAGAAAATACTCCATATGTCATTTGGGGCATACAGTGAAATCCATAAAATTCAAGCCCATGAGAAAAGAGCGCAAATGCGTTTTTTCACCAATTTCATTGAATTTGGAATTTTCCCACCACTTTGAAGTGCATTTTGTTACACAGAAAACAAGCCACCACACAGCTCTGTACATGGAAAAACAAAAACTTAATAGATTTTTAAAGTGGGGAGTGAAAAATGAAAATGCAAAAATGAAAAAGGGTTGCGGCAGGAAGGGGTTAAGAAACAAATTAAAATACTACTCATAATTGAATGAAAGCATAACCACGTGGAAATGTTTTCTGCTGAAAATATATGTTGTAATTTACTCGATTCCCACAAACCTCTGTATGGAGATATATGGAGGTATTATATATTTTCAAATAAAGGTTAGAGAAGAATGTCTCCACTGGAGAGCTGTGCTGGGATACATTCCAAAAGACACCAGTGAAACAGAAAATATCAATTTAATTCTATATATGGTCACTGCTTCATTGCTTTCACTTATTATTAAAATGCTTTGCCTTTTGAGGTTTTAAGTGCAGCATTACATATTTTGAGTCTTTCGATCTATATTAAATGAATTTCTATTTGTGATCATCGGCAACATTCTTGTTTACTAAGATAACAGGCTGAAATGAGTACTCCAGGACATTAATATGAATAATCCTTGTATTGTCAGTGGTCTTTGTCTTCATTCCCATTATCTCGTACATTAAAAAATATACATTGTTTTGACGGTAGTGTATTTTTTAAAAACATTTTCCAGTTACTATGCATGTTCTAATTTCCTGAAATTAAGAAAAAAATATCAGATATTTACACAAAATGCTCAATTGGTTTGTTCAATCTATTAACAATTTAATAGACTGTTAACTAGAGATGAGCGAACACTAAAATGCTCGGGTACTCGTTATTCGAGACGAACTTTTCCCGATGCTCGAGTGCTCGTCTCGAATAACGAACCCCATTGAAGTCAATGGGAGACTCGAGCATTTTTCAAGGGGACCAAGGCTCTGCACAGGGAAGCTTGGCCAAACACCTGGGAACCTCAGAAAAGGATGGAAACACCACGGAAATGGACAGGAAACAGCAGGGGCAGCATGCATGGATGCCTCTGAGGCTGCTTAATCGCACCATTATGCCGAAATTATGGGCAACAGCATGGCCATGACAGAGTGACAGAATGAAGCTAGATAGCATGTAAAACATCCAATAATTGACCCTGACACTATAGGGGACGGCATGCAGAGGCAGAGGCAGCGGCAGCAGGCTAGAGAGTGGCATGGCGACATACCCTAATTGGACTCAGGCTTCAAACCAATGGGTGTCAGAGAGGAACCAAAGGAGGTGAGCAAGAAGCGCTCAAATAATATCGGTACATGATAAAAGTTTGCCAGTATATTTTGTGGATTACACAGCAGGGTGGCGACAAAGTTAACATGGAAGCCATGAAAACAACCCAAAATTCTGCCTGACACAGCTCGTTTGATAAGGGGACCATGTATGCTTACAGTTCATGCCAGTCGCTGCACTGGCTGCCAGTCTCCTTTCGAATACAGTTTAAAATAATAATAACCCTCATCCATAAAGCTCTGTATAATGCTGCACCCCCCTACCTCTCCTCTCTTATCTCAGTCTATCGCCCAACCCGTGCTCTTAGATCCGCCAGTGATCTTAGATTAACCTCTACCCTAGTGCGGACCTCCCACTCGCGTCTCCAAGACTTCTCTAGAGCTGCACCAATTCTATGGAATGCTCTGCCCTGGACTATCAGACTAATACCTAACCTCCAAAGTTTCAAACGTGCTCTTAAAACCCATTTCTTTAGGCAAGCCTATAACACTCATTAACTGCATGAAGTTTTAACTCTTCTACTAACCCGTCCTGTGTCGTCCTCCCATCTGTTATCCAGCAACCAACAGGCACCAGACTTCTCTGCAGTCCCATTCACCCTGGACCTGGTATATAAGATGACGGCTGAGTGGTTCAAGCGACAGCAATTCCATTTATTATATTTTGTTCTATTCCCTAAGAAGAATGGCTTGACCGTTAACCCCTTAAGGACGCAGCCATTTTGCAGGTTAAGGCTCAGCCCGATTTTTTGGATTCTGACCTGCGTCGCTTTATATGGTTATAACTTTTGAACACTGTTACTTATCAAAACGATTCTGAGATTGTTTTTTCCCCACATGTTGTACTTCATTTTAGTGGTAAATTTTGGCTGATAAGTTTTGCGTTTATTTACAAAAAAAAAGAAAATATGATAAATTTTTTGAAAAATTTGCCATTTTCGAAATTCAAAATCATTGCGTTTCCAGGCAGATAGATTTACCACCTAAATAAGTTGCTGAATAACATTTCCCATTTGTCTACTTTACATTTTCATAATTTTTGATATGTCTGGATAATTTATTTTGATGTCACGCGGCTTACAAAAAGAATATCGCTTTTCCGGATTTTCAGAATTGACTATTTTGGGGATAAATACAGTTTGGAATGAAATTTTACATATTTAGCATCAAAACCCCCTATATAACCAACCCATTTTCAAATCTGCACCCCTCAAGCTATCAGAAACCGCTTTTACGAAGATTGTTAACCCCTTGAGATCTTCATAGTAATTGAATCAAAATGGAGGTGAAATTTAGAATGGTCAAATTGTTCCCTTATACGTTCATTTAGCACTAAAATTTACACATTTCCAAAATATAAAAAGAGAAAACCCACCATACAATTTGTTCTGCAATTTCTCCTGAGTACAGAGACCACCCACATGTGGCCGTTACTTGTTTTATGGGCGCACAGCGAGACGCAGAAGGGAAGGAGCGCCCTGCAGCTGCCAGGATTTTAGTTTCCTCATTGGCCCCTTTTGAAGGCTATAAAATTTTCGCTTTTGCGTTATTGGGGCCATGTGATGCCATTTTTTTTGCGGGATGAGATGCTTTTTCCATTGTTACCATTTTGGGGTTGGTATCACCTATTGTTGAAAATTTAGGAACTTTTTTTGAGGGCAGGAGTAGAAAAGCATCAATTCTGTACTGGATTTTTTACTCTTTTTTTTTTTGGTGTTCACCGTATAGACTAATAATCATGTTATCTTTATTCTATGGGTTGATACGATTACGGGGATACCAGACTTGAATATATTTTCTTACGTTTTACTAAATTTGTCAAACAAAACCCTAATGTGGGGAAAAATCTATCATTTATGTATTGCCGTCTTCCAAGTGGCATAACATTGTTACTTTTTTGGCTACGGAGCTGGTTGATGGCTTATTTTTTGCGGGACATGTTGTAATTTGCACCAGTATCATGTCGGAGTACACATGGTTTTTTGATCGCATTTTATAGCATTTTTTGTGGGATTGAATAGCTAAAAATCATAATTTTTGGAAGGTTTATAGCAGTTTTTTTTTACGGCGTTTATCGTGGGGGTTCAATAATGATTTACTTTTATTCTACGGGTTGTTACGGACGCGGTGATACTATATATGTGGGGTTTGTGTTATGATTTAGACTTTTTTTTGAGTTATATGTCTCTTTATATGTTTTGGGGGTTTTGGGCATTTTTAGTGATTTATTACTTTATTTTTTTATTGAATAACATTTTTTTTTTTACTTTTTCACTTTTATACCATGGGACATGAAGAAGCAATCTTCTGATTGCTTCTTCATGATAATATTCTGCAATACTCATGTATTGCAGAGTATTATCAGTGTCAGCCTATGCACTTGCATAGGCTGGCACTGTGCCAGTAAGATGACGTCACAGACGCCATCTTACTGGCAATTCTTGCAGGTAACTCTGGGGTCCAGATCGGACCCCAGAGTTACTATAGCAACGATCGGCGCCCCCCGAAAACGGTTCGGGGGGGCCGATCGTGGGGGAAAGACCCCCCAGAGGCATGTTAGATGCCGCGGTCGCGCTGACCGCGGCATTTAACGGGTTAAGCACCCGCGATCGGAGTCAACTCCGATCGCGGGTGTTACACTGGGGTGCCGGCTATTAGTTACAGCCGGCACCCCGTGTTTCCCGATGCCGGTTCGGCTCAGATCTTGAGCCAAACCGGCATCAGCTCAGCGTCCGATATATCGGACGCTGAGCGCTAACTCACTGAGCTCAGCGTCCGATATATCGGACGCTGAGCGTTAAGAGGTTAAATATTCTTTTACCTCGTGTTACCCCATCATCTTCATAAACCGTAAGCTCTGGCGAGCAGGGACCTCACTCCTGTTGTTCCATACAAATGTTGTGCTCTGTTACAATACATTTGTATTTGTTTCCTATGATTTGTAAAGCGCTACGGAATATGATGGCGCTATATAAATAAAGATTATTATTATTATTATTATGGAGGCAGTGAACTAGTAGTAGATTAAAGGTGCTGCAACTATGTTAGTTGGATCTTGGGATGGAGCTGGCGCTCTGCAGCCAGGCGAGCTTTTGCCAATCCAAGCCCCTGTCTCTAGGCTACTCCCCAAACAGCACTTCTAAGAACCTTTTGTATAAGATCAAGTGTAGTAGCGTTCTTATAAGTTTAGGATATGGCGGGTGAGGGGAATGTAAACAGATGCGCAAGAAGCGCTGAAATAATATCCCTAAATGGTAAAAGTTTGCAAGTATATTTTGTGGATTACACAGCAGGGTGGCGACAAAGTTAACAACTTTGATGTGGAATGCCCTGTAATAGCTCTTGGGCGGTGTGCCTTTTATCGCCTAGGCTCAGCAGTTTCAGCACCGCCTGCTGTCGCTTAGCGACGGCACTGCTGCTGTGCCTAGAGCTACCGACTGATGGCGCCATGCCCACGGATGGTAATTCGGAGGAGGAGGAGGTGGAGGAGGGGTGGGAGGAGGTATAGTAGGCCTTTGAGACCTGGACCGAGGTAGGCCCCGCAATTCTCTGCGTCGGCAGTATATGACCAGCCCCAGGGTCAGACTCGGTCCCAGCCTGCACCAAGTTAAGTGTAGTAGCGTTCTTATAAGTTTGGGATATGGCGGGTGAGGGGAATGTAAACAGATGCGCAAGAAGCGCATGATGCGCATGGAGCTGGCGCTCCGCTGCCAGGCGAGCTTTCGCCAATTCAAGCCCCTGTCTCTAGGCTACTCCCCAAACAGCACTTCTAAGAACCTTTTGTATAAGATCAAGTGTAGTAGCGTTCTTATAAGTTTAGGATATGGCGGGTGAGGGGAATGTAAACAGATGCGCAAGAAGCGCTGAAATAATATCCCTAAATGGTAAAAGTTTGCCAGTATATTTTGTGGATAACACAGCAGGGTGGCGACAAAGTTAACAACTTTGATGTGTAATCCATGAAAACAACCCAAATTTCTGCCTGACACACCTCGTTTGATAAAGGGACGATGTATGGAGGCAGCTATATGGACGACTTTTGGAGGTAGCAATGGAGACAACGTGTGGAGGCTGCTATGGAGACAATTTAATTTGGATAGTGCCTGTATGTGGCAGTCCCAAACATTTTTCAAACCAGAGGAGCAGGTAGGTGGCCCTCCAGTAAAATGGAATAGATTGAGTGCCTGTATGTGGCAGTCCCAAAAATGTTTCAAACCAGAGGAGCAGGTAGGTGGCCCTGCAGTAAAATGGAATAGATTGAGTGCCTGTATGTGGCAGTCCCAAAAATTTTTCAAACCAGAGGAGCAGGTAGGTGGCCCTCCAGTAAAATGGAATAGATTGAGTGCCTGTATGTGGCAGTCCCAAAAATGTTTCAAACCAGAGGAGCAGGTAGGTGGCCCTGCAGTAAAATGGAATAGATTGAGTGCCTGTATGTGGCAGTCCCAAAAATGTTTCAAACCAGAGGAGCAGGTAGGTGGCCCTGCAGTAAAATGGAATAGATTGAGTGCCTGTATGTGGCAGTCCCAAAAATGTTTCAAACCAGAGGAGCAGGTAGGTGGCCCTGCAGTAAAATGGAATAGATGGAGTGCCTGTATGTGGCAGTCCCAAAAATTTTTCAAACCAGAGGAGCAGGTAGGTGGCCCTCCAGTAAAATGGAATAGATTGAGTGCCTGTATGTGGCAGTCCCAAAAATGTTTCAAACCAGAGGAGCAGGTAGGTGGCCCTGCAGTAAAATGGAATAGATTGAGTGCCTGTATGTGGCAGTCCCAAAAATGTTTCAAACCAGAGGAGCAGGTAGGTGGCCCTCCAGTAAAATGGAATAGATTGAGTGCCTGTATGTGGCAGTCCCAAAAATGTTTCAAACCAGAGGAGCAGGTAGGTGGCCCTGCAGTAAAATGGAATAGATTAAGTGCCTGTATGTGGCAGTCCCAAAAATGTTTCAAACCAGAGGAGCAGGTAGGTGGCCCTGCAGTAAAATGGAATAGATTGAGTGCCTGTATGTGGCAGTCCCAAAAATTTTTCAAACCAGAGGAGCAGGTAGGTGGCCCTCCAGTAAAATGGAATAGATTGAGTGCCTGTATGTGGCAGTCCCAAAAATGTTTCAAACCAGAGGAGCAGGTAGGTGGCCCTGCAGTAAAATGGAATAGATTGAGTGCCTGTATGTGGCAGTCCCAAAAATTTTTCAAACCAGAGGAGCAGGTAGGTGGCCCTCCAGTAAAATGGAATAGATTGAGTGCCTGTATGTGGCAGTCCCAAAAATGTTTCAAACCAGAGGAGCAGGTAGGTGGCCCTGCAGTAAAATGGAATAGATTGAGTGCCTGTATGTGGCACTCACAAAAATTGTTTCAAACAGAGGACCGGGTAGGTGGCCCTCCAGAAAAATTAAATGCATGAAGTACTATAGCAAGAGCCAGTGGGCCCTGTCAAAAAATAGCCATTTTCCTCTGCTTTACTGTACAAAGAGGAGGAGAAGGAGGAAAATGAGGAGGAGGAGGAGTGGATCAATTATTCAGGTTGAGCTTCCTTCACCTGGTGGAGATTGGAAATTCTGAGAAATCCAGCCTTTATTCATTTTAATAAGCGTCAGCCTGTCAGCGCTGTCAGTCGACAGGCGTGTACGCTTATCGGTGATGATGCCACCAGCTGCACTGAAAACCCGCTCGGACAAGACGCTAGCGGCAGGGCAGGCAAGAACCTCCAAGGCGTACAGCGCCAGTTCGTGCCACATGTCCAGCTTTGAAACCCAGTAGTTGTAGGGAGCTGTGTGATCATTTAGGACGATGGTATGGTCAGCTACGTACTCCCTCACCATCTTTCTGTAAAGATCAGCCCTACTCTGCCGAGACTGGGGACAGGTGACAGTGTCTTGCTGGGGTGACATAAAGCTGGCAAAAGCCTTGTAAAGCGTACCCTTGCCAGTGCTGGACAAGCTGCCTGCTCGCCTACTCTCCCTCGCTACTTGTCCCGCAGAACTACGCACTCTGCCGCTAGCGCTGTCAGAAGGGAAATACTGTTTCAGCTTGTGCACCAGGGCCTGCTGGTATTCATGCATTCTCACACTCCTTTCCTCTGCAGGGATGAGAGTGGAAAGATTTTGCTTGTACCGTGGGTCCAGGAGAGTGAACACCCAGTAATCGGTGCTGGAATAAATTCTTTGAACGCGAGGGTCACGGGATAGGCAGCCTAGCATGAAATCTGCCATATGCGCCAGAGTACCAACGCGTAAGAATTCACTCCCCTCACTGGCCTGACTGTCCATTTCCTCCTCCTCCAACTCCTCCAACTCCTCTTCTTCTGCCCATACACGCTGAACAGTAAAGGACTCAACAATGGTCCCCTCTTGTGTCTCACCAACATTCTCCTCCTCTTCCTCCTCATCCTCCTCCACCTCCACCTCCTCCGATATGCGCTGAGAAACAGACCTGAGGGTGCTTTGGCTATCAACAAGGGAATATTCTTCCCCTGTCTCTTGTGACGAGCGCAAAGCTTCCGACTTCATGCTGACCAGAGAGTTTTTCAACAGGCCAAGCAGCGGGATGGTGAGGCTGATGATGGCGGCATCGCCACTGACCATCTGTGTTGACTCCTCAAAGTTACTCAGCACCTGACAGATATCAGACATCCACGTCCACTCCTCATTGTAGACTTGAGGAAGCTGACTGACCGGACTACCAGTTCTGGTGGAAGTTGACATCTGGCAGTCTACAATCGCTCTGCGCTGCTGGTAAACTCTGGATATCATGGTCAGTGTTGAATTCCACCTCGTGGGCACGTCGCACAACAGTCGGTGAGCGGGCAGTTGGAGGCGGCGCTGCGCTGCCCTGAGAGTGGCAGCATCTGGGCTGGACTTCCTGAAATGCGCACAGATGCGGCGCACCTTCGTGAGCAAATCAGACAGATTGGGGTATGTCTTGAGGAAACGCTGAACTATCAGATTTAACACATGGGCCAGGCATGGCACATGTGTCAGTCTGCCGAGTTGCAGAGCCGCCACCAGGTTACGGCCGTTGTCACACACAACCATTCCCGGCTTGAGGTTCAGCGGTGCCAGCCACAGATCAGTCTGCGCCGTGATGCCCTGTAATAGCTCTTGGGCGGTGTGCCTTTTGTCGCCTAGGCTCAGCAGTTTGAGCACCGCCTGCTGTCGCTTAGCGACGGCACTGCTGCTGTGCCTAGAGCTACCGACTGATGGCGCCGTGCCCACGGATGGTAGTTCGGAGGAGGAGGTGGAGGAGGGGTGGGAGGAGGAGGAGGCATAGTAGGCCTGAAACACTTGGACCGAGGTAGGCCCCGCAATCCTCGGCGTCGGCAGTATATGAGCAGCCCCAGTGTCAGACTCGGTCCCAGCCTCCACCAAGTTAACCCAATGTGCCGTCAGCGATATATAGTGGCCCTGCCCGGCAGCACTCGTCCACGTGTCCGTGGTCAGGTGGACCTTGTCAGAAACGGCGTTGGTCAGGGCACGGATGATGTTGTCTGACACGTGCTGGTGCAGGGCTGGGACGGCACATCGGGAAAAGTAGTGGCGGCTGGGGACCGAATACCGAGGGGCGGCCGCCGCCATGAGGTTGCGAAAGGCCTCGGTCTCTACTAGCCTATAGGGCAGCATCTCCAGGCTAAGCAATCTGGAGATGTGCACATTAAGGGCTTGGGCGTGCGGGTGGGTTGCACTATATTTGCGTTTCCGCTCCAGCGTCTGGGGTATGGAGAGCTGAACGCTGGTGGATGCTGTGGAGGATCGTGGAGGCGACGATGGGGTTTTTGTGGCAGGGTCCTGGGCAGGGGGCTGACTAGCAGCTGACACAGGGGAAGGAGCAGTGGTGTGCACGGCCGGAGGTGAACGGGCTTGTTGCCACTGAGTGGGGTGTTTAGCATTCATATGCCTGCGCATACTGGTGGTAGTTAAGCTAGTAGTGGTGGAACCCTTGCTGAGCCTGGTTTGGCAAATGTTGCACACCACAGTCCGTCGGTCATCCGGTGTTTCCTTAAAGAACCTCCAGACTTCTGAAGATCTAGCCCTCGCCGCAGGAGCCCTCGCCACGGGAGCTTCACTAGTTGACACATTTGGCGCTGATGCACCAGCTCTGGCCCTGCCTCTCCGTCTGGCCCCACCACTGCCTCTTCCAACCTGTTCTGGTCGAGGACTCTCCTCCGTCTCAGAAGCACTGTGTTCACCCGGCCTCTCAACCCAGCTTGGGTCTGTCACCTCATCATCCTCCGATCCCTCAGTCTGCTCCCCCCTCGGACTTCCTGCCCTGACAACAACTTCCCCACTGTCTGACAACCGTGTCTCCTCATCGTCGGACACCTCTTTACACACTTCCACTACGTCAAGAAGGTCATCATCACCCACAGACTGTGACTGTTGGAAAACCTGGGCATCGGAAAATTGCTCAGCAGCAACCGGACAAGTGGTTTGTGACTGTGGGAAGGGTCCAGAAAACAGTTCCTCAGAGTATGCCGGTTCAAATGCCAAATTTTCCTGGGAGGGGGCAGACTGGGGGGGAGGAGGCTGAGGTGCAGGAGCTGGAGGAGTGGCGATTTCGGTGACATGGGTGGACTGCGTGGAAGACTGACTGGTGGTGGACAAATTGCTCGAAGCATTGTCAGCAATCCACGACATCACCTGTTCGCACTGTTCTGGCCTCAACAGTGCTCTACCACGAGTCCCAGTAACTTCAGACATGAACCTAGGGAGTGTAGCTCTGCGGCGTTCCCCTGCTCCCTCATCAGCAGGTGGTGTCTCACCCCGCCCAGGACCACGGCCTCTGACCCCTGCAGTAGTTGGACGCCCACGTCCCCGCCCTCGTCCTCTACCCCTAGCCCTCGGGTTAAACATTTTTAAAATGAGAGTTATAACTTTATTTTTTTTTTTACTTTTTTTTGTTTTTTTTTGTGTGTTTTTTTTTTTTTTGTGTTTTTTGTTTTTTTTTGAGTTTTTAAAACCAAACAATGCTATCCTATTGCTATGGCTATTTTCTAGCCAAGTATCAAAGCACACTACTATGCCAGATGAGATGACACTGAGTTAGTGCCTAATTGAAATCCAACCCCTACTAAATTTTCCCACTTCGGTCTTTGCTATGGATATGTGCGTCACTAAGCGCAGAACACAGCGGTCGCAAGTCTCACTACAAATTGCTCAGAATTGGCTAGTACATGCACTGCAGAAAGTACAGCCACCAGCAGATCAACCAGAAATCAAATATATAGAACGCTACTGTATGCGTAAGTAAGCTCTTTGTATTCTCCTATGGCTATTTTCTAGCCAAGTATCAAAGCACACTACTGTCAGATGAGATGACACTGAGTTAGTGCCTAATTGAAATCCAACCCCTACTAAATTTTCCCACTTCGGTCTTTGCTATGGATATGTGCGTCACTAAGCGCAGAACACAGCGGTCGCAAGTCTCACTACAAATTGCTCAGAATTGGCTAGTACATGAACTGCAGAAAGTACAGCCACCAGCAGATCAACCAGAAATCAAATATATAGAACGCTACTGTATGCGTAAGTAAGCTCTTTGTATTCTCCTATGGCTATTTTCTAGCCAAGTATCAAAGCACACTACTGTCAGATGAGATGACACTGAGTTAGTGCCTAATTGAAATCCAACCCCTACTAAATTTTCCCACTTCGGTCTTTGCTATGGATATGTGCGTCACTAAGCGCAGAACACAGCGGTCGCAAGTCTCACTACAAATTGCTCAGAATTGGCTAGTACATGCACTGCAGAAAGTACAGCCACCAGCAGATCAACCAGAAATCAAATATATAGAACGCTACTGTATGCGTAAGTAAGCTCTTTGTATTCTCCTATGGCTATTTTCTAGCCAAGTATCAAAGCACACTACTGTCAGATGAGATGACACTGAGTTAGTGCCTAATTGAAATCCAACCCCTACTAAATTTTCCCACTTCGGTCTTTGCTATGGATATGTGCGTCACTAAGCGCAGAACACAGCGGTCGCAAGTCTCACTACAAATTGCTCAGAATTGGCTAGTACATGCACTGCAGAAAGTACAGCCACCAGCAGATCAACCAGAAATCAAATATATAGAACGCTACTGTATGCGTAAGTAAGCTCTTTGTATTCTCCTATGGCTATTTTCTAGCCAAGTATCAAAGCACACTACTGTCAGATGAGATGACACTGAGTTAGTGCCTAATTGAAATCCAACCCCTACTAAATTTTCCCACTTCGGTCTTTGCTATGGATATGTGTGCCACTAAGAGCTAAACATAACGGTAGCAAGTCCCCCTGCTAATTCCTCACAAAATGGTACTAGATGCAAATTAAAATAAAAAAAGTAGAACGTTATTGTAGCCCTAAGAAGGGCTGTTGGGTTCTTTGAGAATCACTCCTGCCTAACAGTAAGCTAATAGAACACCCTAACGCTTTCCCTGACCAGCAGCAGCTCTCTCCCTAGCGGCATCCAGACACAGAATGATCCGAGCAGCGCGGGCAGCGGCTAGTCTATCCCAGGGTCACCTGATCTGGCCAGCCAACCACTGCTATCGACGTGTAAGGGTACCACGTCATGCTGGGTGGAGTGCAGAGTCTCCTGGCTTGTGATTGGCTCTGTTTCTGGCCGCCAAAAAGCAAAACGGCGGGAGCTGCCATTTTCTCGAGCGGGCGAAGTATTCGTCCGAGCAACGAGCAGTTTCGAGTACTCTAATGCTCGACCGAGCATCAAGCTCGGACGAGCATGTTCGCTCATCTCTACTGTTAACCCCTTAACGCTGAAGCCACTTTTCGCCTTCCTGACACGGCCCATTTTTTCAAATCTGCCCTGTGTCACTATAAGTGGTTATAACTTCGGAACGCTTTAACATATCCAAGTGATTTTAAAATAGTTTTCTTGTGACACATTGTACTTCATGTTAGTTTAAAAATTTTGGTGGTATGTTTTGCATTTATTTATGAGAAAATCAGATATTTGGTGAAAATTTGGAAAAATTCTTGATTTTCAAACTTCAAAATGTTCTACTTTTTCCATACATAGTCATAACCGCAAAAATACTTAATAACTAACATTCACTGAATGTCTTCTTTATGTGGACATGGTTTTTTATGCATAATCTTATTTTTGTAAGATGTTCTTGGGCTTTGAACGTCAGGTGCGATTTTTCACATTTTTGTAAAAAAACGCAAAATTCTGCTATTGAAGGACCTGATCAGGTTTCAAATCACTTTGAGGGACCTAAATAAAAGTAAAACCCCATAAATTACCTCATTTTAGAAACTATACCCCTCAACGTACGTAAAACAACTTTTATGAAGTTTGTTAACCCTTTAATTGTTTTACAGGGGTTAAAACAAAATCGGATGCAATTTTGAAAGGGAAATTTTTTTGGCTAAATTAATGTGTTTTTCAAAAAATGTACAAATTTTCAGTGGATAAAATACCAAAACGCTCCACAAAATTTGATGCCCTATCCCTCCCGCGTATAGCAATCCCCCATATGTGGTGGTAACCTGCTGTATGGGCACACGCCAGGGCATCAAAGAGAAGCTGCGCTATTCAGAGCAGATTATGCATTGTCACTTTTTATTGGCTATACAATCTTTATTTTTTGGGCAATTTGGACATATAAGGGCTTATTTTTTGCGACATGAGATGAACTTTACAAATACTTCATTTTAGTGGGTCTTTAGCTAATTGATAAAGTTTTATTAACTCTTGAATGTATGGGTGAAAAGAAAATTGTCAATTTTGGTTTCCTTTCTTTTTGTATATTTTGGGGGTTGTACACTAAAAATACTATATTATCTTTATTCTACAGATCACTCCAATTACGGTGATACCTCATTTATATAGTTTTTCATTTATTTTTACAATTTTACTGGATAAAAACAAATATAGGGGAAATCTCATTTGTTTTTGCATTGCCATCTTTTCGGAGACGTAACTTTAATATTTTTTGGTTGACAGAGCTAGTTTAGGGCTTATTTTTTACATGTTGAGTTGTTCTTTTCAGTGGTACAATTTTGCCGCACATAACTTTTTTTGATCACTTTTTAGAACATTTTTGTGCAGAGATTTTATGAAAAATGTACATTTTTGGCGTGTTCTTTGGGTTTTGTTTTTACAGCGTTCACCAAGCGGGTCCAATAATGTTTCTGAGTTATTGTACAGATTGTTACGGACGCGATGATAACAAATATGTGGTTTTTTTTGGCGATTTTGTGTTTATTGCATGTGTATAGGGAATATTTGTGTTTAGGAGACTTAAACTTTATTTAATTAATTATTTTTATTCAAAAATGTTTTTATTTAATGTTTTTACTTTTTTTATTTACTTTTACAGGTAAGCTTGAAGAAGCGATTCACGGATCGCTTGTTCAAGCTATTCTTCACATTACACAGTGTAATACAGATGTATTACAGTGTGTTACAGCCGGGTCCTGCCAGAAGGCACGGACCCGGCTACAGGAAGGAAATCGCGCAGCCCCGGGCACCGGCAGTCCCGGGGCTGCGATCGAAACAGCGGACCCCCCCGGTAAGCGCCACGGGGGGGGGGGCGGTCTGATTCACTTTAAATTCCCCCTAACACGTTGCGGTCAGCGCGACCGCGGCGTGTTAGGGGTTAACACCCGCGATCGGAGAAATCTCCGATCGCGGGTGTTAGAGGCAGGTGTTGGCTATAATATATAGCTGACACCTGCAGCTTCTGGCCCCGGCTCCGTTCAGGAGCTGGGGCCAGGAGCATGACGTAATAGTACTGCATTTTGCGGGAACGCACCTCCCACGATGCAGTACTATTACGTCAAATGTCGGGAAGGGGTTAATATTTTCTGATGTTACTACGGTAATCAGAGGAGCATAGTATAATATTAGCCATGCATAAACAACTATTGCATTTTAATGTAGATTAATGTAAGTTATAGCGAGCTGAGTAAACAAACGGTACAATTATGTTTAAACAGTAAATTACCTGCAGCAGAAAAAGTCTTGGTTTTTAGTGCAAAATAAAAAATAATTCTTTCAGTTGCTTCAATTCAATTTCAATTGTTTCATCAGGCAGCCGATGCTAAAGTAAATAAAATTATGGGGTGTATCAAGAGTACCTAGATAAGGATATAGTTCTGCCATTATACAAATCACTGGCCAGACCACACATACAATGCTGTGAACAATTTGGTGCACCAGTGTATAAAAATTTTAACTGGAGCTGACACAAAGGAGAGCTACCAAGATTATTAGGGGAATGGGCAGACTAGAATGCAATGACAGATAACAAAACCTGGAGTTATTTAGCTTAGTTAAAAGACTGCTCAGGGGGAAACCTCATTAAAATGTACCTAAATGGACAATACAGTGGTGTTCCTAATTACCAATATATATGCATGATGCATGGATTTCCTGTCTGTTGGCCAGAAAGCAGTGCTGGAACTGTAATGGTTAATACAGCACCAGCACTGCTCTCTGACCTACAGACAGGAAGTCCTTGCATCATACTTTGGTATAAAGCAAGGATTCCCATCCTGTGCAAGAAGTGCAGTCCATGGAATTCGGCCAACATGAGGACCGTCTCCAAGGGCTGCACACATTTGTGTGCATGAGTATTAACATGCCGTACATTAAAACCCATTGGAAAGAACACCTCCTTGACAAATACCTCCACAAAACCACACATCTTGTTGTTGTTTTTTTTAGCTTCAACAATTTCATGAGATGGCTTTTAGTTAGCATGTGTTTCTCCATGCGATCCAATAGAGTATGATCCTGTCTTTAAACAATGTATTCTACAATTATCTGGAGATGGCTTTGGCTCTTTACATAACTTGTACATTTAATTCCAATAAGAATTAGTGTCTTAAAGACTAGCTAAGAGGGCTTATATTGATTGAGTGTTATCTTTGAATTTGCCTAGTCAGCACAAAAATACTTTCCCTCTTGGAATTATGTTCCATCAAGCCAAAAACAAATATAAAGGAAATGAGGTTAGAACATTGTAATAAATATTGCTACAGTAAATAAAAATGCTGCTAAAAACTGCATTTAATTGTGTTTGAGCCATTGCAGTGCAATAGTAACATATTCAGTATGTACTATAATTTCTATCCCAGTAAAATTACTTACAAGTAGAACTTATCATGACTCATTGTGTTTGTTCTGTACAGTATGGATGAGGAGTAGTCTGAAATATATCAGTGCAATGTTTTTTAATATACAATGACAAAATTGCAATGTCCTAAATTAACACTGATAAATATGTTTTGTTTCTTTGTAATGTCCAATACACTCAGTGGTAGAGATTAGCTGATCATTTCTGTCTCCATTTTTTGTAGTTTTGGGAATAGCAGATTTGTTAAATTCCCTTTCTTATGCTGGAAAATGGTTTGGATGAAAGATAAGTTGGAAACTGGCATACTACTAACACCACTCTTTTTCATTGCCTTGCAGTTCCAAGTAACCGAATTGCACATAAGCCAAACCCAAGAAAAATGTTTCCTTTGTCTCAATAATGCAGTGGCAGACTAGCAACAAAACGACCCAATAAATTCTACAAAATCTCTTTAGTGCTTCTCGACTGCTTTGTGGTGATTCATTTAATGGGATAATCTTACCTCAAGTGCAATATAGCAGAATAAGCTTATTTTAAAATACATAAAGTAGTCTAAAATAAAAAAAATACATTTGACTAACACTATATAAAAAATTACTGAGGTGTGAAAATAAGAGGTTTAAATGTACTTGATCATAAAATAATGAAAAAAACTGAAGTTTAAAATATCAATATGGAAAAGATCTTGCATTTGTCATTTATGAAATTTCATAGAACTGATATTTCTGTAATTTTAGGCTGCCCCATCTATAACTACAAGTTCTATATTATATACACTCACCGGCCACTTTATTAGGTACACCATGCTAGTAATGGGTTGGACCCCCTTTTGCCTTCAGAACTGCCTCAATTCTTCGTGGCATAGATTCAACAAGGTGTTCGAAGCATTCCTCAGAGATTTTGGTCCATATTGACATGATGGCATCACACAGTTGCTGCAGATTTGTCGGCTGCACATCCATGATGCGAATCTCCCGTCCACCACATCCCAAAGATGCTCTATTGGATTGAGATCTGGTGACTGTGGAGGCCATTTGAGTACAGTGAACTCCTTGTCATGTTCAAGAAACCAGTCTGAGATGATTCCAGCTTTATAACATGGTGCATTATCCTGCTGAAAGTAGCCATCAGATGTTGGGTACATTGTGGTAGTAAAGGGATGGACATGGTCAGCAACAATACTCAGGTAGGCTGTGGCGTTGCAACGATGCTCAATTGGTACCAAGGGGCCCAAAGAGTGCCAAGAAAATATTCCCCACACCATGACACCACCACCACCAGCCTGAACCGTTGATACAAGGCAGGATGGATCCATGCTTTCATGTTGTTGACGCCAAATTCTGACCCTACCATCCGAATGTCGCAGCAGAAATCGAGACTCATCAGACCAGGCAACATTTTTCCAATCTTCTACTGTCCAATTTCGATGAGCTTGTGCAAATTGTAGCCTCAGTTTACCTGTTCTTAGCACCCGGTGTGGTCTTCTGCTGCTGTAGCCCATCTGCTTCAAAGTTCGACGTACTGTGCGTTCAGAGATGCTCTTCTGCCTTGGTTGTAACGGGTGGCAATTTGAGTCACTGTTGCCTCAAGCATCAGCTCGAACCAGTCTGCCCATTCTCCTCTGACCTCTGGCATCAACAAGGCATTTCCGCCCACAGAACTGCCGCTCACTGGATGTTTTTTCTTTTTCGGACCATTCTCTGTAAACCCTAGAGATGGTTGTGCGTGAATATCCCAGTAGATCAGCAGTTTCTGAAATACTCAGACCAGCCCTTCTGGCACCAACAACCATGCCACGTTCAAAGGCACTCAAATCACCTTTCTTCCCCATACTGATGCTCGGTTTGAACTGCAGGAGATTGTCATGACCATGTCTACATGCCTAAATGCACTGAGTTGCCGCCATGTGATTGACTGATTAGAAATTAAGTGTTAACGAGCAGTTGGACAGGTGTACCTAATAAAGTGGCCGGTGAGTGTGTATATATATATATATATATATATATATATATATATATATATATATATATGAAAAAGAAAAATCCGGAGCAGCACTACTGGTTTAAATGGTAAGTTCCATGGCAAACGGTCTTTTGTAAATAAGTCCAAAAAAATAGGCAGCACCCCAAGGTTGTAGTCAAAAACGTGAGGGTGAAGCTTTATTCCATGGAATAAAGCTTCACCCTCACATTTTTGACTACAACCTTGGAGTGCTGCCTATTTTTTTGGACACATATATATATATATATATATATATATATATATATATGTATATATTATGAAAATTGAACATAATTTTATAGCTTGAATGCATTTACAGTTATCACAAGTGTCTACAATGAAGCTTTATTGTTAATTCTGGTTCTTATGACAATCCAACATTTTTAAAATCCAAATGTCACAGAGACCAAAAAAAAACAAAAAAAAATTTGGCTGGGGGTTACAATGATAAAGTATACAGTTCCGACTTACATACAAATTCAACTTAAGAACAAACCTACAGATCTTGTATGTAACCCGGGGACTGCCTGTATTCTGATTTATAAGCAACATGTGATTAATTGTAGGTAATATTCTTTTGCACTGTATTTGGACAATCTTTATTACTTTTGTAAGTAGACTATTGAATCATGTTTCTGCCTTCATTTATACCAGCTAAGTAGTTTTTAAAATTATTTCCCTTTACGCCATCTCCACGCCAAGTGGGCATTGGAGTGAAGGAGGCATGATCGGCAGAGGAGTTGGCTGACATGGGGTGTTCCTTCACCCACACTTGTAGAATTCTACACCAGTGCAGCCACCACAGCAAGTACATCAGGAGGCCAAAGCCTCCTGATGTTATCGGTGGCGGTGGAAATTTCCCCCAATTTCTCTTCACTAACTTGTGATATTCTTAAGCAAGGTTTTTGGAATTAAATATTGTTAAGCAGTTTTTATCATTGATCATTGTTGATCCTGGTTGTTGATCCTGCAAGAATCCAGCTCTTGGAGCGCTTATAGATGCATCTATTGGGATGCAACTCTACCTTGAATAATGGATGAACATGTGTGTTTTCATAAAACAAAGATACATTTCCCACAATTCTCACACAATCCTATTAGTTGGTATAAATCTTACTGGAGATTATGGGGGATATTTATCATACGGCGGCGCTCGCGCTATGCTATGCCCGCCGCTGGATTTTTACAGCATGATACATGTGTATGATATGCTTGCCGCTGCATTTTTGTAGAGCGATGCATGCATATGATATGCCCGCTGCTACATTTTTGCAGCGTGATACATGTATCAGGCAGGCTGCGTTTATTTTATGCCAGGCACGCACGCACTTTCACGCCCCACTGGATTGGGGCAAATAATTGCAAGCGCTAGCAATAAGCTAGCGTTTGTGATTATTTCAGGTGCAGAGGTCCTGATAAATATGCCCCTTTATATTTGTTTGGTTTCTTGTAAACTTTTTCCTGCTGACACATGGAGATAATCCTGAGCACATCATATCTTATATTTTTGGGGAGCGGGCATTGTTAGTTTTGGAAGGTCCTAAGCTTTAATTAAGGTGTGTCATAAGTTGCTGGCCAGTGAGCCTAAACCCTGATGTCTATTGACTCTGCATATTAGGTTTATTTTGTTGTCCAATTTCCTAGATAATATTTCTGCACTGAACCTTGAATTTATATTTTGACCCGAATGAGGAATGGGCCATGTGTGTTGATTTTAATTTTTGAATGAACTGTGTTTGACTAATAGTTATTTGTGTGGTAACTATCTTGGCCAATTGGATCTCGAAGTGAATCTTGAATGATGCACTTTGATAATAATAATTAATTTTTTTTCCCCGTAATATTTTTTCTCTGAAGTAATGAATCCAGGCCTCTCTTGAGAATGCATAAAGAATCTGCCATAACAACCTCCTGCCGAAGAAAGTAACACAATCTCACTGCTTTTACAGTAAAGAATCCTTGTCTATGGCTATGGTATAACTACTTCTCCAGTAGGTGTAGAGGATGCCCCCTTCTCCTGGCCACAGGTCTAGATATAAAAGGTTCTTTGAAGAGATCCCTGTGACACTCCACTGGTAGCTTTGACCCAATCTGAGAATGTGTCATTAATGATGACCCTCTGTTTTCTATCCCTAAACCAATTGCCTACCCAAATACACAGATTTACCGCCAGTCCCAACCATCTCATTATATGTACCAACCATTTATGTGGCACTTTAACAAATGGAAATGTCCAGATGCACTTAGTGTACTAAGACATTTTACAAATAGTCAGACTTACTAGTGGATTTCAGAAATTCTTTTATTGTGATAAGTTATGAGTTTTATGTTGATTTTATTCCCTTCAGTGTATGTTTTCAATACAGTATGTTAATGGAAGAGTACTGACTGGAGTCCTCCCTATCTGTACACAACATGTGTGCTCATATTTAAACATTTCTGGTTCTACAACACTTCATAAATGTTTATTTCTTCCTGAAAACCACAAAGTATGATAATACTATCCAGAATAGATTTGTAAACTCTCCAGTGTAGACACCATTATCAACCATGTCCTTAGAAAACATGACAACAATCTCAGTACAATGAGCAGCTGCTTCTTCCACTTCACTTCTGTCTGATTAATGTACGAAGAAACTTTTTTGTTTGTTTGAAAAGAAACACTACATTTCACTGCAGTTTAATTTTCCTCTACTTTTCTTTTCTACATTATGCAGTTTGTGAACTGGATTATTTCATTTTTATGACTTTTTTTAATGTACAAAAGATGTTTTAAACAAAATATGTATTTTAATTACAGTTTACTTGGTAAACAAGTCGTGCCATGGAGATTTCACCTAAAAACAGTACTCAATTCCCACATAATGAATAAATGCAACTTATAGATATTGCTAACAAAGCTCCAACACGCAGAGCTGACTGCTCCATACTTGAAGCTTTTTGATCATGATATTATAAAAAGTCACCCACTTTAACGATGAAGGCTCAGCTCACACCTCATCTGTGGTGTATGAACAGCATATATATCTTCTGACATGTATGTACTGGCAAGCTCGTAGTCTCTAGTAGCCAAACACAGTGGTGACATTTACTTACAGGGTCACCGGAGTTCACAGAAAGTGTCTTGTCCGACTATAAGGCACCACGCAGCGATTCACTAAGATCATGCGCGCAATATCCTGCATGTGCTGCTTCCCCGCTCAGATCCAACAGAGTTCATCATCTTTTTAGTGGTGCATCTAAGTGCAAGGGCTTGAGACACAATTTGTTAAATTCCGTGATTAGTCCGATTCAGTCGGATTGTCCAATGGCACGTGTGCACACACTTACCTGTCCAAGCCATTTTAGCCCCGAAATCAGAGCACATTCCGACAAAAGTGTGTGCGCGACCCTTAGTAAATGAGCCCCAATATATACAAAAGGTGTCATTTTGGCATTTGGCATTTGATACATGCCGTACTGTATGTGCCCAACAGGTATCTGTAAACCTGAATGAAAATTATTACTGTCTCTATCACAAAATCATATTATTTTTCATTAATTATTAGTAAGTTTTTTAGTTGTTTAAGGAGGTATTCCAGCTAAATTTACTGTCACTGTAGGCACAACTTACCATTCTTTACATGTATATCATCACACTGTGTACATCTTTAGAAACAGCTTCTATCTAGAGTTTTGCATTTCTCTGCCTCCACATGTGTGACTAAGTGTGTGACAGAAAAGTGTGTGACTAAGGGGGGTATATTATATACACTCTAGTATTGCTCTTGAATACATTTTGTAAGGTTTTAATTGATTTCACTTGTTTGTCTTTTTTTGAATAAAGATGTAAAACATTTATTTTATTGGCTCTTTTTTGACAACCTCCCCTTGTCTGTATTTTAGTATCCTCAAGCTTAGTGTGTTTAGACTCATACTTAGTTCTTTTTTGCAACACAAAACCCAATATTGTTTCCTATGGGTTTTGGCCATGGGATTCAACATTTCACACAAATTTTTATAGCGCTGCACAATGGGTTGGTTATCTCGTCTAGGAAGGCGCTGTGTCGTCCGATATAGAAACTTAAAGTGGAATCAGAGTTAACTATTTTAATTGGATGATACACCATCTGACAGTCTAAGGCGTGTCAGAACGCATAAAGGTCCACCTTTGGGTCCTTAGTGGTTGGGTGACACTGCTAGCCAAAAGATTTTTAGTCCGCTCACCCAGAATGGCGGAGCAATGGTAGAGAGCGGTGCACAATGGGTTGGTTATCTCGTCTAGGAAGGCGCTGCGTCGTCTAATATAGCAACTTGAGGTGGAATTAGAGTCAACTATTTTTATTGGATTGGATGATGCACCATCTTACAGTCTAAAGCGTGTCAGATCGCATAAAGGTCCACCTTTGGGACCTTGGTGGTTGGGGGACGCTGCTAGCCACAAGATTTTTAGTCTGCTCACCCCAAATGGCGGTCCACGATGGGTTGGTGCTGCATCTCGAGGTGGAATCAGAGTTAACTATTTTTAGTGGATTGGATGATACACCAGAGAGGCTTGTGGCTAGCAGCGTCCCCCAACCACCAAGGACCCAAAGGTGGACCTTTATGCAATCTAACACTTCTTAGACCATTTGGCTACCAGGTGAGAGTTGAAAACACACATTTTTTACCATTTGTAGCAAATATTCACTTGAGTCTTCTTGCTCTTCTCTCTTTCTTCCTTTGGATTATCCTGCCTTGTACGGGTGAGGAGCCCCCAAAGGAGAACACACTCGACCCCAGTCTCTTCCCACTGGAAATTGTATGTATAAATTGTTTGACAATTTGCTAGGGCAACATATTTAAATATAATTATTTATAATGCATCTATACATTATTGATGATCACACTAAAATAAAACTCATAGCTACAGTTACTAGAGCTGGCAATGAATCAACCAGTTATATGTCAAATTTCAAGAGGAAATTTTAATCCACCGCAAATTGACATTATAGAATGAGTGGTTTGCTAATTTTGCTCTCAACTGTCATTAATCAGCTACAAAAGTATACTTGGGGCTGGATTTCTCTGCCAGTAAATCTGGTTACTTGTACCTATGTATTTTTTGTCTAAAGCAGATTTAAATTGCCTTGATTATTTACTATGGTTTTGTCACCCCTCTGCCAATTATTCATGTTATTCAGTTTGGGGAATGTAACCCAGTTGGGGGCTGTCTTCTAGGGCCAATTTCCAAGGGCAAAATTGCCAATCTTATAGAAAATTGGACATACTTCAATCCATTATTTCAAGATAAATTATATATATGAGGTATATAAAATATTTATATTGCATCTTTCAAATATTTATGACCACATTAAAATAAAGCTTGTTATAGCTACATCTACTAGAGCTGGTAATAATTCAACCACTTATGTGTTTTTAACATTCAAATTATTAGGGGAAATTTTTATCCACCACAAATAGACATGCAAGACTGTTTGTGCGCCAGTCCCTGTTGGGAATTGCAGTCTAAATGAGAGGATATAGTTCACATTTTGCTCTCAACTGTCAAATTAGCAAGCTATAAAAGCATTCTTGGGGCTGGATTTCTCTGCCAGTTAATTTGGTTACTTGTGTTGCAATGTTAAAGCTGCCCAATATACATGTGAATTACCTAAAAATCTGCCATGCTTATTGACTATGGTTTTGTCTCATCTATACCAATTCGTCAGTTATGTAGAGTGGTTAGCATGAGGACTCACCTACCCTTAGTCCTTCATCTGACTTTACAGCAAGTAAATGGCAACAAACAGAGATTATGAAACTCACAAGATAGTGATAAATAAATTATATTTGAAATGATATGCATTATATTGTAACTCAGCTGCCATTTTAGGGTTTAGCACAAAGTTTTGTAGCTACTTTTCTGTGTTGATTCTGACAGCAGGAGGCCAAAGGACTTACTGTAGGTGATCAGTGAGGGTATTGGGCGGCTGCACCCTACTAATCTTATATTGATGATGATTATTGTAGTTAGCATCTCTTTAGACACTTTACTCACTGTTATAAATAACAATGTTGCATTTTGCTCTTTCCGCTTTGTCTATTTACAATGATCCAAACTGTCATCTTTGTGTTACAGCCCATTTTACTGTGATCCTGGACATCATCCACACAAATAATTTGCTGTAGTGCAGTGATTAATGACTGGCCACAGCTGCTCTTGTACTTTCTTAGGGATTTAGATAAGGATCACTATGTCTACTTACTATCCTATTTGGTCTTGTATTTCACACACCATGTTTTTCTCTGTCTTTAACCTTAACCTTTTATATAACAAGTACTTTTATTGTCTTACTAAAATAATCTAAAATGCTTGTGGTGATATTGGCATGGCCTGTGTAGTTATCTAAGACCCTATCCTAGCCTTGCACTCCAGAATATTAACTGCAAAAGGTTGCATGTTTATGTACTCTGCCAATTTTTGATAAGTAGGTGGGAAAGTGGTCATAGTTAACACTGTCTCTACACCAAATGTATGGCATACAACTTTTTTAAAATGTTGCAAAAATTTTTTTGCAATCGCCTTATTAAAGCTTGGTCAAATAGATAAAAACAACATCTCATGAATTTTAATCAGCATTTAAAAATTTGGTGCAAGTTACTATGACACTGACCTAAAATTCTTGAATTATAAATTTACCTTGCTAACTTAAACTGGGTTTCAGTACATAAGGCAGTATTTACATCACTATGAACATTTTAAACATGGCTCTTCAGATATAGTGGACTGACATTGATTGGCTAAGTAATTGATGATTGCTACATTTAACCCAGTGAAAGTTTTTTTTGGTTAAAAGTTGAAGATCAAGCTGCTGTCTGTGTATTTAAAGGGCTATTCCCTTTTCAGCTTGCCAATTCCTAAGGGTTTTCTGGATCTCTGCTCACTGTCATTCAATAGAATCTGACCATGGTAACCCAGGTGCTTGGCTCATTATATTACATATTCCTGTCCACTGGGTACAAACATAGAAGCTTTCAACCAAATGACAGCAAGCAGAGATTTAACAAAAACATGAGGAATTGATACAGAAAGAATGTTGGAAAATTGTATAATTTTGAATCATACAAACAATAACATTAATTTGCTGGAATAGGAATACCCCTTTAGAACAACTGTAATTTTTTTTACACAAATCAATAGCTCTTGTCGACAAGCCCTGGAGTTCATCTGACAAATCTCCGTTCTCACAAGAGGGGAGGGGTTGCTACTCCCTGCTCACAGGGGAGGAGGTCAGGTGGCAGAGCTCTCTGTGTTCAGGACTACGGATACAGATGTCTCCTACACAGAATAGTGATGTGCAAGATCTCCCCTGTTTGCCATCAGTCCCTCCATCCCAGTCTGTGATACTACAGAACTTTCTCTGTCTCTCTCTTTGCTTTATGCTGTTCCTCTCCCCACCTTGTACTTACACTATAAGCTCTGTGAAGGGAAGTTATTAACCCTTAATACTCACACAGCACAGGCTATACACTTCATGTAACTGTTTTTTTTATGATTTCTTCCACTTATTACATGCTCCATGCTCCACCATGTGATGGAAGCTGCCAGGCTTATCCCTATACACATCCTATATGTACAATGTTTAGTGTTCAGTGGATTTATTTGTAGGGATGCTAAATTACTTTGAGAAAGAACACAAGTCATCATGGGATCTGTGGGCAGATTAAATTGGACTCAGCTTCAGTTAAGGAAGATGTTAGTCTCCACCCTTTTCACCACTAGTGTGAACGATTTTTGCAAACACTTTCAGAACTGAAAATTCCATAACTTTGGAAAGAAAAATCTGCACAATGGGCATCTTACTGTTTGTTTTTAAAGGAGAAATCACATATGAAAATTAAGTAACATCCTTATAACTTTACAGTTACCCTTTAAAGTTATGATTTTTGCCAGAAGACAATTAGTTCTAAAGAACTCTTATTATGCATGTAAAATACTGTACATCATCGAATTGCGCCTGGTTGTTAAATTTAGTTCCTAGGAGTTTAGAAGTTTTATTTCTAAAACAAACCTAAAACTAATTAGGTACTTTCAGTAGACAATTCTTGTTTCAATTTTTGTTTGAGTCTATTGTATTTTCTATATGTCTTATAGTGTATTGTATTATTTTGTAGTGTAATGTATGTCTATTGCATTGTGATAACTGTTTTCATTTAGACATCAGACATTGGGGTAGTGAATAGAAAATCTATTAGCACTTTGTGTATTTTAGAAGTATACAGTATGCTTTGTATGTGACAAATGCCATTATCACAATAAGGTATATAAGCATTAGTGTCAGGCTTCTGGTGTAGTGGACCCTCTGGGCCACCATGGACAATGATGTAAGCCGACACCTGGGACCAAAATCTAAGTGGCACCCGGTTTTCACCAGAGCCCACCACAAAGCGGGTTGGAGTTGCTGCGGCATGGTACCACCAGGTGGTTCCACAGGTGTGACTTTGTCCACGGTGGCAGCCAAGGCGAGGTACAAAGACATTGAGCAAAATCGTAGTCGGGGACAGGCAGGAGGTCAGGAGGGGCAGCACGGGATCAGATTCGGGGATGTAGCAATAGGTCAAGGCAGGCAGTGGATGAGCGTTGTCATGAACGGAACTGGGGTCACAACGGGAAATCACAATAACAACAAGGGGCATAGAACACAGCTTTCTCTAGGGCACAGGGCACAAAGATCCTTCAGGGGACACAGGAAAAGGCTGGAATTTAAGCAAAAAGGGTGGGCAGTCAGCATCAATTATCAGCGTGATGGCCCTTTCAATCTCGGGAAGCAGGCTGTGCGCTTGCCCTAGGATGCAGGGTTGCGCACACCGTACTGCTGGAGTCAGCGCTGGATCAAGGCGCAATGGGGTTGCGCGGCAACGGAGAGGGGCAACCCGGGAAGAGGGTACAGGGGCATCCATGACAATTAGTTATATTCTTGCGTGTTTAATTTAGATTTAAAGTTTTGTGACTTATATCACTCAATAGACAGACAGTGAAAATTCTCATGATTGCATTATCCTCAAATATTCAACAATTGCCTTCTAAAAATGTGTTTAGTAAATCATATACACTAATGTATTTGTTAAAATACAGGCAAAAATTCTAGAAATGAATATATAACGTAAGGCACTTTACAGACTGTGACATCTGTGCCTATTCAAGCTTCACTCTCATCCTCTCCCAAAAAATTTGGAAGAAGATACATTATTCACTCACATCCCAACAGGTTAATCTGACTATTTTTGGATTCCTTGGCTATTTGACAGGTTTATGTTTTGCCTATTGATTCTGTACTGCATTTTCTCTTGGTTTTGATCTATATTTGTATTGACCCATATATGTATTGACCAGACTTTACCAGTTGCCACCTACTGCTTAGGGTAGGCTGAACAATGAGTTAGGGATATCAAACTCTTTATGCACTAAGTGTATAATACCCTATGTCGGATATTTATCATACGCTGGCCATGCCAGTGGTGTAGAAGCCCTGGAATAATCGTGAATGCTAGCTCTTGCGATAATTGTTCTCTTTCCCCCACCTTCAAACCAGGGGGGTGTGAAGGGTGGCACGGCTAGCCTTGGAGTTGACACAGTCAGTGGGAACAGGTCTGGCAAGAGCCGTCCCTGTCCCCACATCTGCACACTTGCTGCAATCTGCGAATTTTCATATATGAAAAGTCACCTGCTGCGTTTATTTCTACGTCAGGAAGAACTTGTCGTACAAATAAATGCTGTGCAGGCCCACGCGGGATACATCAGGGTGCTCGGCGGATACTCGGCGAGGTTATTATACGCCGGTGTATGATAAATAACTCCTTTTTTTTTTATCCTTTCACACACCTGCACTAATACATTCACTGTGCATCTATCAGTTTTGGAAGACAAAACCAGGAATAGAGGAAAGCAATATTATATTCTTTGTTATATTACTCTACTTATAATCAACACCTGCTTTTCAGCTTCAAAAATCTAATCAAAAAATTAACAAAACCAACATGAGCATCAGAATGCAGCCTTATGCCTGGCTTATGCAGAAGTTTTGCCCATTTTCTCCAGAATTACAGCTAAAATAACCAAGTAATCATAACCCTAATTATGCATCTGCCACTGTATGTTTTTTTTCTATTTTGAAGCAAATAACAAAACATATTGGAAAAACATCAATGTAAAACATATAATACATTAGTTTGAAAACAAATTAAGATTACAATACATATATTACAGGTTTTTGGTGTTTCCATGGACTGTACATCTTTCACCATTCCTAGAAAGCATGTCAGAAATATACGTAATACTATGTATGCCATTCTTAAAATATCTATTGTCCATTTACTGTTTTTATGGTAAAGAATTTATGGTAAATAATTAGAAGTTTAGCAAAGAGTTGTGAGCCTACAGATAGATTTCTAATTTTTCTACTATGTTGAACTATGTTGATATCTAATCTTTCAGATTAAAATAAATTCGACTTGGCACATCTGATGCAGCTGGGTCAGGAATTGTTGAAACTTTTAAAATACAGAAACAAAAAAACAAAGCCTATGGTAAGCTAAATAGCTACATACTCAAGAAGAGGCTAAAATTATTTATCCTCTTCTTGCCAATGCCTTTTTTCATATTTGTATTTTCATTTTTTGCTACCCGCAGTCCTAAGAGGACTTGTTTTCCGAGTAACAAATTGTACTTCTATATGTCAAAATTTAATATTCCATCTCGTGTACTGGGAAGAGGAAAAATTCCAAATGCGTTGTGGACCAGTTCTGGACTCTTGTACATTGCCTGTCATGGCAATGGATTGTCACTCCCCAATGTTGTCACATGGAGGAACAACCTCTCCAAGTGTTAATTTTTCTGCACAGAACACAACTTAGACTTTATTTACATGACTGAGACATTTCTTGGCCCTAAAAAGCAGACATTGATGTCTTTTTTACAGCCAATTTGCATCCATTTAGCATTGCTTTTTACTGTTTTTATGGTAAAGAATTTATGGTAAATAATTAGAAGTTTAGCAAAGAGTTGTGAGCCTACAGATAGATTTCTAATTTTTCTACTATGTTGAACTATGTTGATATCTAATCTTTCAGATTAAAATAAATCGACTTGGCACATCTGATGCAGCTGGGTCAGGAATTGTTGAAACTTTTAAATCATTGCAAGATAATAAATCAAAGAATATTGGTAATGAAATAATGTTTACATTTTCTATTTTTATAAGTTGTACACTTAATAGTGTGTATTAATGAAATTGCATAATTACCAAACTCTACAATTTAATCTCCTTGTAAGCAATTGTTAGGTTTCTCACATTACCCTGTAAACATTTTCATAATGTTATTTGTTCATTATGTAACATTTTACAACTTGAAACTATCTAAGAAATTAAATAATGTATCACTTTTTCCAAAAAAGGAATATTAGCACCTGAAAATACAAATCGAATTTATAAAGGATGGCCTTGCAAACACACACACCTCACATAGTGAGCCCACACATAGCTTCACTTCTTGGTTTTGTGGGTTATTCAGTTTCATGTTGCAGGTCAGGATGCCTAGACTGCCTCAAGTGAAGTGGTGTATTTTGTTATCTGTTTGGTTCATTATATAAATATTACATAGCATAAATATTTTTTTCATTTTTTTCTCTAAATAAATAATGCTCATGGATTATATTGGTCTTAAAGACTGGTTTAAGACACATGTCTTGGGAAACTTAAAAGCAAAGAGATTTGTGGTTGCCTAACAGATGGTTACAAGATGCTAATAGAAGTCAATGAGCCAGCACTTGGTTCTTTGCTGGTTTGAGTTTGTCTAGATGGGGAAAACGTTAAACATATTTTAAAGCTTCAGATCCATTCTCTTTAAAAATCATTGCACCAAAGGAAAATAATTCTTTAGCAAATGTTAAATACGGAAACTTAAAAAAAAAATCTGTATACTGTAGGTGCATCGTAAAAATTATGTGGGTCTAATTTTACTGGTAGTATACAAAATTTAAAATCACTGCTCACTTTAAAGCAAGCTTTAGGTGATGGATGATGTGTTTTTCACAAGATCTGTTTTTAAATAATGCAAACATTTGCATCATCCATATATATCTGGTCAGGGGAAAATCAGAAAGTGGCTTACACTCAGGCGTCTTCTTTACTGCCTGTGGTAATAGCACTGGCCAGTAGAGTGCCCGAAGCACAGAAGCCTACAGCTTCAGGATGAAATGGGGGAAGCCATCTGTCAACTCTTCTACTGTTGCTAACAAGGCTTCGGGCATGGCACCTGCCCCATCCCCCAAGCCTCCAAGCCTACTGGAGATTAAGGCTACACTCACACGGTGTATGCCCGCCGTACCGTAATACGGCGGGCATACATCGGCATTGCGGAGAGGAGCAGGGGATGAGCGCTACTCACCCCCGTCCCTCTCCATAGAAAGATACAGCGCATGGCGCCGTATCACGGGAAAAGATAGCACATGTCCTATCTTTTCCCGGGCTACGGAGCGGTGCGGTGCCGCACGTGTGCGGCACCGTACCGCTCCCGTACAGGACCGTGAGCCCATAGAAGTGTATGGGGGACTTATATTGGCTGTACATACGTTGGCCGTATATACGCCTCCCATACATGTGTGAGAATGTAGCCTGACACAGGTGTTTTGGTTGTCAATCAAGTGGGACATATCTGCACTGCTTGCTCAGAAAAGAGGAAGGCTGTCTCTTTGTCCAAACAAACATTTTATTCACCTTCTGTGTTGGTGGGTGGGAATGAGAGGGTGGCTAGTGGCAACCTACAGGATATTGCTGTGGGTGACAATATCACAATGGGTTTGAAGGGATAAGGGTACAGAGATGAACCCTGTGCACCCAATACTCAAACCTCACGATCTAATCCCAGGAAGGAATCTAATTGTTGTGTACCTGGATTGGGGAAAAGGGATTACTGAAGTGGGAGTAGGGGATAAAAGTGTTGCAAGGGACTGATGCATGGTCTCGAGGTTATGGATTGATACCATTGAGGAAACTGGCACATTTGAGCGTTGAATGCCATGGTACCTAATAATATTGCAGCTGTGCAATCCTACAATAAATTTTGATAGCTTGCCAGAACTGTGCACAGTGCTTCAGCATAGGATAAGAAAACAAAATACAGAAACAAAAAAACAAAGCATATGGTAAGCTAAATAGCTACATACTCAAGAAGAGGCTAAAATTATTTATCCTCTTCTTGCCAATGCCTTTTTTCATATTTGTATTTTCATTTTTTGCTACCCGCAGTCCTAAGAGGACTTGTTTTCCGAGTAACAAATTGTACTTCTATATGTCAAAATTTAATATTCCATCTCGTGTACTGGGAAGAGGAAAAATTCCAAATGCGTTGTGGACCAGTTCTGGACTCTTGTACAGACTCTGGCCTGTCATGGCAATGGATTGTTACTCCCCAATGTTGTCACATGGAGGAACAACCTCTCCAAGTGTTAATTTTGCTGCACAGAACACAACTTAGACTTTATTTACATGACTGAGACATTTCTTGGCCCTAAAAAGCAGACATTGATGTCTTTTTACAGCCAATTTGCATCCATTTGGCATTGCTTTTTATCTGCGTATCGAATAGTGAATAAACCATTTTTTAGGAATTTCAAAAGTGTTTCCTGGGAACCATGGAGCCATGGGGCCATTATTTTGACTAATTTATTGACTTCTATTTTTAAGAATAGGTCAGTAAAAATGAATCAGACAAGGACATGCTTTTATTTTTAATGGAATGGACATACTGGGGTTCATTTACTAAGGACTTTGCGCCAGTTTTCTGTCGGACTTTGCACATTCTTTCTAATGGAAACTAGTTCACATGTATTTAAGAAGTGTCTGCACTACAAATGTGTCACATGCAACCATTTTGTGGCGCAGATGCACTAGGCACCATGCAACACAAATTAGGGGGCGTTCCGGTGCTCAGTTGGATCGTGCACCAGATTCAACATGCAAAGCCGGTCGCATGTCCTATTTTAAAAAAGTTGATCTGCCGAGCCAGTGCAGATTCATGATTTCTGGCCGCACTTTCTAGATGAATCTAGTGCACTGAGCAATATACACAGGCAGAGCACTTTTAGTGCAGTTCCTACATTCTTAATAAAGGTGCCCCGCAGTGTTCATGGACATGAATTGACCAATTTTTTAAAGGGATATCAGGATGCCGCTGTTGTTTTTCACTAATTAAGGCCTTCAACTTTATTATTTAGGCCACATTTACATCATGTTTTAGATGCACACAAAAAGGCATTCTATTAAAATTCCAGTATTGCAGAAAAAGTCTTAAATGCCTTGTATGTAGTTGTTTTGAAAGTGCCATCAACTAAACTTTTCAATATTTCAGAGAGATATGCAATCCAAAAGTACATCAACTAAACACCTATTGGTTATCTTAAAATCACTTTAGAATATTTTGGGAAATTTTCCAAGTATATACATTGAAAGGCACCACAGACATGGTAAGACTTGGGTATATGTTTGTACAACATTGATCAACAGTGTATAATTCTAAAATACCATTTTGTATGTGACTCCAAACAGTATTTGATAAACAAATAATATGTCAGCATAAATGAAAGGATTTCCATTAAAAACTAAAATAAAACACATGGGATTGTGGCATTTTCAGAAACCATAAAAGATAAGGCAGAGAGAAACAGCTAATAATGTATGCCTCAAATCTCATAATACTCAAAAGAAGGAGCCAGCCTCTGTGGATTTGCAGGGACTTCTCGCTTCATAATTTCCAGATCATACTCCTATAGTATTTCATTTTTTAAGCACATTCTATTTTTAATGTAAAATTCTGTACACTGCAAAAGATTTTTTTGTGATTTGAGGTTTTAGAATCAAGTTGCAATCATATATGGAAATTCGAGAATAAATATTCCGCTACTGTAATATTGCTTATATAAAAGACGATGGTGCTAAAGACGATGGAGTGGAAACATGTACTAAGGAGTTAGTCAACTTTTATCAGGACATTAAAATATTTAAATATGTCCAAAAAAGAGATCAATTCAAGATATATTGCACATTAAAAATGCATATAGATAAGGGGAGGTCAGATTAATCTATATGTCCATTGCAGATACTAATAACTGAACGGAGGCCTTTTGCAGCCAAAAAAATTTAAGGGAGTGTGGAGGTTGCAGTCAAACCTTAGGCTAGAGAGCTCTGCTGCGCATACGGAGACCAATATCATACATTGGGGCACATTTACTTACCCGTCCCGTTGACGCCGTCAATCCGGAATGTTCGACGAGGATTCGGAGCTGTCGCAATTCACTAAGATCGTGCATCCAATTTCCTGCATGTGTCGCTTCCCCACTGAGGTCCGCTGGAGTTCACCTTCTTCTTCCCGGTGCATGTGAGTGCTGATCTTGCAACACAATTTGAATTTTAAATTCTGCGGTTTGTCCAAATTAGTCGGGTTGTCCGACAACCACGCCCCCGATTTGGGTCACATGAAAGCCAGCGCAAATGTGCCACAATCCGATTGCGTGCAACAAAATCCCGGGGCAATTCAGCGCAAATCAGAAATAGTCAGGAAACCCGACGGAAATGCATCCAGCGGACCTTAGTAAATGTACCCCATTGTGCATTATTGCAGGGGAATTCTGTTTTTACCTACATCCCCCATGTAATAATCACATATAAACACACAGTACAACATTTTGATTGGTGGTAAAATGGCATTTAACAATTTAGATATTGATCATCAATTTATTCATTGAGACATATACTGTATATACATATATGTGTACATATATATATATATATATATATATATATATATATATATTTATACACCATATAAGATCATTATTTTTATATTGTAATGGATTGACATATTTGAAAGACAAAGCACCTAGTATGGTTTTGTTTTTTTGTCCGTTTTGAAAAAAGGGGTGTTTCAGATTTTATATATTTTTTACTTTTTTACATGTATTAAGGCCCCTTACGATGTTTGAGCTCTAAGGAGTCTGGTTTGCCTATGCAATAAAATGAAACAAAACTGTATGTAGTATACTGAGAATACACTGCTTCCCTAACACACTTTGCAAAAGTACAAAATATAAAACTTTAAATCTTACTTTTTGGTTTTGCTACTCTGTTTTCTGCATTGTTCATGCAACTAAACAAGCATTAGAATAGGCACTTAAATATGTACAGTATCATATTATGCATTATTTTTAGCTATTTGTTATTTGTTACTTATTTTATCGTTTGCCATTAGTTACCATGACACCTCTAGTTGGTATATTGTTTAATCTACTTATACTTTATTTGTTAGGTGTGTTTCTGTGTAACCTTGTACTATATTAGCTATAGATTAAAGTTGGCACCATGAGCTGTTTTTTTGCCAAAGATCTGCTGATAAATATGTTAGGTTTGTTTTACTCATGTGCTTTCCTTGGAAATTCAGGGCAAGAGACCAGACAAAAAAAATCTCCCCAAAGATTCTAATTCTAGAATCAGCTGATAATGCTAAAAAAAAATCCATTTTCCAACACATTTTTGAAAGCCCCCTTAAAGCTATGGTGATTTACTTATAATTGAAGAATAACTATGTACAGAAGCCTAACTTGAACCTCTTGGGTCCCAGTGTTAACCCCAGGCCCATAACTGTAATGTATTATTTACAGCTCTAGTCTCCTCATGTGGGGAAATGTTTTGAGTTAATGTATCTAAGCTCACAATAGACATGGTAGTAAAACCAGCTAAGTAGATTTGCCCACATTGCGTGATACTGGTCAGGTTGCATCACAACAATTAATTTTAACAAGAACATCTCCTGTCAGGACATAGACAACAGACATATATTACCTTCAGGCACTATGCTGCACGGGAATAGGGATATAACAATTCCATTATCTGTCTAAAAATAGACAATACATTGCAAAACAATTTTAGACAATGTTGGCAAAACCTCACTGTTACTAAGCAATATAAAAACAAACCAAAAATACAAAACCAACAAACAGTCCAATATATTGAAGTAAATAGGAGTGAATAGATTAAAAAAGAGCACTTCCAATTTTCCAGTAAACTTAATAAGTATTCTTTGTTTTATTCTTTATTTTTAATCATTTAAAATATGATCCATTCAAATTTTTGAATCACCATACAGTTAAGAACTACTATAGTATTACTATATCTAGTGAAGCTCTTTGGATGCTTTCTTAGTTGCAGGCTGCAAAGATGAGCTGCAAGATGTCTGCAATGAAGCTTTATTGACAATCCTTGTTCCCATGATAGCAAAAATTTAAAAATCTAATTGTGTAGAGTTACAATACAACTGTTCCGACTTACATTAAACTTCAACTTAAGTACAAACCTAAAGAACCTATCCCGTGCGTTACCTGGGGACTGCTTGTACATCCTATGATACTGTATATACCAGTGATGGCGAACCTTTTAGAGCCTGAGTGCCCAAACTTTAACCAAAAGCCACTTATTTATTGCAAAGTGCCAGCACAGCATCGTTCAGCCTCCTAAAGGAGGAGGGCAAATTCACCTATCATTGTAGGAAGATTCTTTGAGTCCTGTCTGGTGAACTTCATGCTGGGGTGATGGCCCGAGTGCCCACACAGAGGGCTCCGAATGCCGCCTCTGGCACCAGTGCCATAGGTTCGCCACCACTGGTCTATACTGTAACTATTAAACACTGTATTAAATGGTACATACTCCCGCAAACTCAGATCCTTCATACTTTATTTTCGAATAAAGGTTGGTAATTTTTTGTCTGTATTTAATCAGTAAAGGAATGCGCATTGTTTCTTTAGAAATAGATAAAATCAACATAAGACGTGAATTAGAAATAAAAACTTAGAATCAAACCTACAAACTGGGTAAAAAGTGAAACTAAATAGTGCACAAAACATTACACAAAACATTTGTAGACTAAGCAATATCACAAGTATATATAATCACCAAGGACATATTTTCACCAAATGTCAGTACTCAATTGGTACCGATCAATTATTTCCAATGGTTTTATCTATCATAACATTTTTGCATTGGTAATTATGTATTTTACAATCACATGAACCATATAAACCATATATACTTCAAAAAATGAAATAAGAGACAATACAGCTCATGGCTATGTAAAGTCTAGATGATCTTTGCCTCAAACACCAGGAGCTCAGCATGTGTAGAGTTAATCTCAGAGGAAAGTGAAAATCCAGCATGAGACAATGTCAATCACTGTTAAAACTTCATGTTTATTTCATCTAGTTAAAATATCATCTTAGCAATTCCATTATGTATAGCAGAGTAAGGCTGACCTGCTAAAAAATGGACAACAATTTAAACCCACTATATATCATGTGACCTGCATTCATCACATAACTGACTGTAGCTGCTATGGTCACCTAATCATAATAAACAAGGAACAAGGCAAATATTAACCCTTTCACACCCTGCAGGTTTTTTTTGAAGAGGCTAAACGGGCTAAGCCCTCTTCACACACTGATTATACCTGCCATTGATGCTAGCACTGATCACGGGTACTAACCAGCAGCATTTAAAAGACAGAGGGGCGTGGGCACAACATCTTTGTTCTGATTGTTGCTCCCCAGAAAAGCCTTGGTTCTTCGCCAGTGGCTCATTGTAATGAATACTGTGTAAAAATGGAATATACTGCGTATATAAGCTTATTAGCGTCAGAAGATGCAAATTTTTTTTTTAATTTTTGAAAATGTATTAAAACAAAATAAAAACCTATATAAATTTGGTATCACCGTGATCGCACCGAACCAAAGAATAAAGCACATGTGTTATTTGAAATGCACAGTGAAAGTAGTAAAAACTGAGCCCACAAAAAAGTGACACAAATGCATTTTTTTGCCAATTTCACCACATTTGGAATTTTTTCTCCAGCTCCCCAGTACATGATATGAAATAATAAATAATGTGATGTGAAGTAAAATTCTCTGCTGAAAATGAAAAAGTAATGGATGTTGAAGGTGGAAAGCAAAAAATGAACAAAAAAATGTGTGTCCTTAACAGAACTTTAAATACATGCTTATTCTCTTTATAAAAGATGTTGAATTAGTAGTCATGAATAACGTCCTGTCTGTGCCATGAGATTGTTTGACTTCAATGGGAATATCTAGATAATTCTCAACTAGTGATCTTCCACTCATGATATCCCCCACACAGGGCCGATTTTAGACAAAGTGGGGCCCTCGGCAAAATTAAAAATGGAGCCCCAGAAAATTTGAATAAAGAAAATTAAAAAAAAAAATGGGGCCCCAAAATAAAACTATTTTATGACCAGTCACTAAGAGAATTTTATTGGAGATAGATAGATGACAGGGAGAATGATGGGCAGCACGGTGGCTCAGTGGGTAGCATTCCAGCCTTGCAGTGCTAGGGACCTGGGTTCAAGTCCCAGGTCAACATCTGCAAAAAGTTTGTATGTTCTCTTGAGTGTTTGCGTGCGTTTCCACTGTGTCCTCGATTTTTCTCCCACACTCCAAAACATTCTGGTAGGTTGATTAGAATGTGAGCCCCATGGGGACAGGGGCCAATCTGGAAAGTTCTGTGCAGCGATGCGTAATCTGTGTGCACTATATAAATAAAGAAATTATAATTATTATGATACAAAATAAATATGAAAGATGATAGAGATTTCTAGATGCTGAACTATAAAGTTGATTATATATACAGTAGATATGAGAGATAAATATAGAAGAAGAGAGATAGAAGATTGATATATCGAAAAAAGTGATATATGTAAATGGTCAGATTATAGGAGATAGATAACTAGACAGATAGATGATAGATATATAGACAAAAGATAAATAAGAAGTTTCTTCAACCGGGCATTCAACCAAGGGTCATTAACCCTTTCCCTGCCAGACATTTCTGAATATTTTGTCCAGTTATTGGCCATAGCAATTTTTACAATTTTGATGTTTGCAAATAAAACTGAATTACAGCAAAACAAAAATTAAAGTGAACCTCAACAAACCACATAGTTTACATACATAGGCGCCTCCTTGTAATTTTGATTAAAACTGAAACATTTTTACCATTTGCCAATAGCCACGTGCACTTGAAACACATAGGCTATTCCAGATAGTGTTACCATACATGTTTCCTGCTGTTTTGCTACTATATTCTGAATATACAAAAATAAAGATTTGGAACAGAAGATATTTCCTAGCCGGATTGAATGAATTTTTTCTTTGGATTATGCACTGAACGTCGGGGTCTGGAAACACTCCAAGACATGGTGCTCCGTAGGATAAATGTCAGCCGTTGAACTAGTTCACTTTATACAGAAGACATTTACCTTTACATCTCCTAAATGTAATACGTGGACATGTGCACGTTCACAAATGCCTCATATTGATATATTTACATAAATAAATCATCATAATATCACTAAAACTGAAATAACTAAAGGACCAATTAAGTAAATGTGCCCCAATATTTCCATTATCTGTGAGGTGCAACAGCTTCTGTGTGCAGTATCGACTGTATCCTGCCGGCTAAGAATCTGAAAAGGGCGCACAATTCAGAGGGCTATATCTTTGGCTCTGCGAACATAGAATCTAACTTATTTTTGCAATTAAAAGAGGAGAGTCTCCTATTTTATATGCATCTAAATTTGTGTGTCTAAGTGTCAGGAAAACTGAGATATTAACTGTTAAAATGCCGCCAGGAGTGATTTTTGTATACAAAAATCGCACCCGAAATTCTCACTTTAAACCTGAATATCTCTGGTTCCTTAACACAATTCTCCTCTTTAAGGGCCCTGGGCAAATGCACACTTTGCCTACCCATAACACCTGCCTTGCCCCCACAAGAAGGTCTAGTAACTCTTTCTATTCCTTGCCATCTAAATCCAGATAAGTCTTCATCATGGATACCAATAAAGTGCTTTCAGGGGGCAGAGGTTTTTATTGATGGCATCAGACATATGGCATTTGATCAGTATCTTAAGTGGCCCAGTAGTGCATTCCACGTAGTGCACCTGACAAATGTTGCATAACCCCATGTAGACAGTGTATGATCTATTTCAGTTGACGTAGGTGTTTACTATAGGTTTTCCTATCCACATATGCACTGAACTTTGTGTCTACTTGTATGTATTCACATGCTTTTCAATTATGGTGGCCACATTATTGGTTTCCGATAGATTTTGACCAACAGGGTTTAGTCTCCATCAACATACAGGAGAATATAGAGCCCCATCTAGATTTGGGTCTTGTTGTAAAACAGGAATATATTTTTATATAATTTTCCCTATATTCTTGTATTGGGAACAAATCAGTTACTACGTGATTCCTCTGGTTTAGTTTCCCTATGGTCGCTTAGCAGACTTGAACGTTTTTGTATCTTGGCTTTTCTAAGAACATTTTAAAGGGTAGGTAAATCGAGTGATCTATAGTGGGTATTTTAAATTGTTGTTCTTTTTTACATTTGAAAGGACTATGAGAAAGGCATAACATTAAAATGTGGTTGCCCCTACTAATGTACATATGCCATTGCCAGCAGTTGAAATAAACATGAAGTTTTAACAGTGAATGACCAGTGGATTACCACTTTTCTCTAAAATTAACCATATAAATACTTATAGCTATAGACCTGCAGTATTCCAAAATAGTGACAACTGTAGACCCTCAATAACAGTTATATACCATCAGGTACATTTTTGATAATGTTTTCTCCAGCAAAGCCTCATGCTACTCTCACCTTTCCTATTAACAATCTGGTCAGTGACCACTTTTATAAAGACTGATAGAACTGAATGCAGTCAGCTGTTGATTCTCTTTGCCAGGAATACTCTTACCTAGGATAGCCACTTCTTACTGGTGGTATACACTATTCTTTGATCATATATTTGGGGGAAAAAACTGCATTTTGTTCCACTTTTTTCTCTTTCTTTGGTGTGATAATACATTCTCATTGATAACTTTTACATAGGCTTCCATCTGTTTTGTTTGGAAGTTGACCCATTAGGGGTTTATTTGTAGCTGACGAGCATTTAATAAAGAATATGTAACAGCCATTACAAAAAAAGGGAGAAAGTGAGTGAACAATTAAAATGACAAAGAGCCATTAGGGATTTTATGAAAGCGAGTCTGTCCACAGCACATTCTTCATAGAAGCTACATAAATCACTTACATATATCTCACTTGCAAAATAATTTTCATGCCAAAAATAGCCTGAATAAAATAACTTGCTAAAAATATAACCAGCATTTGTCTATTCCGTCTGCTTCCCTTAGTTAAATTTGTCATGTGCAGTGTTTACTTTGCTGGAAAATTGCGCAGACTATGTTTTGTTTGCCAGCTGAAAAATACATTATATAAAGGTAAAGAATAATCTTGACAAGGTTCAGGCTTATTCAGGTGCTTTTCTGAGCCGTAAATTAAACGTAAAAAGAGGCATGGTGACATTTGGTCAAATTGCCATAACATTTCAATTGCAGAATTCCTGCTGTAATGCTGAAAAAACCGTATTGTGAGCTATAACGTATGGTTTCTACTTGGATAAAAGTCCTGTAAAAATAGTAATCACCATTTCATGTACATTTAGCTAATAAGGTATGATGAGTGAGCAAAATAATTTTTCACATATATGAAGAAAACATAAGCGCAATTTATCATTTTGTAGACATCAATTGCTACTCGTTTATGAAATCATTTGAAAGTCACGTTGCCTTAAAAATGGCTGGCAGTATAGCCTTAATGGGTATTTAAAGGGGGATTCCCATTTCAGCAAATAAATATTTGAATTATAAAAAGTTATACAATTTTCCAATATATTTTCTGTATTAATTCCTCATGGTTTTCTAGATCTCTGCTTGCTGTCCTTCTATAGAAAGCTTCTATGTTTACTTCCAGTGGACAGAAATCTGACCATAGTCACACAGGTGCACAGTTCGTTATAACACACAGTTCTGATTATTCTCTGTGATATAACGAGCCGCCCACCTGTGAAGCCATGGTCGGATTTCTGTAGCTTTCTATAGAATGACAGCAAGCAGAGATACAGAAAACCGTGAGGAATTAAGGCCCCCAAATTTTAATTCTATATAAACTTTTCACTGCAGGACTTCTCCAGAGCTGCACCATTGTCTGGAATGCCCTACTCTGGACTATTATATAATACCCAACTACTGACTCATGCAGTATTATTTATTTGTTTAATTATTTTACTTATTTATTTTGATCCCTGAGAAAGAATTACTGCAAGTATTACTGCAGGTTTGGCTTCTATTAAACTCAGTATTAGCCTGGAGTAAACCTGTCCACAGAGAGAACTATCTTTGTGTAATGGCATCAGAGAAATTAGTGCCCAATCAACGGGTGCTGGGTATCACATGCATACATCACAATTCAATGTCTTATCCAATGTATAGGTCATTAACATAGAAAAGCAATATATGCGTAGTACACCTACAAATCTTAGAGCTACATACAGTCTTGGACCGATCAACTAAAGTCCAATAATTCATATAAAAAGAACAAAATTTGTCTGACAAGAGCTTTTGGTTCTGTCTGTCTCTATATTGATGCAGTTTCAGAGACTTTCAAAGAATAATCTAACTTGTTTAAGGTCTTTACATGACCAGAAGATCTTCCTCAAGAATAAGCCACCATTCAGACACAAAAATGCCGCTATTTCTTTTCCTCCAACTTCACTAGTGTTCACAATTGATTACTAGATAGGAGGAATTCGTATGGACATAGCATAATATTTCTAGTCATCTAACAATATTTTATTAAAATATACTCACAAAAATAGAGATTAAATGCTCATAAAATTTTAGTGAGGACGCCAGTTTCACGTGCCCTGTAGATTTATACTGAATTCTCGGGAGTCAGGATTGTAATCTCTTCTCCATTTGTTTCTTGGTATAAAAGGTTTCTCTATATTTGATTGCCTTCCTCTTCCATATACAAAAAATTATTTCTCTCTTCTATCATTATTGTAACCTCCTCTTTCATACACATTTCTTTTATATCCTTGAAAACCTCTCCCCTATCCATCTTGAACACCAAATCCAACATCATCCTTTCTTCTAAATGTTCCCTGGTGACCATTTCTTTCCAATTTTAATTCTACCTTATTCCAGTAACATGTTTAAATATTTTTTGGCCTATTTAAAGGACATCTACCACTAGAATTAAGGATTGTAAAACCAGCCACAAAAAAAGACTTTTAAGATCATGCAAATGAATCTGATGGGCTCTAGGCTACATAGATGTTAACAGAGCACATACCAGAATTGAAAAATATTGGTTGTCCATATTTCCCAATAAGAGAGTTTTTACTGTGCAAATTGCAGTCAATGTGCAGTCTTTAACTGTAATCACATAGGTCTTGTCTTGTCTGCAATTGTGCATTCACATGGTAAAGGTAGTTCAGAATTTGACTAGTTTACACTTGACCCTTAAGTTCAACCTAGATTGAATGCTTAACTGGATATTCTGTCATAAGGACTATTCCTAGTCACTGACCCTTAAAAAACAGACCCAACATGTTTCTGCAAGTGCAAGAACAGGGATCTTTGTGACACTCTATGCATATGGTTTTATGATAATTTTAGGGATCATATGTTGATCCCAAAGCCCTAACTGCTAGAAGATAGTATTACAGTAGAAAGCTACTTCAACACGTTTTTATCTATCTCAACTAGCTTCATCATTTTTCTCCCCTGTCTATCTACCTAGCTTTAACACAGAGTAACGTGCGGCCATAGTTTTGTAACACTAGTGCCGACACCCTTTTAGACAAAAATGGTAGCACATTATCCCACTCAGGTGGGTGAGAGGTCTTCATCCAGTAATATACCAATCTCACTTAGACATGTTGTAGTGTCCTGCATTGCCCAGGTTACAACTACCCTCTTCACAAGAGCCTAGGTCATCGTAAGCTCCGGCTGTTGTCATGAGGAGTGGAACGGCGCTTATCTTCCTGTCATGTGACTGAACATCTGGTTATGCACTACGTTACACAAGGGGGGCGTTACTTAAACCCTGATAGAGCCTATACAAAATAGAGCTCATTAAGTTTTGACAATTCAAAGATGATTCTCCTGTAATTAGGCTGTAGAAAATGGATTACCATAAGTTTTCGACTACAAGGTTTATTTATACAAAAAAATAAATAATGTATTTTCAATTATTGACAACGGACACTCTGTTACATATTAGCATCTGTGTAATTTTCCATTTTATAATATAGATTGGTGCCCTCTCAGACAACCACATAAGCATCTATACAGGTGAACAATATAAAGGTACCATGTACCTGCAAGGACATGACGGCTTTCCTCACTGAAAATGTTAATACAGTTAGAGAAAGACCACATAAGAAATTCAATCCTTGCAGTTTTACTGGGATTATTTTCTCTAAATTAGATTATTCCAGTCTCCCTCTGTTTGCGGGGATTTCACCAATTCAAACCCTTGGAATTTCAGACATTTAGAATTATCCCCATGCGTCAGCCACATATGCTTGGCAATGGGGGCATCCCTTTCATTCGTGATGTCACCTAGATGGTCCTTAATCCTACGGCAAAATTATCATGGAACTGCAATTGATGAAGTCTCAGAATTAAAATTCTTTTCCCTTACTCACATTTCTAAAAGATTTTTCTGGTAGGATGAACTTACAGGCTGAGCAGTGTCCACAACGTTATGTACCTTGTGTTTTCACTTTATCAAGCCAAGTGTATTTAATAAACATCACCCTATGGATTAGTATTTTATTTATTGAGAATAATAAAAGTTAAATTTTAGTTTTTTAGTATTTCTGAATACTCAGTGAATTGATTACTAATTATAGACAACCAAGGCTGGTTGTGTATAGTGCTGTAGTCGATCCAGTTTTTAGCATTTTAGGAGTATATTGAGAGAATAGAATAGCGGTTATACTCTCAACTAAAAAAAGATAAATGGTTGTCAAAAGCCAAGGAGGTTTTCTTAGAACAGGAAGTGGTATATTCTACCAACTGCACAATTAAAACGAGGTCACAGGGATTTATAAGGAATATCTCAAGACATAGTAAGAATTAAATCTATGGAGGAAAAAATAGTCCCAAATGAATTTAGAATCAGAGTAACACCAGCCACCAAATTAAAAACACCTCATATTAAGGATAACAATTTTTCCTTTTATCAAGTTACGTCTTATTAGTAGAAAAGCCCCACCAATTGGAGACTATACTGAAATTAAAATTCTCTGAAATATGACCCAAATATTGTACTAAAGAATCCAGGTAAAAGTGGAAATATAGTCATTCTAGATATAAAAAGATGTGCCTGGATATTCTGGGGGATAAAAATTGCCTTTCATACTTAAAAACTAATCCGACGCAGGACTTTGAGGAGCAACTGATAATGATCTTGCATCAGACTCTGGGAAAAAAAAATTTAATCTCAATACTAGAATATAAATTCTTGTGTCCTGAAAATCCAAAAAAAGCAACATTTTACACTATACCCAAGATACATAATGGGTACTCTCCTTTGTGGGGGCACCCTATTGTATCTGGGATATGTAATTTAACACAGGGACCAATCAAACATTTAGAACAGGTACTAAGACCATTTGTCATGGTCGTTATTTAGCCTCTCTGGATGTGGGAATGGAGTGGAGGCAGTGAAGTTTTTCTTGTCATCAGTAAAGTCCTTTCAATCCTTTGTAAAAGCCTTATATATAAACACTCAGGGTTTAAGGATTACGGCAGAGATCCATGATATGAAAATTAAATTCCTGGACCCATTGATAAGAAAGGGACCAAAAGGAAGCATTCAGGCGACAGTATATCATAAAAAATTGTCCTAGAATAATTTGTTGCATTGGTCCAGTTGCCATCCTTAATAATTAAAAAGAGGGATCTACAGGGGACAATTCCTGAGGATGAGGCACAACTGCAGTGATCTTTCGGAGTTTCATGAAAAGCTGCATGATTTATCAAATGGGTTCATGACCAGAGGCTTTACTAGATCAATCCTTAACGAAGCCTATCAAAAAGCATTGGAAGAGTGTCTTTGCTTTCACCAAAAATGAAGGACGAGCAACACGGATTATAGCAACATATGCTGAATATCAGGAGGAAATCAGAGAAATTATTAAAACATATCTTACAGATGGGTATGGCTTTCCTTAGACCCATTTCTCCATCCATTACATATAGAAAAGGCATGAACTTGAGAAACAATTTGGTCCATAGCCAATGATTAAACTTGACTTGATAAAATGAAAACACAAGGTACATACCATTGTGGGCACTGCTCAGCCTGTAGAAAATCTTTTAGCAGTTTGAGTAAATGAAAAAAATGTAAAATGAGAGACTTCATCAATTGCAGCTCTGTCAGTGAAGTGTATTTGGCCACCTGCACATGCTCAGCTAATTATGTAGGGAAGACATTTTAACGTTTTACCATAGGATTCAGGACCATCTAGGAAACATTACAAATGAAAGGGATGCCCCTATTGCAAAGCATGTGTGACTGAAGTATGGGGTAATCATGAATGTCTTCTATCCAATCATAAGGGAGAGACAGGTTTAAGTACCATTTCCTTGTGTGATGTAGTCCCAGGGACAGGAACGCCCTGACACACTCGACACACTCCCTTGCCAGCCATGCCCACTCCCACAATAAGCAAGCATTTGCGATTATTTCATGGTTTCTATACCAGAATTGTAATAACTGTACCAAGGAGCTGCCTAATAATAAATAACCCACTGTGTGTAGGATATCAGGAGTCTTCTTAGAAATTATTTCAATTTGAAGCATTTTTTCCCAGTACATTTGCAAAATAATGAGTATCATATTTAAAACTGTGAGAATGTCTTTTTTTAAAAGAAAACGAATATATTAGCTATTGAAGGAAAAGCAATAAATTCTTATTTTTACATACTTGGCAAACGTCATGATCAATGACGGGATGTTACGCAATGAAACTGATTAAATTTCCTTTTTGTTTTTTTAAATCATAAAATAAAATGAGTAAAGTAAACAGTATATTCTAAACTAATTGTTATAGTTACTAGGCCAAGAAAATAGAGTGCTTCCACATGAGCCTGAATGAGTTCAGTTATTATACATTAGCTTATGTAAATGCCAGTGACAGATTTCATTTGTAGAACTTTTATATGTACCGTGACTTTATTTGCAAATCATGAAACCAGTGTCAGTCTTCCATTTCATAGTGCCTGCAGTTGAATATGAACACTCATTACAATGTAAAAGACTGACTGGATCACAATGGATAAGTATGCTTCAACACATATAGATATTTGACCAATTTCTGTGCAATCAGATCAATTTTCAAGATAAATATACCAAGTTAAGTAGTCAAGACCTCACTATGTTATTATACACTAATACCAAGCTATGATAATTAATAAAAAAGCTATATCAGAAAGTTAGGTCATCTAAAAGCATATAATAAATGCACATCGTGGTTTACATACCTTCAAATTTGAGTAACCAAAAGTAATGCACACATAGAATAAAGTGAATCAAAGCACACAAAAATAGTCAAGTGACCATACAGAGTCAAAACTGTACAAAGCGGAGTGTTATATAATGTAAAAGAGTAAAGAAAGAGACCAAAATTACATGACCACGACCACAGCACACAAATTTGTTTCTACGTGTTTTTTTTTTTTTTTTAAAGTGTGTATAAATAGACGATTGACCTGACAGAAATCTTATCTATCAGAAAACTGATCTGTCATGCATAGAAGTATGTCCGCCGATCACAATGATTAGAACATGTAAACAGTATCTAAAAGATAACTCCTAGAGATGCGCCAAGAGATTCGGACTAAATGGAATTCAATCCGAACTGCAAGAAAAATTCACTTATAAATAAATGTTCATTTCATGGCAATTTGTGTAAACAAAGTTTTCCATAAAATGGTATATAACAAGAATGGAACACACTGATTACATTTTTTCTGATATGAAAGTAGAATGAAAATAGACAATATGCAGCAACCAAATCCCTGTGATGTCGCAGGTAGAGATGAGCAGACCTGAAATACCCTTTAGGGGTTTGGGAGCGCCCCGCGCAATACATGCACATTGCCGATTGGCTGCCGAATAGCCAATATGGCATATTAACTATCCTAGCAATTAGCCATAGCTTTGATTGGGGTCAGTCAACACCATAGCTGTTAGCTAGGATTGGCAGCCAATCCAGCATATGTCTGGGTAGTGCAGAGCACACCTGAACAAGGTTAGTCACAGGCTGTCACATCTGCTATAAATGCCTGGTAATGTACACTCACCGGCCACTTTTTAGGTACACCTGTCCAACTGCTCGTTAACACTAAATTTCTAATCATCCAATCACATGGCGGCAACTCAGTGCATTTAGGCATGTAGACATGGTCAAGACAATCTCCTGCAGTAGCCCATCCGCATGGGGAAGAAAGGTGATTTTAGTGCCTTTGAACTTGGCATGGTTGTTGGTGCCAGAAGGGCTGGTCTGAGTATTTAGGCATGTAGACATGGTCAAGACAATCTCCTGCAGTAGCCCATCCGCATGGGGAAGAAAGGTGATTTTAGTGCCTTTGAACTTGGCATGGTTGTTGGTGCCAGAAGGGCTGGTCTGAATATTTCAGAAACTGAAATGGTCTGAAAAAGAAAAAACATCCAGTGAGCGGCAGTTCTGTGGGCGGAAATGCCTTGTTGATGCCAGAGGTCAGAGGAGAATGGGCAGACTGGTTCGAGCTGATAGAAATGCAACAGTGACTCAAATTGCCACCCGTTACAACCAAGGTAGGCAGAAGAGCATCTCTGAATGCACAGTACGTCGAACTTTGAGGCAGATGGGCTACAGCAGCAGAAGACCACTCCTTTCAGCTAAGAACAGGAAACTGAGGCTACAATTTGCACAAGCTCATCGAAATTGGACAGTAGAAGATTGAAAAAACGTTGCCTGGTCTGATGAGTCTCGATTTCTGCTGCGACATTCGGATGGTAGGGTCAGAATTTGGCATCAACAACATGAAAGCATGGATCCATCCTGCCTTGTATCAACGGTTCAGGCTGGTGGTGGTGGTGTCATGGTGTGGGTAATATTTTCTTGGCACTCTTTGGGCCCCTTGGTACCAATTGAGCATCGTTGCAATGCCACAGCCTACCTGAGTATTGTTGCTGACCCTGTCCATCCCTTTATGACCACAATGTACCCAACATCTGATGGCTACTTTCAGCAGGATAATGCGCCATGTCATAAAGCTGGAATCATCTCAGACTGGTTTCTTGAACATGACAATGAGTTCACTGTACTCAAATGGCCTCCACAGTCACCAGATCTCAATCCAATAGAGCATCTTTGGGATGTGGTGGAATGGGAGATTCGCATCATGGATGTGCAGCCGACAAATCTGCGGCAACTGTGTGATGCCATCATGTCAATATGGACCAAAATCTCTGAGGAATGCTTCCAGCACCTTGCTGGCCACAGAGAGCTGTGTCACTATTGGCTGCTGAAGGATCCATGACTATTGGATGTTCTGTAGGCCGTATGACTATTGGCTACAGGGGACTTAGTGATTACTGGATACTGATGGCTGTATATCAATGGGCTCTTGGGGGCTGCAGATTATTGGCTTTCCTTGGGCTGCATGACTTAAATTTGGGTTCAATCAAATTTTTGGAAAAAATTCAACAAATTGGTTGAATCAAATTTTTGAAACATCCTCAACTTCATTATATAGGATATAAAGGTTTACTCCAGGAAAGAGAATATTAGAACTGGTTCTCTGAGTGTGTTGAGTGTGTCAACTTCATGATCTGCAAAATTTAAATGAATGGTTAGAAATATGCGTGTGTAAAGCTAGCCACTTATTGGACATGAGTCAAAGTAGCAAATTTATAGTCCACTTTCAGGCTGCCAATTTGAGTGGTTTGGAATACCAAATGATATTTCAGTATTGCACCAAGTTGTGACCTCTGCAGTTCATTACCAGGAGCAGCCATGCTTAAACTAAGCAGATCCATAGAGGTTTGGGTTCACCGAGTTCGTCCGGACCTTGAAAGATCTTTTCCAGTGGCATTTAAAGGGTTGTCATTTAGGATTAGTGACAACAGCAATCACAGGTGTTGGCGGTGGGTCATTGAGGAGGGCTCAGCCCGTGCTCTGCAGCCCATCAACCTGCCTTTCCAGGTTGAGTGGAATGCCAGGGGACTAGGCCCGCAAAGCTCAACACAGACCAGAACTTTGGGGTTCAGATCTGCTCAACACTATTTAATAATAATTTCTTTATTCATATAGCGCACACAGATTACACAGTGCTGTACAGAGTTTGCCAATTCAGTCAATGAACTAATGGCCAAATAAGTTTTTGTATAATGTACGGTAATTTTAGATTTCATATCATACTATTGCAAAAAAAATTCTTCCTTATTTTTATTATTACAAATGTATTTCTTATCTTGGCAAAGAGTATTGTGTTATCTTGCATTACACATTGCAGCACAATGAGTCCTGATAACAGAGAATGGAAAAAACTTTAAATAATAAATCTTCATTCCCTAATAAGTGGCGCAGTAGCACTATTCTGAATAATGCTTTCCGTTATCATGGACATGATGTAAATGGTACTTTGAGCCATCAAAGTTTAGTAACACTTTGTTCTATTACTGTGCCAAGATTTCCCTAACAAGTCCAGTTTACTACTACCTAACATGTTTCATTTTTCTAGTTTTCCTTTTTTTCCTTCTTCGAAGGCATTTGGGATCTTAAAAGCTCTTTTAGCCTTTAATATGTTAATGCTTTACTTTTTAGATACTGTAAGGTAGTTATCTAGGAAATTATATCTTCTTTTTCCAATAATTATTTATGTGACAGTTTTCTAGTATTGTAGCTTAGTCCTATTGAGGCTAAGCTGTACTACCAGTCCAGGTAACCATTGGTGGAACAACCACCATGTCAGCTACTACGGGCCATGTGCAGAGAAAAGCCTGGCTCCCCAGCAGGCTGCCAACTTATAGGGGTTGTTGAATTTAAGCACATTCCAGCAAATAATTGATATTGTTTGTACAATTAAAACTTTTATCCAAATTCACTTTCTGTATGAATTCTTCTAGTTTTCCTGGATCTCTGCTTGTTGTCTGCGGTTATGCAACAGGAAGCTTCAGTGTAGTAAAGCTGGCAATGGGATCTGCCCCTCGTCGCGTTCCCTGTCGCAGACTATCTCTCTTAGGGCATGGGCGATGCCTCACTCTCTCTTTTTTAAAGGAGCAGGGCATTTTCCAGCTAGGTTGTCCAAGCCTATCAGCATACACCTCCAGCCTTATACCCTGTTTCCTGTGCCTGAGCAAAAGGTTCCTAGGCTGCTAGTCCTGATGTATGGTGTATATTTCGATATGTCTTCCTGTGTGATTCCAGCCTGTTCTTTGTGCTCCCTGGTATCCAACCCTGGCATGTTTCCTGATCCTGTATGTCCATGCCACAGGCTTCTGTCTGTTACTAACTCTGCTTGTGCACAGCCTGCCTTGACTTCAGACTGACTCTGAATACCTGCTATGCCTGACCCCTTGGTACAATGTAAAAGTGTCTCTGTGCGCTTGGCCAGATGCTATCTATACTAGGACCACCATAAGAGCTAGTGGCCTTGCGATCTCTCCAAAGAAAAGTCCAGATGCCTGTATAGGGGTAAAAGGGAGAATACCGGAGAGGTCCAGGGATCACGCCAACCAGTTAGATAGCACAGTGGGTTCACGATCGTTGCTTGTTACAATTCTTTACTTCCTATAGAAAAACACTGGTCCATGGCTATGTGATATTACACAGGTGCATGGCTCGTTATAACACAGTGTAATCAAAGCTGTTTAATGCTAACGAGACCTACACCCGTGTGACATCACATGACCGTGGATTGGTGTTTATGCACAGGAAGTAAACAATGAAGCTTTCTATAGAAAGACAACAAGCAGAGATCTAGAAAACAGAAAGTATATTGGGAAATGTACTTTCTATTACACAAACAATATTAATCATTTACTGTAATGTGCTTAAAGTGGACAACCCTTTAAACAGCTGAACCAGGTGAGTCTTCATTAGCTAATATATGTAAATAAAGAAGGGAATATGCCATAAATAAGCCATACATTGTTTATTTTTGTTCATGTTCATTGTTTGTTGTGCTTTATATCTTTTAGTGTAAAACTTTTAATATCTGTGTGCAGCATCTTTGGGAAAAATAATTTCGAAAATGACAGGTAGAATCCCAAAACTTAAAAATAAACTTTAAAGATCTTTTTAAAAAACTTCAGTGCATTTATTTCTATGAGACCTATGTCTGAAGAGTGGCTGGAGGTATGGAGTAGTCTGCCCCCGCTCTAACCTTACTATGGTCGCGCTATTAATAGGTTATTAATAGGCCCATCCTAAAATACTTTCTATAACATCTTCTTTACAAGATGGTGTAAAAGCAGAAATTGAAAGGATATTGGAAAATTAGTAACTTTTTATCATACAGATAATGTCATTTGTTTGATAAAACTAGACAACACCTTTTAAATATGTAAACAACAATCAATACACATAGGTATAGAAAAAAAGTCTAATCACATGTAATGGAAGATGGTATACATCTTGATCCTCTTCATCTTGATGTTCATTGCTAGTCATGTCACCCCGGAATAATTATAGTTATAATTAGTAGCACGGAGCGGGGGACAAGATGTCTGAAATTCAGGGCTGCTAATTATGCATGCCCAGCACCTCCTCCTCCCATGCTGGATTGAATTCACACCTCTCGGGTTACGTCACCTCCCTCTCCAAGCATGGGAGAACATCTGTCTCTCCAGTATCATAAGTGAAAAGCAACTAAATGAACACAAATGTTATTAACTTGTTTTTGTGGACCCATAGACTTTTATTGTCCACTGTCATCCAAAAATGTGAAATAAAAGGGACAGGCTGTAAATTTCTTCCACTGACCACTTATCAGTATAAGTAATTGGAATGTGAAACAGCACCTAGAAATAAAGACTCAGTATGCTATCATTGAAACCCATGGATAGCATACTGAGAAAAAAAAACAGATAGGACAAAGACTATTGCTATAGGGCCCGAGTCTGGGTGGGTACAAAGGATCCTGTAGAACTTAAAGGGGTTGGCCACTTTACCTCATGTTTTTGTAATGTGCATATAAGTGTGGGGGTCAGAATATTATGTAATTTACCAATATACATCTTGATATGTGAAGTGAAGCCTCCTGTCTTTTACATCATCAGCCAGACATTCCTGACCATAAAATGGCTGCAGATGGAGGGCCATGCGATCTCTAACTGTCCATGAACAATCACCATTTAGAGATCACATGACCCTCCACGTGTAGCCATTTTATGGACAGGGATATCTGGCAGAAGGCTAAAGGCAAAAGCCTTCACCTTACATATCAAGAAAGCGGTACAAAACTATTAATAGATGTATATTAGTAAATTACCTAATATCCTGCCCCCACCCTTACATTTTACAAAAAAACATGTGGTAAAGGGGCCAACCCCTTTAAGCTACACTTCGAGGTTGGACATTGCTCCACAAAAGCAATATAATAGAAAAAACAAGCAGAATTTTCTCTAGTTGTAAAATGTTAGAAGTAAATGCAGTTTGTGGCATCTGAAGATTCCAAAGCTAAACCCAAATGTTGTTATTTTGATATGAAGTGGAAAATTTCTCACTGTGACTGACTGATCCTCTGTGCAGATGGAGTGCAATAACTTAGAAGGAGCAGAGAACCTGTATGCAGATGACTGCTTTAGAAAACAAATTAGCTTTAGGCAATTTGTAATGTGTGCTTTACAAAAACAATGTGGGTGGCCCTTGGCTGCACTTCTATCTGTTTTCTTTATTGACCAACATGTTTTATTGCAGCTCAGACCTGTAGCAATATGTTTTAACTTATGGAAGTCATGACTGTGTTGTTTTTCTCTATGACAGTATGTGCAATAGAGCAAGTTATCTCATTACAAGAAACACAGACCAGATGAATATTTAACTCATCATGGTTTTCTTGCTGGGTTCAGTTAAAACTTTGTGTAACAAGATTACTATCTTGACTTTGGTCACAGTAACAATTTTCTGCCTCCAGCTTTGATAGAATCAGAAAATAACTTCACTTTTCTGTTCAAACAAATGTTTCAAGCCATAAGCCATTCCTCTTATATTTTCTTAAACAGAAAACATTTCTTTTCCCAGAATATAACAATTATAGAAAGTTCTAATATTGTTAATATATGCTAATTATTGATTTAAAAAAACATAGAATAATACACTCAATTTAATAAGTGAATTTTGCTGATGCTGTGGTCACACGTACTGAGATGACTCTGTTTAGAAACCGAATCAAAGCACACAGGGTATGTCACGACCCTTTCTATGGAAACTAATGTGATCGGTACCTAGCACCTAGTGTCTTGGATTGTTTAATTGCAAGACAGTGGGTGCTGGTTACTGACCATATGCATATCAGGCAATGGCACGTCCCTGTGTGCTTTGATTGCATTTTTAAAAAGAGTCAAAATAATATGGGACAAATCTTTAACCCATCAGAAACCATGGTCAGATGAGATGATAGCACCTGAGGGTTTTGTTTTACTTTAACTTTTGCTTGGGAAATGAAATGGCCTTCTATTGACTGCAAAATAAAAGTGACTGGAATGATTAGTTCAAGGCACCTAGGCAAAAAGATCTGGCAAAGTCAATATTATAATCTGTGTCATAAACATGTGTCACTTTCTGAATATTTCTTATGCTGTGGTATTTCTTTATACATTTCTTACCCTGCCATTAAGTATTTAAACATCCTAATGAGGGCCAAGACACTAAGTTCCCATGCAAAATGCCATTCAAGACTTTACATCCTTTGCTATCCTGGAGCCATTTTTGTACCAACTGTGTATATGCACCTGGCTATACATATGATCGAAAATAAACTGTGATTTTGTATGTGCATTGCTATATGGGTTGGTCCAGATGCTGATATAACCATTGCAAGCCTTTCCAAATGGGGAGAAGGGTTATAAAAAACACTTAGAATAGTTATCAGCTAAAAAGCCCCATATGCGCTGTGGGGGATATTTATAAGTGCTTCTACATTTGTTTTTTTTTTTTACGTAGAAGCAGTGAAATAATAGAAATTGGTGCATGATAAATACCCCCTTGTGTGTTTTAACATGCTACTATCATAACCAGTCATTTGTTATAATAAATAATTCTTCTGGGTTCAGAACAGATAAGAAAGATTTAGCAACAAAGAACTTTTAGACCTGCGTCTCAGTCATTAATTGACCAGTTGTCCATTCTTGGACCAGATCTGGTATACATTGAAGGAACCATCACAATTCATACTGTTTTGGAAATGCTCTTACCAATTCATCTAAACTTAACCCTTTTCAAAGTTGCTTATCTTGTTACTTTGATCTTTGTTGCTTCTAAAACATCAACTTGCTTCATTAATGCTCCCATAGAAAAATACCACTGGTTGAAGATAATCAATGTTTTTTTAATTTCATCATTTTAAATGATGATTTGTTCCTAAGGCTCATTTCACACTATCATTCTTTTCCTCCGCTCCTTTAATCCGTTAAAAAAGTAAAGAGTGGAGGTTTAACGGTGGTTTAACGTATCACTTAAAAATCCCATTGACATCAATTAAAATTTTATGTCATCCTTCATGTTCCATTTAGACAGGGATCCGTTATCCATGCGTTTTTTTGGACAGAAATCATGATGGAGGCTGCAGTACTTGTCATCCGTTTGAAAAAAAAAACAGGTGACGAAAAATTTACATTGATGTCATTTAGATTTTGAATTGATATGTTAAAACCTCAGTTAAACTTCCATTCTTTGCTGTTTTAATGGAGGGAATAGCGCTAGTGTGAATTTTGCCTAACTGGTGTTGAATTTTCATGGTTCACAGATTAAATGGGTGGAATAGTGGTTAATTATTCCTGGAATATTTTTTTATTCTGCTCCACTAGCCTCCCTGCAAGTTTGCTCCCTCTTTTGTAATCTTTTTGGCATCTTATTGTTTATATATAGCCTATTTTTATAAGATTCTAGAGGAAATTGCAGTGGGAAAGGAATGAGGAAAAGTGTTTCAGATGGTTTTAAATGGCAGAATTCTGTAAAGTGTTCCTTCTATTACCTATAAAACCAAACCATTTATTCCAGTCGTTCAACAAGGAAAGTGCATTAAAGACATCAGTATTCAGCAGGCATACACATCATTTTCTATTTTTAACAGTTCAAAACAGCAAAAAAAATTGTTGTGAAATACAAACAGAAAAATTACTTTAAGATAAAGTGGAGGGAACAGAAGCAGAACAAAACAAGAGAAATGAAACAGGGGAAGGGACAGGATCGTCCAAACTACACAATGAGATGGAAAAATAACCACAGGCCACAGTGATAAACTGCAAGGTAGCCTAGGATTAAAATTAAAGTAGATCAAAATGCAATCTCAAAGTATTAAATGGCACAAATAGCTCTATATCTCTCATCGTCCCTCTATCAACGTTATAAAGTCTACATTGACTGGGAGCTGGCTTCTTTAGGTATCTTCGATTTGTAATAAAGTGTATAAATGCCATGGAAACATGACTGTAATGCAGCCAAAAACAGATAGGTAGTTGACAACTGGTCAACATTCATTATCTGGGCCAAAATTAAAACACTAAGACAAAGACTGCTCAATACAAATAGAAGCGTAATGTACCTAAAAAACCTCAATAGCACTCATGAATAAAGTAACCAAAAATTACATATGGTACAAATAATCAAATCTTTATTAATCATATTTACAATCCACTAACATGCACATAAAGTCTGTAACAAAGTCCTTGTGTCAATCAAACGCACTACAAATGTCACGGGTGGACCCGCGACCCACATCGCGGGTTGCGGGCTCACCCGTGCCTCTTGCTCCCCGCAGGCGCCGCGCCAGCGCTTCTCACCTTCCCCCGCTCCCGAGTCCCGGCCTCGCTCCGTGTGCGCGCGGTCCCGCGCCTCCGGGCGCGCGCGCGACACTTCTAGGAAATTTAAAGGGCCAGCGCGCCATTAATTGGCGCTGGCCACATTGCCCAATTCTATTTAAGCCTGCCTCTTCCTGCAAGCCCTGCCGGATCTTTGTGCCCCACAGCCTTAGAGAAAGCTCTGTTGCGATTTGCCTGCGTTCCAGTGTTTCCTGCGTTCTAGTGTCTCCTGCGTGCCTGACTCCCTCTGTGTTCCTGCATTGCCTGACTACCTCCGTGTTCCCGTGTTCCAGTGTCTCTCCGTGTTGCTGTCGTAGTTCTGTGTTCCCGTACCCTTCTGCTTGGACCTCCTGTTGCTGACCTCGGTTTGGATTCTGACGTTGCATCTCTGCCGCCTGCCCTGACCCTGTGCCTGGACTGTGACCCCGAGCTTGACTGCTGTTTCTGTACTTCAACCTTGGCCGCCACTGCAGACAAGTCACGCCTGAGGAACGACCTGGTGGTACCACGCCGCAGCTTGTCTAACCCGCTTTGCGGCGGGCTCTGGTGAAAACCGGGTACCACTTAGACTCCGGTCCCAGGTAGTGGCTTGAGTCATCGTCTGCAGTGGTCCAGCGGATCCACATCCCGCAAGCCTGACAGTCATCCCGCAAGCCTGACAGTAAGATCCGGCCATGGATCCCACCGAGGTTCCGTCTCCTAGCAAGCCTGACCTCGCTACTATTGTGATCCACCAATCCCGGCAGATTGCTGTGCAGCGTGATCAGCTGGAGCAGGTCACTGCCATGTTGCAGCAACTATTGGCCAACCAACAACCGCAACAGGTTCAGGAAGCTGCTCAAGCGACTTCTACGACTCCTCTCCCTGCTGTTGAACCCAGGATGCGCTTGTCCATGCCCAGTAAATATGATGGAGATCCTAAGATGTGCAGAAGTTTTTTAACTCAGTGCTCCCTGCATATTGAACTTATGCCGACCCAGTTTTTTTCAGAACGATCTAAGGTGGCGTTTTTAATCAGCCTTCTCTCCGGGAAAGCCCTGGCCTGGGCTACACCCCTGTGGGACAGAAGCGACCTGGTTACGGCCTCTCTCTCAGCCTTTGTGTCCGAATTTAGGGCCGTGTTTGAGGAACCAGCTCGGGCCTCCTCCGCCGAGTCTGCCTTATTGAACTTGCGCCAGGGGAATTCCTCCATGGGAGAGTATGCGGTCCAGTTCCGTACTTTGGCGTCTGAACTTGCCTGGAATGATGCCGCCTTGTCAGCCGCTTTCAAGAAGGGTCTCGCCTCTCATGTGAAAGACGCTCTGGCCGCTCGTGATCTTCCGTCTACTCTGAGTGGTCTCATCACCTTGGCCACTCGGATAGACGTGCGATTTAGAGAGCGTGCGGAGGAATCACGCTTCGAGCAACCTCAAGTCCATCCACGACGCCTTCCCCGCCTGGCCCCGGTCTTCCAAAGACCACTCCAGCCTCAGGTCTTACCATCCGCAGAGGAGCCTATGGAGGTGGACAGAGCTAGACTCTCCTCCCAGGAACGCATCAGAAGGCGCCAGGGTAACCTTTGTCTTTATTGTGCTAGTCCGGAGCACTTCATCGGGTCCTGTCCTATCCGTCCTCAGCGTCCGGGAAACGCCAGCACCTAGGGTTCTTGGGAGAAGCGTCCCTAGGTGTCTGCCAAGCTTCTCCACGTCTGTTGATTCCGGTGCTTCTCAGCGTTGGCGCCAGTCCCCAGATCCAAGTCTCTGCATTCCTGGACTCCGGCTCTGCAGGGAGTTTTGTGGATGCCGCTCTGGTCTCCCAGCATCACATCCCAGTGGTTCGCCTTGAGTAGCCGTTGGTCATCTCATCCGTAAGTGGCCAGATCCTCTCTGACCCGGTCTTGTACCGCACCAAGCCTCTGTCCTTGCAAGTCGGAGTGTTACACAAAGAGAGACTGTCCTTTTATGTGCTACCTCGCTCCACGTCCTCTATCCTGTTGGGTCTTCCGTGGCTGCAGCTCCATGCTCCAGTTCTCAATTGGATGACTGGGGAGATACTTCATTGGGGTCCTGAGTGCCGGTCCCGCTGTATGGGAGCTTCCCTGCCTGTACCTGGATTGGCCTCCTCTCTGTCTAAGAAGCCTTTGGAGGGTTTACCCACGTGTTACCAGGACTTCTCTGACGTCTTCTCTAAAAAGCAGGCTGAGACTTTGCCACCGCATCGACCCTACGACTGCCCTATTGAGTTACTGCCGGGCACTTCTCCTCCCAGAGGTCGAGTGTATCCACTTTCCGTTCCTGAAACCACAGCTATGTCAGAGTATATCCAGGAGAACTTGCAAAGAGGTTTCATACGGAAGTCCTCCTCTCCTGCGGGTGCAGGATTCTTCTTTGTTACTAAGAAGGACGGCTCCTTGCGTCCTTGTATTGATTATCGTGGACTTAATAAGATCACGGTTAAAACCGCTACCCTCTGCCACTCATCACCGAACTGTTTGATCGCCTGCGCGGTTCCAAGATTTTCTCTAAGTTGGATCTTCGCGGGGCCTACAACCTTATTCGTATCCGCAAGGGCGACGAATGGAAGACAGCATTTAACACCCGAGATGGCCACTTTGAATACCTTGTGATGCCTTTTGGATTATGCAATGCTCCAGCTGTCTTCCAAGAGTTTGTCAATGACATCTTCAGGGACCTTCTGTATACGTGTGTAGTGGTCTACCTGGATGACATCTTGGTGTTCTCTCCAGATCTCAAGACTCATCAATCTCACGTACAGCAAGTCCTAGGCCGCCTTCGAGCCAATTGTCTCTACGCTAAGCTTGAGAAATGTCTCTTCCATCAACGGAGTCTACCTTTTCTTGGTTACATCATTTCCGACAGGGGTCTCCAGATGGATCCTACCAAGCTGTCTGCCGTTCTTCAGTGGCCTCGTCCAGAGGGTCTTCGCGCCATTCAGAGATTCCTGGGCTTCGCAAACTACTATCGTCAGTTCATTCCTCATTTCTCTACTCTTGTTGCCCCCATTGTGGCACTCACCAGGAAGGGCGCTAATCCACGCCTTTGGCCTCCAGCAGCTGAAGAGGCCTTTGCAAAGTTAAAGTCCGCCTTTGCTAAAGCTCCGATCCTTTCTAGACCTGATACTGAGAAGCCTTTTATCTTGGAGGTGGACGCATCTTCTGTCGGTGCAGGGGCTGTCCTTACCCAGAAAGGACCCAGGGGCCGAACTCTTACGTGCGGTTTCTTTTCTAAAACTTTTTCTCCTGCAGAGAAGAACTACTCTATTGGTGACAAGGAACTTTTGGCAATCAAACTTGCCCTGGAAGAATGGCGTTATCTTTTGGAGGGTGCTCGCTATCCAGTCTGTGTTTATACGGATCATAAGAACCTTTCGTACCTCCAGACTGCCCAACGTCTTAATCCTAGACAAGCCCGTTGGTCTCTATTCTTCTCCCGCTTCAATCTGATGATCCACTTCCGGCCAGCAGAGAAGAATATCAAAGCAGATGCCCTGTCCCGTGCCTCAGATGTTGTTGGAGAAGAGCCGGTTCCTCAGTATATCATCTCTCCGGAACAGTTGGTTGCAGCCGCTCCTGTGGATCTTCGGCAGCTTCCCCCTGGCAAGACGTATGTCCGACCTGCTCTGCGGAAGAGGATTTTGTTTTGGGGACATTCTTCCCGCCTGGCTGGGCACCCTGGGGTGCAACGCTCCGTGGCCCTCATCTCCCGCTACTACTGGTGGCCTGACTTGGTCAAAGATGTTCGGGACTTTGTGGGATCCTGCACCTCCTGTGCTCGAAATAAGCCTTCTCGTCTAAAACCAGCTGGTCTCTTGCTTCCGTTGCCGATACCCAGTTGCCCGTGGTCTCACGTGGCTATGGACTTTGTCACGGATCTTCCATCTTCTTCGGGCAATACTGTCATCTGGGTGGTAACAGACCGGTTTTCGAAGATGTCTCATTTCGTTCCTCTTCCACGTCTGCCGTCTGCTCCACGTCTTGCCAGTCTCTTCTTCCAACATATATTCCGGCTACATGGGCTTCCTCTGCACATTGTCTCTGATCGTGGAGTTCAATTTGTCTCCCGCTTCTGGCGCTCACTCTGCGGCCAATTGCAGGTGCAGTTGGACTTTTCCTAAGCCTACCACCCTCAATCCAATGGTCAAGTGGAGAGAGTCAACCAGAGTTTGGGCTGCTATCTGCGTCATTTTGTCTCTGCTCGTCAGGACGATTGGTCCACTTTGTTGCCCTGGGCAGAGTTCTCCTACAACTCTCTGGATTCTGAGTCTGCTGGTGCTGCTCCATTCTTTGTTGTCTATGGAAGAATTCCACGCCCTCCACTCCCTCTCTCAGTTCCCTCAGATGTTCCAGCGGTGGAAGAATTGGTGCAGGACCTCAGTTCCGTATGGAGACAGACTCGTCTATCTCTACTTCGGGCGTCTGCTCGCACTAAAATCCAGGCCGACAAGAAACGCAGACCTCCTCCCGTCTTCTCTCCTGGGGACAAGGTCTGGTTATCTTCCAGGTACATCCGGCTGAAGATACCTGGTTACAAGCTCGGTCCTCGTTTCTTGGGTCCGTTCGAGGTCCTGACCCGTATCAATCCTGTATCTTACAAGTTGCGCCTTCCTCCCACCATGCGCATCCCGAACTCCTTCCATGTCTCCCTGCTCAAACCTGTCATCTTGAACCGCTTCTCCCGGCAAGTACCTCCTCCTACCCCTGTGGCTGACTCCACCGACACCTATGAGGTAAAAGACATCCTCGATATGAAGACAGTAAGGGGGAGGCGGTTCTTCTTAGTCGACTGGAAGGGGTTCGGTCCAGAAGAGAGGTCTTGGGAGCCGGAGGACAATATTCTGGACCGTGATCTTCTGCTGAGATTTCTTCAACCCAAGAAGAGAGGGAGGCCGAAGGGGGGGGGTACTGTGACGGGTGGACCCGCGACCCACATCGCGGGTCGCGGGCTCACCCGTGCCTCTCGCTCCCCGCAGGCGCCGCGCCAGCGCTTCTCACCTTCCCCCGCTCCCGAGTCCCGGCCTCGCTCCGTGTGTGCGCGGTCCCGCGCCTCAGGGCGCGCGCGCGACACTTCTAGGAAATTTAAAGGGCCAGCGCGCCATTAATTGGCGCTGGCCACATTGCCCAAATCTATTTAAGCCTGCCTCTTCCTGCAAGCCCTGCCGGATCTTTGTGCCCCACAGCCTTAGAGAAAGCTCTGTTGCGATTTGCCTGCGTTCCAGTGTTTCCTGTGTTCTAGTGTCTCCTGCGTGCCTGACTCCCTCTGTGTTCCTGCGTTGCCTGACTACCTCCGTGTTCCCGTGTTCCAGTGTCTCTCCGTGTTGCTGTCGTAGTTCTGTGTTCCCGTACCCTTCTGCTTGGACCTCCTGTTGCTGACCTCGGTTTGGATTCTGACGTTGCATCTCTGCCGCCTGCCCTGACCCTGTGCCTGGACTGTGACCCCGAGCTTGACTGCTGTTTCTGTACTTCAACCTTGGCCGCCACTGCAGACAAGTCACGCCTGAGGAACGACCTGGTGGTACCACGCCGCAGCTTGTCTAACCCGCTTTGCGGCGGGCTCTGGTGAAAACCGGGTACCACTTAGACTCCGGTCCCAGGTAGTGGCTTGAGTCATCGTCTGCAGTGGTCCAGCGGATCCACATCCCGCAAGCCTGACAGTCATCCCGCAAGCCTGACAACAAAATTAGTCAAACAAATAAGGAGGATGGTTCATATAAATCCCGTAAAAATAAGTACCCCAAAAACACCCAAATGCTTTTTGAGCCGACTATTCATTGTAACTAACCATAGGCCACCAGAGGCCATGCTCCACCAGTCACAGTACAATAAAATACAATACAAACAAAGAAATGCTGTCTACAGATACAGATCAGATCCAAGAGGACAATTAAGTACAGAATAAACTAGCAAATAAACTATAAACAGTAGTTGTTCATTTATGAGACTTATCTTGCATGACTCATCTTTGGTGAAATAAATATTCTATGAAGCAGTTATTAAATTACTATATATAATCTTGCAATCAATTCACAATTTTTCGCCTAAACCAGATATTTTAAAGAAATCATCTATAATTGCTTATAATAATCCTTTAGTATTATAGGATGAGAGTTACTTAAAATATAAAAGATGCACTCATTACATGTTTTTTATCTGTATATCACTGTTTTCAGATGCTTTCCAAATGATTCATAATTGGAATAATACTATCCCTTGACATTATAATAATTTTCATGTTATATGGCTTTATAAAAAAGTGATGTTCCACTTCTACGATACATTGGGGGACATGTATCTTTATTTTGACTTGTTCATTTCTTTTTTTGTGCCTTTTTGGGAGTATTTACACTTTTTTTTTTACCCCTTTACCCAAGTGTAAAGAAGCTTGCCAGTGTGTGTGTCTGTTGGACAGTTCCTAATGTAGCTTTGCAAGACGGATGTTTTCTTTTATTTACGCCTTCCTCAACCCCCATTTTTGAGCAAAAGATACATAATGTCCAAAGAAAAAGTAAAAAGAAAAGCCACAAAAAAGACGAAAATAAATGTGCCCCATTGAGTGGTATTAATGCATGACTTTTTAATTTATGTGAAAAATAACCACATAATAGTGACACGTACAGTTGGGCACAATTACTAAGGGATGGGTGCCAGTTTTCTGCTAGACTTTGCACGTTCTTTTTTCTGTTGGATTTTGCACATTCTTTCCCTTTTGTGGTGTACGCTGCACTATTCATCATGCGACACAAATTTCTGCACTGAAGGGGCGTTCCAATGCTCAGACGGACTGTGCGCCACATTTATGCACAGTCAGATAGAAATGTGTTGCACGGCCCATATTAAAGGTACAAAAAAGAGATGCAGTACAGAGGGCGCCAGATTCATGAAGAACGTGCACCTGAAATCCTGAATCTGATGCCCTCTACACTGTAAACAGACAAACTTCACATAGTACAGTTTGCACTATTCTTAGCAAATGTGCCCCAGTGATTGCTATTAAAATGCTGAAAATAATATAAAATGCATTTGATAACAGTAATAGTAATAATAATGTTGCATTTGTAAGATTTGAGCACTAATAAAATATTCAATATACAGGCATTGAACCAAACTAGGAGGTTACTCTATAGTGCAAAATATCTAATATGGACATAAGGAGAATGCAGAATATAAAAGATTTGTATTTAGCATAGTAGCTGAAAACGTAAGAACCTTCTCATCAAATTCTAACAATTAGATAAGTGGCCCTGTTTGTATGAAATATGTGAGAAAATAGAGGGTGAGTAATCTTTATAAAAAATATTTTTCAAAGAAAATTGAGTAGAATACTAAAAGTTGCATTATTCTTTATCTAAGATATGAAGGGCTGCCAGGACGCAGTGCGTGTGGGGCATACTTTTACATGAAGAGATCAGGTTCTAAAGAATCATGTAAAAGAAAGTTATTGGTAATAATTCAATTAACAAGACAAAATTTTGACATTTTGCCATCAAATAGTCACTTTGAAACATATGCCAATTAAAAATCAAACTGAATAACTTTTAATAATTAAATAAGGGAAATCAAAGTAATTCCATTAATAATTGGGAAGAATATTATATTACTTTCATATTATATGTACAAGGACTGTACAGATATTGTAAATAGAAATACAGAGTACCAGTATTACCGGTCAAGGTATTACAGCCAAGCGAGCATGCAGGCTCTGTTACAGTATAAATCTCAGTACATAAGCAATGTGCATATAAACGATGGGAACAAAAACCCTAACAATACCATAGCAATGGTACCCTTCCCACCCGTCTGGCCCTCCCTCTGTCACAGAAACACTCCAACACAAAGCCTACATGATGAGGCAGACAACCTCCCCCATGCTTCCGTGGGTCCTATGGGTATCTAGCGGGAATTTTAATCTGCCCAGCCAGCCTGCAATATTAGACTCTAGATACTATATAGAGATAAGAAATGGCATAACTAGCTTAATGTCATCATCAGTAAAAAAAACTAGTGATGAACCCTTTTCACTTACTATCCTGCTTTGATCTCACCTATTTGCTTTCATATCCCATCACCAGGGTCCCAACATCCGAAAATTGAGAGGTAGCTGGTTGTAACCATCTAGCCAATAGGGTCCATTTTTTTGCCAGTAGGAAGACATCAATTAAAACTTTTAAAAGCAAAAGACCGATTTTCATTGTATTGTAAAAATGTCCCTACAGTAACATTGCGACATCTCTAAACTAGCTGAATTGTGTTTCTGCATTTCGTAATGATAATACAATTTATGGGTTCCCTGAAAAAATAAACCTTGTATATTTTAATCAGCTTTCATGATTTTGTGATTGTAACTAGTTTTGACAATAAGTGGACAAACCACAAGCAATAACATTGAGACATTGGATCATGGAAATATTATGCAGAACCACAAAATAGCAAAATTGGAGAGAAGTACTGTATCAGGTAGCTAAGGACTTACTGAAATGAATTTAGCATGTGGCAACCAAGACTAAACAATCAAATTTCATGTTCTATGGCTTAAAGGAAAAAAGCTTTAGTAGAGATAAAAGTGTTTGCTTACCAAGTTGTAACAAATGGTTGCACAAAATATAAATAAAGGTGATTTATTCAGGGGAACTGGAAGACAATTGAAAATTTTGATCGGTGTAATTTAATATATTTAATGCTATTTTCAAAAGTTGAAGCTATTATTGATAGTAAGTCTGAAGTCTGTCCAGCGATCAAACATGGGATTATTCTTGTGATATGGGAAGCCATAGTAGAAACTAGATAGATGGAACATTAAGAGAGTTTAATGAGAAAAACAAAAACCTTTTCACACACATCAAATTCCTGACCCACCACAGTCAGGGACTACATTCTAGACTTGAGACTTGGATTTTGTCCCAAAACAAATATGGATGCATTTAGATTTAACTTACATTTGACATCACACCAATAAAATGTACATACCCTGGCAAAGAGTGCAGACCACCAATCCATTGTGCTTATTATCATTATTACCTTCTCAAATCGAAGAGGAGACTCTAAATCTGTTGCATCTTTACACTGTTCAGGCTAAGTTTATACCTCCAATTAGTTGGAGCAATTTGGTTCATTTAAATATCACTGATTTTTTGTGAAACCATGCCTACTTTTTAATACATTGTTATTATTAATATAATTATTTTAACCCCTTGTTACTAATGCCTTTTTTCCGTTTTATACAATTCCATTATTTGTTTCCCACCTTCAAAAGTCTATAACTTTATTTTATTTTTTCCGTGTACAGACTTGTACCGTGTACTTATTTTCTGTGTGCCTCCTAGTAATGGTATTTAATATACCATGCCATGTGCATGGAGCTTTAAAAAAATCTGTGAATACTTTTGTACAGCAAAAACAATCTTGTTTTGCTATATTCTGATGCCAATCACCTTTTCATACTTTGGTGTACAGACCTGTGTGAGGAGTAATTTTTTTCAGGGTGAGCTAACATTTTCAGTGACCATTTTAGGGACTGTATGACCTTTTGCTCAATTTATATTCAAAATTGTATTTGTTATAAAATGGGAGAAAAGTGTTGATTCAGGCATTTGGGGGTGTTTTTCTGTTTTGGGTTTGCCACTGGGAATTACAATTTTTCTATTTTTAAAGATCATGAATTTTGGTATGTTTAACTTTATTTGAGTTCTAGGTCCAAGATGGCGGAACCCAAGGTGAGCCGTCATTTAAGTGACACCAATGGGTTTGATGCTGGCACTTAAACAGGGTGTTAGCTGTGGGTGTAAGCTACATAATGCAGATAACACCCCCAATATATGGAGAGAGCTTAGCGTGTGAGTCCTCTCCATACATCCTTAACTGACATGTGATGTATAGTTACATCACATATAGTTAAGATGTTAATTTACTTGATGCCTTCAAGCACAACCACTTTGAAATATAAAAAGGGTTAGTGGCATACATTTTTAGCAATTTTCATGCATTTATGAAGCATATTAATGATGAAAACACACTAGTATAAGAAAATTATTTAAAAATATACACCATATTATTTGACATTTACATAGAAAAATATTAATGTAAAAACATTGACTCCATTGCTCCACTACTTCCTTTTAAGGTTTCAATCTACATTCCTGGGGTTTCTTATTATTATTTTGACTCTGGCTGATCTGAATTGCTGAAAGGTTGACGAACATGCTGAGAAAGACTTTTGCAGAGGATTTGGCTCTAGATGCAACTCAAAGATGCCCAGAAAATAAGTGAGAATGGAATTTATAGAACATCAGTCAGAACACAAAGTCCTAACTCAATGTTTCATTGTAGAAAACAAACATTGCATGGGTGGCATCTACTCCAATGCAGATATCCCCACTCTGGCTATTTTTCTTACGGTACATACCAATGTGCCGTATCATGATCTATGGACATGGCATATTACAAAATCACTTTTATGATGGATTTAGAGAATATGTAAAAAAAACAAAACATTTAAATCAGCATTAGATTAGAGAACACAAGAGGTTGGCCTTACACTGTAAAAGAAAAGTAGTGCCCTATCCCTAGCAATCACACTTCTTGTTAAATGGAGTGACCAATTAACATCAGCATCTTGATTGTCTTATCATTCTCCCAAGCCACTGCCGATGATACCTAAATGCTACATATGCCTATCTGCAGCAACTTTTTAAAAAACTTTCCAGCATATTGCTCAGTATAATTAATAATGCTGCAAGGTAGAACAATGTATGCTAAAATGTACAGTAAAAAGACTAATAAAAATAAAAAAGTTATTCAAGAAGTAAAAAAACTGAAAAACAAAAAAAGGGAACTATTTGGTCCTAAAGCTCAAGATATATTTTGAAATTTTTATTAAAAGTATTTAGTTTAAAATCTCAGTAAAATATACAGTAACATGTTGCTTTCAATTATTCTTTTTCTTTAAAAATAAATGTATTTTATTAACTAATCTTATTTTTAATAGCAGAAGGAAAATGATAAATACATAGCTTTTAGCTGGAGACAAACTAGATGGTTTCCTAAGCTCTTAATACTTGGAATATGATTTCAAACCCCAACTGAATAAAAATAAATGTAGAGAAGATTTTGTTTTTATGGATTTTATTTTTTGGTGGTTGGTAATATGAGAACCATCAAAATATGTGAATATGAACTAAAATGTAAAGTTTAACAATATATAAATATATTCTTATTCCAGCTTAAGTTATATAATTGATTAATAATTCTTGTGACCCCATTTTTATACACACCATCCCTGCCCCAAAGTCTTATGTCTTTGTACTCTTCTGGAAACCAATGCAAGTCTTCCAAATCAAAGATTCAGCACATCCTTCAACCAAAAACCTTCATAGACTTATGTGAGGCATCAGATTGGTTCGCTCCTGCAACTACTACATACTCACAGATCTATCACTATTGTCTGTTGATGTTAGGCTCTTCAAGTATACCAGCCCTCACAGAGTTTGAATGCATAAGCCTCTGGGGCTCAACCTCTGAGGGAATCATTTCATACTTATACAATTTACTTATGGCCCAGACAGACCAGGCTCCAGTGGTCACACATACATGTCTAAGTGGGAGGATTGGTTAGGAAGGATGCTACCCAAGGTCTACCTGGAAAAATATATGGGACAAGGCCCCTGGGGTTCACTATCCTCCCTATATAAAGAAAAGCAGTATAAAATCCTGATGCACTGGTACCACCCCCCCCCCCCCCCCAGCACTCTTAGATAAAATAAACCCATTGATCCCTGATGTTTGTTGGAGATGTGATGCCTCTGGAGCCAATATATACCATATATTCTGGGAACCTTTTTGGAGAAAAGGTTTGCTCGGTTTTGGAAGTAGTGCTAGGGGAAGATGTGACAAAACACCGGCAGTATTTCTTTTAGCTCTTCCACCCCCAGAACTAGGAAAATTGCGAACCAAGCGGTTTCTTCATATTCTATCTAAAGAATTTGATTTCATTATTTTGGAGACGCACTGTTGCTCCCTCTATTTCAGATCTCTACTCCCGCATAAGACATATGCAAATGCTAGAATATATGACAGCATCCAAGCATGAAAACACTAAACAGTTACTTAAAGTCTGGTCCCCTCGGGACACTTGGGACACTATTGGAGGCAACCGACCCACATCATATTTTCCTTTCTTTTTGCCCTTTCTTCTTCCTTTTCAATTTCAGCGGACATAGATGCATGCGAACTACACAATTTATTTTGCTTACAACTGTAATTTCTCTATTGTATAGTGAGTTCCTCTAGTTCTGCATGTGATCTTTATGTTTTGCTTATTTTTTGTAATAACACTTGAGGTCCTGAATGACCCAAACAAACTATTATGAACCAACTGCCATGGTGTGCCCACTTCATAACTGTTGTAATCTGGCTTTTTTTTGTAAAAATATTTCTCTTTAAAAAATGTAAGTTGAAAAAAAATAATTCATGGGAAATGTATATAATTTATATTATTATTCTAGCACTTTATGTCAGCATTTGAGTTTTCAAAGTTTTATTACATTTACAATTTTAGCACAAAGCATTCATTTATGTGAGCTATGATATCCTCATATAGCTACAGATGTACAAAGTGCCTCTTTATCTAAATGAAATTTAAATTACATGTAAATGACTGGTATGGCAATATCTAATCGTTAGCACTGTTAAAATTCTAGAATAAGAACAAGCAAGCCAATTCTAGTATGCCTCTATAATTGTTTGCAGAATGCCATATTTTCAATTACTGACCCATACAGAGTGCAGCAGTAGCAAGCGCCAAATGAGTATTTTATTTCACGCTATGGTACACTTAGAAATTTACATGGTGCGCCCACTTTAATATGAAGAAAATAGGCGGCCACCCAAAGAAAATAATGGATATAAAAAGTGATATTTTGTTTAAAAGAACTGAATGATTGTTTTGCACTTGCTACATCTGTATTTACTTCATATAATATTTTAGAATTCACCTTTATAAGTGCTCAGAAGTCGACCATTATGATTATATACAGTATCTTTCAAGACTACTTACAGTAAGTCTCTTTACCAGGTATGGTATCACATGCTATCCCTTAGAAAGACTCTAAGTTGCATTAGTTATTTATTTGTCATTAACCCGTTTATCCGTTTCGAATTTTCTACCTAGGCAAAACAAAACAAATGTATTTTATCTTTTTCAGTTAAACCCTTAACAATCAGGCCCTTTTTCATTTTTGTGTTTCAATTTTTCCCTATCCACCTTCAAGAATTTATAACATTTTTGTTTTCTATGTATCTCCAAGAGATGTATATGTATGATTTTGGTGAAAAAATGCATTTGCACCAATTTTTTGTAGGATTGTTTTTTATGGCTTTCACTGTATGCCCCAAATGACGTGTCTCCTTTATTCTTTAGGTCGTTATGATCATGAGGATATCAAATTTATGCATGTTTTATTGTGTTTTAATACAGTGAAAAAAAATAAAATGCTAATGGCCTTAATAGCTTTATAATACTTTGGTGTATGGAGCTGTGTGAGGTGTCATTTTTTTATAATAATAATTCTTTTATTTATATAGCACAAATTACACAGAAAACGGAGGACCTGGAAAAAACCCACACAAACATGGAGAGAACATACAAACTCTTTGCAGATGGTGACTCTGGGACTTGAACCCAGGTCCCAGCACGGCAAGTTTGTAATGCTAACCACTAAGCCACCGTGCAGCCATTTATTTTTGCAGAATGAGCTGACAATTTCAGTGTTACTATTTTGTGCAGTGTATGTCCTTTTGATCACTTTTTCTAAATTTTTATACCTTATATACTCGAGTATAAGCCTAGTTTTTCAGCACAAAATTTGTGCTCAAAAACCCTAACTCGGCTTATACTCGAGTCAACTAAAAACATAAAGACAAAACTCGCCTTTCTGACTTCACCCATAGGTCCTCTTCTGTCTGAGACAGAAGAGGACCTATGGGGGACGTCGGAAAGATGAGTACAGTGTTATTTTTTTTTCCTACTACAGGGGTTGGGCAGGCTGTATGCTACAGGGGCTGGGCAGGCTGTATACTACAGGGGCTGGCAGACTATATACTGGGAGGCTGTAACCAGTGCATTTCCCACTCTCGGCTTATACTCGAGTCAATAGGTTTTCCCAGTTTTTTGTGTTGAAATTAGGGGTCTCGGCTTGTACTCTGGTCGGCTTATACTCGGGTATATACGGTATTTGTTGCAAAATGTTGCATTTCAGACATTTGAGTACTATTTTCTGTTACACTGGGTTCAACTCTGGGAATAACTGTTATTATATTTTAAAAGATCTGACATTTTGTGACTTACAGTATGACAGTATATTGGAACTTTACACATGATCTATTACAATGTGCCACATGGAGACAGAACATCACTCCCCAATGACATCATAGAGAGCAACGATCTTAGCTAAGATGGTGGTCCTTATGCTCCCTTGGTTTTTTTACTGCCGCCAGCAGCAATCTGAGGGTCAAAACCTGCGATTGATGCTACAATATGCAGCAAACACACAACTTGTATGGAGAGGGTTCAGCGTGTGAGACTTCACCCGCATATGTCACACGTCGTCACACATTGGTAAGAGGTTAACCACTTCATGGTCTGACACTGTTAGCACTTATTTGACACTGTCACACTAAGTTTGACCCACATTTATAGGTTTCATTCAGGTAACATAACAAACTAATAGCACAAAACCGAGATGCCCCAGAATTGATATAGTATTTAATTAAGAATCTACATAAGCAGATAATTTGTCAGATATTTTAATTTTAACTGATGGAAGCATATTATACTTTATCTTTTATTATATTAAACTAAATAAATAATTATTTGCTAACTTGTCAACAGTTCTGGAATATGCATAAAAACAATAACACTATTAAAAAATAACCATAAATCAAAGCCCAAGACTTATAAGTGGACATGAATTTTAAAATCTGTTTGATTTCCCACCAGAGACACCCAGAAACACACCCAGAAACCCCAATAAACATGTAGGTGCAAACATGGTGGTGGCTCTGTGGTTTGATTTCGCTCAATTTTGTGATATGTGTCTGCTCAACAGACACATAGTAGTAGTTTTTAAACCACCACTGTTCTGTTTCTGTAAAAATGCCTTGGTCATTTAAGCCTTTTCAGGCCGAGTCACTAAGGGTTTAATGTATGTTGTCTCAGATTGAGCCACAGGTTAATATTCATCATGTGATCTTACAATATTCAAACTGATGTCCATATTGCTTAGATTAGTATTTGAATTTTATTGTGCATTATTATCCTCATTTATAGGGTTTTTTTAAGCAAATCTCCCACTTCTTTGCGACAGCAGATACCAGAAGCCAATGGCTCCTAAATTGACGGTCTTGACCTGGCCATGTGTTAGGGCATCTCCAAACAGGACTAACATTCTGCAGAATTTTATTTCTCACCATGAAAGTAATAACAGTTGCACACATAATCATTTCAGGTATAGTTACATGTAGGATGACTGTAAAAAGGTTTATATGGGAAACATTTATATTTATTCTTTGAAGACTAATATGGACAAAAAAGAATTATAAAGCTGCTGATAATAAACACTCTAAAAATAGGTTATTCCAAACATAATTTCAGTTCACAAATAATCCTAAACCAAAAGTGTGTGTTTAACCCCTTAAGGACGGAGGGTTTTTCGCCTCATTTCTCGCTCTCCAACTTCAAAAATCCATAACTTTTTCATTTTTCCGTGTACAGACCTGTGTGAGGGCTTATTTTGTGCGTAACAAATTTTACTTTCCCGTAATGTTATTTATTTTAACATGCCATGTACTGCAAAGCTGAAAAAAAATTCCAAATGTGGAAAAATTGAAAAAAAACCGCACGTGCGTCACGTTCTTGTGGGCTCAGTTTTTACGACTTTCACTCTTCGCTCCAAATAACATGCCTACTTTATTCTTTGGTTCGGTGCGATCGCGGTGATACCAAATTTATATAGGTTTTAATGTGTTTTAATACATTTTCAAAAATTAAACGAATGTGTACAAAAAAGAAAAAAAATTTTTTGCCATCTTCTGACGCTAATAACTTTTTCATACTTTGGCGCACGGAGATGTGTGAGAGGTCATTTTTTGCGAAATGAGGCGACGTTTTCATTGCTACCATTTTGAGGTCTGTGCGACATTTTGATCATTTTTTATTTCATTTTTTATGTTATGTAAAAAGGTGTAAAAGTCACATTTCGGACATTTGGGCGCCATTTCCCGCCTCGGAGGTCACCGCCGGCCGTAACCGTTTTTATATTTTGATAGATCGGGCATTTTGGGACGCGGCGATACCTAATATGTCTGTGATTTTTACTGTTTGTTATGTTTTATATCCGTTGTAGGGAAAGGGGGGTGATTTGAACTTTTAATATTTTATTAATTTTTTTTATTTTTTAAACTTTTTTTTTTCTTTTTTTTTTCACTATCTTTTAGACCATCTAGGGTACATTAACCCTAGATAGTCAGATCGCTGCTACCATATACTGCAATACTTCTGTATTGCAATATATGGCATTTTTGCAGCACATTCATTACAATGAGCCACTGGCTCATTGTAACGAATATGCACCTGCCAGATAGCCTCGTGTCAAAAGAAGACACGAGGCTACCATGGCAACTGATCGCCGCCCCCCGATGACGTTCGGGGGCGTGGCGATCGAAAAAAAAGATGGCGGCGCCCACGCGCCGCCGTCTTTTAAACGCCGCCGGCGACTTTGCCGGCGGCGTTTAGGGGGTTAATGTGAATTTACCAACCCAGAACCTCCACTTTCATTCTGTAAATAGAAAACTTGTTGGGTACCTTGTGCTTCATTTACTGGGGAACTGTCACGAGACATATTTGTCTGATAAATTTCCATTTGTTCATTCTCCAAAATGACTGGCATTAACATAGACCACTGACTGTTTTACATGGCTCTTACAGCAGAAACTGGATTAAAAGAGAATATTGCTTGTAAATCTTCTTTTATAAAAGTAGAACAACTTCTGGATTTCATCAGTATCAGGGCGATGGAAAGTGGCTGCGTGTCTCGCACTATAAAGTGGGTTGTGGTTTTGTACCAAGTACACAAACGATGTATGCTCCATAAAATGTGCACCTGGCATGTAACCACAAACATCTTCCCACTACGACGTGAAACCGCCCTCACACTCAGGCCAGCTAGCAGCAAATGAGGAGGTCTGCTAGATTAAAGCAAATCTGTCTAGGAGAAAAATAATAATTTGCATGTCTTTTGCTAGAGTTACCGTATGTTCCAATGTAACATGGCATCAATGTTTTCACTAAGCGAATCGTGCTGATAGCAAGATGAGTTTTATCACATCTCTCATATCATATGATGTATTGGCATGCTCGTAGCCATATAATGTTTTTTTTTTTTTTAAAACAAAACATTTACAGAGATAAAAGAAATGGCACTTCAACGCTGTCTGAAAACATGTTTCCAATGAGAAGAATATGAAAAAGTTATGAAATCTTGAGTGTGGCAAGAAGATCGTTCAATAGCTAGGAACAGATGCGTCCAATGTGTTCACAAGTAAAGGTATTGTCTCTCCCTATACAGGAAATTTAGCAAGATGATTCTTCTAACTACACACAGTCTCATTTTTAACATATTGGGGCTGTTTTTTTTGTTATTTGAAGAATGAATGTGAGAAGAGACAAAACAATGTTATTCTCCCACCTTATTTAAAGGGGGTGTCTAGGATTTTTTTTAAAATTTTATGTAAGCAGTGAAATGTATAAAACTAAGTATAAGCATTATTTATTGTTTCCACTCATCACCAGCACGTTGATATTTCCCAAAATGGGCTTGCATTAACTATTGCAGTCATAGCGGTCAATCAGTTGCTGACCTAAACTGTGATGTGACTTACATATAATCATGGCACTGAAAAATGTTCAAGACTGGCCAAACAAACCCACAAAAAGAAGGATTACAGTAAATTGCGAATTTTTCTGGAGAAGCCCTTTCTTTGTATTTACCTTTTGCATAATCATTAGAAATGTAACATTTAATAAAAACATCAAAAAGACTAGCTGATGTTATCAAATCACAAGAATTTGCCGCCATCAATAATAGTCTGCACCGGGAAGCCCTACAAATACTGATTGCCGTATGCTGATCTCTCTTTAGCATGAGCTGTGCACTTTTTTCACTTTCAGTTACTGTATATGATGAATGGTGGCTGCTAAAAACAGTTAAGGTTTTGGAGGAGGTAGAGCTGTCAGAGGACTGTCCACTGTGACCCAGCAGATTCCCTTCCTGAACCTAAGTTAGTTATCCTAACAAATATACTGTGAATAATGGTGTTAAAAAGGTGAACATTTGCTAAACTCAAAGATTCCAGCAAAAAAAACTGTTAATGGGGAAGTAATGAAGGAGTAGTAATAAAAGGAAACCTATCATCAAAATCAAGGATAATAAATCAGGGACACTAATAATAAAGCTTTATTTATATAGTGCCATCATATTCCATAGCACTTAGGGTACATATACAAATCAAACAAGACTTTACAGAATAATAACATAATCAGATGAAACATTAGAAATGAGAGCCCTGCTCACAAGAGCTTACAGTCTATGAGGATGAAGGGGTGACACAGAAGGTGACTTCTAAAATGCTCCAACCATTCTTAAAGCGATATAATAGATAAATAACACTGAATAAACCGGTCACAAGCTGCTATTGATATTTACAGAAAACAGAGTGCAGTTTCTGCAGAGAAACTTTCCTAAGTGGTGAGAGAATACATCAATAGGTAGAGAAATCATTGGTGGCAAACTTGTAAAATCAACTTTTCTAATTATGCTAATAATAGTCTGGGGGCTACTCTAGCCCCATCTGTCTTAACGTGCTGTTACACTGTTTCACCCTCAATCCTGCTTCCTGCTTATACAGTGAGACTGTGGGGCTTATTTACTAAGGGTCTGCGGATCGCATTTCCATCGGACTGTTCATGTTTTTCGGGATTTGCACCACTGGGACAGGGATTTAGAAGGGGATTGTGTCGCACGCAATCAGATTGTGGAGCACAGAAGCCTGATTTCATGCGACAGAAATCAGGGGGTAGGCCATCGGACGAACCGACTGATTCATACTGAGTGCGGGATTTAATATTCAAATAGTTTCACATCCAAAGCACTTACATACACCGGGAAGAAGACGGTAAACTCCGGCGGGCCTGAGTGGGGAAGCGATAGATGCAGAATATCGGGAGCACGATCTTAGTGAATCGTGGCACAGCGCACTGTCGTTAGACAATGCACTAAGGGTGAACTCCGTCGGCCGGGTAAGTGAATGTGCCCCTGTATCTGTGATTAAGGGTTACATGCTTGATTGTGATGGTAGATTTCCTTTAAGAGTAAAATGGGTGTTTTCATTCTAAGCCCTATATGTACACACATTTTTTGTATCATTGAGTAAGAAACTGCTTGCAAAAATGGGCTTAATCACAAGGTATTTCCTAGGGCTGATTAAAAAATGATATCAGGAACCAGAATGTTGGCTAAGTAAATTTATGAAGACATAATATTGTTGCTAATTTCTCATGCAACGATTTTCCCACAAAAATGAACAAATGACTGGACACCAGGCACGGAAAATAAACCTATTGTGCCAGGTTCTATTGTCTACATACAGAATTATTATAGTTTTTAGTAAATTCCAATCTGTGTGTTTAGTTCCAGAACTTATATTGATTTTTATTATGATGTCCGTTCCGCAGAATAATGTGCAATTTTTTATGTCATAAAGTAAAGGCAGAACATTGAGAACTCAGAGTTTATTGAAATAATGAGTTAATATCAGTTCATGGCTCATCCTGGCATTCATGTGAAAATGTAATGCCAAACTATGTGGTACTGTTTGCCTTGCTTTCAGCAACCATGATACTTAAACTAACTCCATTTTAATGCCTAATGATCTGTGATTTGAACTTGATGTCAATTTTGTAACTTAATTCCAACAATATATAAGGGGATGAAAGCTACAAAGCCTATGATTACAAATGAATTTTGCCACAATTTTCTAAACCAGACATCACTACCAAT